>NC_067476.1:42892415-43224915 GCF_947179515.1 Apodemus sylvaticus | reverse complement strand
CAGTAAAATGAAAGAGGGCAGAGGGAAGGAGTGAGAGACTGAGGGAGGGAGGAAGGGAGATGCAAGGGAGGGAGAAAGAATGAACCCTATACCAAACTAGATATATTTCCAACAGAGAAGAGAATTTTCACAATGCTACAAAGTAATAGTTAACACTAATGGCTAATGTGTGGGACATGTCTCTGCATGCATATATTTGTTTGCATGTTTCAGTGACACAAAGTATACATTCCCTTACAAGAAAGAAAATCAGCCAGTGTAATGTGTGTCTACAGATGGGCAAGCAAAGCCAGTGTGGATTTTCCAAGGATTAGAGAGGAGAGGCTATGGATACTTGTCCACAGTCTTAACTGGTTCTAACCAGTTCTAACCAGTTCAGCTTACAGGTAAATAATGTTAGTAGCAGTGGGTGACCTGGAGACAAAAACCAGAGACTGTTACATTGAAATCATTTTACAGTGGTACGCAGAGGCCAAAATATGATCAATATGCCTTAGTTAAAAAGAAAAAAATGAGTGAGCATGGGGTGGGGGTGGGGGGCAAGTGACCTATGATATAAAAGATAGCTCTTCTGTTTGCTAATGTTTTAGAAAACAGGCTTCTGAATAAAACAGGCATGTATCAAATATCAGATGTAAGAAGATTTGATAATATGGGTAATAAAATAAAAATTGTCATCAGGAGAAAATAAATGATCATATTAAGTAGCTGTCTCTTGAGTACTGTTACGAACACAACCTAAAGAAGTGAACCAACCTATGACACAAAGTCTTATTGCCAGTCTCAGACTTGAGCAGTAAAATGAAACACAGGAGCTCAGTCCAAATGATGTCTTATTGAGCGAGGAAATCCAAGCCCCTTGATATGTGTTCTACAGGTCAGATAAGACAATTCTTGCTAAATGGAGACTATAAAGAATCTTCAGGCAGAAAGAAGAAAGAGAGAAATGTGAGAAGACCTGGTCTTTCGCTACCTGAGTCATCAAATCGAAATTGTTGGACTCTGATTCCATAATAAAGAGAGAGGATCACTCAGTTCTTGCTCAGAATTGATCTTCAGGGGAAGATAAACGACCCACAATTATAGAACGGCCTCTGTTGTCTAGTTATAGTGAACAAAGCCAAGGAAGGAAGCTAACAAACCTGCTGCAGAAAAGGGCATGTAACTGAAGCACTCCAAAATCTGAGAAGGGAAAATAAGGCACAGGCAATAGCTATCTCGTGAAAGTTTTCTCTCGCTTTAATGAAGAGGTTACATTTTTAAGGAAAAACTATGTTAGATGTGTCAGCAGGTTTCCCTGGCTTTCTCTTCTGACTGCCTGATGAACCATCTGGACCACCTGAGCACTCTCTTAAGCTAGAGTCACATATACTTCAAATAATTTGACATTTTTGAGGTAGTATCTGCTATCCAAGCAAAAAAAAAATATAAAGAAAGAAAAAGAAAAGTAAAACCAAAGCAACCAAATATCCAAAAACTCTATAGGGGCCACCATTATGCAGTCACAGTTGACAAAAACCAAGGTCTGCAATAAGTAATTTAAATTTGACCTCCATGCCTGGAATGTTTATATGATTTAAACACACTATCTTCTTTGCTACAGTTTATTTCTATATGCAAATGAGTCAACTTGTACTTTAGAGAGATTAAGAAATTTGCTAAATTTACAGAAATCTGAACTGGGCGGAGGAGTATTGTCTGATTTAGAAACATCTACTCTGCCTGCTATACCACAGATAAAATTTTCCTCAGTTTTTTCCCAATCATTGGTCAGTTCAACAATCATTTATTGTCTATTCCATACTAAAATTTAGAAATAGCCCAAAGGACATGAGCCATACTCTGGGACTCATTCCTAGGACATCCAGAAATCTATGGCTAGAATGTAACCAACTAGCAATACCCCATGCTCATGCTCCTCACATGCATTTTCTAAAGAGCTATTTATAGCAGCTCTTGAGCTAAGAATAAATTAGCTAACCATATACAAAAGAATTTTAAGCTTCCATACATGTCATTATGTATGTGGACCTTGAAATTCCAAAGCTCTGGTAGAAAACTGGCTGCCTAATAATGCCAAGTCAGGTTTAATAAATGAAGCTGAAGCTGTGTTTCCTAAGAAGTGTATTTAACACATTTAAAATACATATTTTAAAATTTTAAATAATTTAAAAAATTATATCCATAATATATGGGTGTCTATGTATAGCAGAAAGTAAGTACTCCTATTATTTAACTGAAGTAAACCAAACTGAACTGGAATTCATTACAAGATGAAAATCCAAATTAATTACAGATTAAAGTTTTGGATTTATTTTGTTTCACAGGCATCGATAATCTCTTCTCAGATTTCTGCTAATGATGTTGGGCTCCTAACAGAGAACATTCTGATGGGAAAAAGCTGTATTTAGATAAATGGAATATTCTTTTGTTTTTTTTTCTCTTAAGATCCATTTATTCTCCTGTTTTGATCCAAATTTATATATCCAATGGGATAAAAGCTGATGAATGTCATGTACCCTACTGAGTCTCTCATTAAATATTAAGCAGATATTAATGGAATTAAATATTCCAGATTCCATTAAATGGATTCCAGAAAAATTGCAATAAGCAGAGTCATCCTTTGGTGGTCGAGAGTTTTATACTTCCAACTTTATATATACAGTTACAGGAACACTGATGGACAAAGAAAGCTTTTATTATGGGAGACAAAATGTCGAGTGACATTTCTGATGTAAGAATGCACGCATTTCCCCCACAGGAATTTACACTAACTTCTGAGATTTAAACACCATGTTGTAAGTTCTTTCAAAAAGTGTTAGTGAGGCCTTAATTCCCACCAGATAGATGATAGATGATAGATAGGTAGATAGATAAATAGATAGATATGTAAATAGGTAGGGATAGATAGATGATAGATATGTAAGTAGGTAGGGACAGATGAGATAGATAGATAGATAGATAGATAGATAGATAGATAGATAGATAGATAGATAGATGATAGATAGATAGTCAGGCAGGCGGCAGGCAGGCAGGCAGACAGACAGACAGACAGATAGATAGATAGATAGATAGATAGATAGATAGATAGATAGATAGATATGTAAATAGGTATGGATAGATAGATGATAGATAGATAGATAGATAGATAGATAGATAGATAGATAGATAGATAGATAGATAGATAATCAAACAAAGCATGATATCCAGTTTTAAATGATTCACTTTCTGCATCTGCTTCTTTAAAATCCAGGCAGACAGGAAGCCTAAAATCTAACTGACCTTTTTCATATCTACATTAAAAAAATGTCTGTTTGGGGTTTTGCATAACAAAGTGTGAGTGAAGGGTAAAGGAATTAATCTAATCCATTCCTATTTGTTCAGACCTTATGTGAGCAGCCAGCACCATTGGTGAAAAGCTGTCACAACTCTGAGATCTGATAGCAAGGGCTGGCCACAAGCCTTAACAGGCAATGAACCGGCCAGCACATTCAATTTTAATTAAATCCCCATGCCAGCAACGAAAGCTTTGGAGGAAAGCAGACCTTAGAGGTGCCATGTGTTCGTGGAATTGCTCTATATTCAGAGCCATCTGAAAAAAATTGTAGTGTGTAGACACTTAACTGACCAATTAAAAGAATTTTATCATTTGACTCCTGTCAAGCACTTGGCATAACTACAAAATGATCTTTGAATTATGCACACCTTCATGGCTGCTTGTCCTCCTGGGAGGTGAGACCTTCTTTCACAATTGCTGTCTCTCATGAATTTAGGCCAGCTCTTCCTCTTTCAGTTCCCTGTCACATGTAATAAATGAAAAGCAAACCATTCCATTTGTCTTGCAAAAACACTAAGGACTCAGAAGTATTGTTTTTACTCCAGCTCCAAAGGGGCTGGAAGCAGCCAATTAGAGCTGTCCCGGGCAAGCTGGACTCTGTGGCTGCAGGTAACAAGATCTGCTGAAACGCACCATCTGCACCTCTTGGAACTGCTGTTATCAAATTGCGTTTCTCATAAAGAAATTAAAGAAAAATCAAATCACATGCTGTATGTAGACCTGTCTCCCTGGATACTAGTGACATTTGTCTTGGCCACTGTGATACTAAGGACACAGAATGCAGTGACCTCCTTTTTTCCTCTCTGACAAGATGAACTTTATGACAGTAACATCACTGCACACAGTGTTATCAATGTCTTGTTAGTTACCTCAGTAATGCCACACCTTAGGTTTATGGTGCTATTTCTCCTTTTTCGGAAGTAAAGATCACTTTATTAAAGGACTATAAAGGATAAAGGAGTGAATTGGAAAGCAAGAAAAGATAGACATAGAGAGAGATAATTGGAGAGGGTAGTAAGAGGCAGGAAAAAGGACAAGAGGAGATGAAAATTGGGACTTTTGATAAATATGTCCTTTTCTTGCATAATTTGGTGGGTGGAATGGCTGAAAGAGAGAACTAAGAAGCTGTGGTGTTTATTGACACCATATACCTGAAAGAATTCATAAAATACCTTTCCTACATATAAACCTGTGGTTTATAGTAGAATAAGGAAAGAACAGAGATGTGTGTGTGTGTGTATGTGTGTGTGTGTGTGTGTGTGTGTGTGTGTATGTGTGTGTGTTGTGTGTGTGTGTACACTGAAAGAGTATCTGAGAGCAAGTAAAATCTCAACACACAGCCGAGGCCTTCCAATCTTGCTTACTGATCTTCAGGTATCTCTTTACTTTGGCTATTTTCCAGGTCACCCCAAACCTCTTTCTGGTTAGCTACTAAATTGCATGTGGTTTTTACAATCCAAGACCACTAGTTTTCAGTGGCCATCAATCAGTTCCTTGGCTCACTTCAGTAATCCTCTTCTATACTCAAAAGCCCTGGCTCAATGTGTCCCATGTGCAACGGCATCATCCTTAAAGCTTCTGTTCTCTAGGATTGTTCAAAGACATTTTCATTTCAGGTGTGCCATACTCAGGCACTTCAGAATCTTCTCTGGCTTTCTTTTAATTTTTACCTGCCACTTTTTTTCTCCCTACTGTCCCGGCATTGATAAAGTACCTTATCAGGTTACTTCAAAAATCTCCTAAGTAAGGTCTTTTGATTGTTTTGTTAAAGTATTTTTTTTTAAGTGTTGAATATAAAGCATAAGAACTTGAGCACAATAAACAAGCGCTTTGCCACTGAGAGGCCACAAACCTTTCAAAGTTTGCTTCTGTAGTTTTACAAGACCTGTTTATTTTCTCATGCTTATTGACTTTACAGTAGCCATTAATACTAAATCTAAACTCAAACAGACACTGCTTATGCCCAGAAGTCAAGTTCCGAGTTTACCTTCACTATACCTCAAAAGTGGGAAGTCATTGCAAATCATTTGTTTCTTCCTTGACTGCCTTGGTCTCCCAATGATTCCTGAATATTCTACTCTGCGTTTTGATTGAATGCTTCATACATTTTTCATCTGGCTATTTCCTGTGCACTTCGCATGTTATATATTTAATATCTTTTTCTGGAAAACCACCCAGACACTATACGCAGAGAGCTTCACCTTCTCTTATGCACCACTATTATACACCTTCTATTATACAACCACATGTTTTCACACTCTCTTGAACTGTTTTGCTTTGCATTTTGCATTAGACACATACTCTACAAGAAATGGACTGATTTTGTTCATTTGATTTCATCTGAGGCATTCTCCAGTCTTTAGAACATGGCCAGTTACTAGTAACTAAATGAATCAAAGAATGCAATAAAGACAAGGAAAGAGAGTGAAAGAGAGAGAGAGGAGAGAAGGAAACAGGGAATCAAGAAAGCAGAGAGAAAGGAGTGGAGTATGGAGAAAGTGATGAGAGGAGAGAATGCATGAATCCTTGGAATGGTTATTCAAGCCTGTATCGGTCCTCTGGTAGTAGAATTCTTATTAATCATCTCACCTACTACTCAATCCATTTAACAGAGGTGGCTTTAGATGTGCATTTGGCTTCAAGAAGGGCACGTGGATGTTGAAAATGTAATTATTAACACTGCCTGCCAAATCTGAATGCAGAAGCTTGGAAAGTTCAAAATCTTCAGAGATAGAAAACATTTTGTATTCATTTCCCAAAAATATGTCAGAATAGATGTTAATACACCTTTGGCATACATATCAACAATGTTAAACTGTCTACTCAATATCCAGCAGGTGTTGTACCCCAGAAGTCTAATCTATGAATGAGCACATTAATTTCAGTGATGCATAAACACATTTAGCCATGCAAATGAGTCCTTGGATGCGAGTTTACAGACTGCTTGTGAAAACTGACTTGAACTTTTGCCTAGAACATCGTTATGCACATCCTGTATGCTGATGATCTTCTGCTGCTCATGGCATGGCCACTTTTAACTCATCACTTTCTTTCAATGAATCACAATCTCATGCCCTTCATCTGCCCTGTTTTTCCATTCTCCTTTCTACCACTTAAGTTTCTGTTGTATAACCACCTCCTTATATGTGGTGCCATCTGGTATTTAGTGTCAGAGCATATACTAATTCTCCACATCTTTGTTGTTGTGTAGATGTATGGAATTGAACCTATGCCCTCATATATTTTAGGAAGGCTCTCTATCCCTGAGCTATAATTCCATCTCCTTTTTGCCTATGAAAAGAGACGTGTTAAACATGCAGAATTATAATCCGTATCCATCATATACATAATAGCATTTAATATAACATCTGGGCAGGCACACAGCTCTGCTTTAGAATATTTGTTTAGCATGTTCAAACTCCAGGTTTGATCCCATTAGATAAATAGAAGGTGGAGTACTATATCCTTGAAAAATAGCTTAAAATCCCAGAGACCGAATCCTTGCATAGTAACTGCTGTGGGGTGCATCGTCTTCCCCACAAAGTTATGCTGAAGTCTTATCATTCAGTTCCTTTGAATATAACTACAATTGGAAGCAAGAATTTTAACAATTTAATCAATTAGAAAGAGGTTATCCTGGATCAAGCCTTAATCCAAAGGCTGAAATTTTTACTAAAAGAGAGAAACTGATGATAACCCTATATTAAGCTGAAGTAGGAGGATGATAACTTTAAGGTCAGCCTGGGCTACATAATGAGATAAGAGAGTGAAAAAATAGACATTGGAAGGGAGACTAGAATATGACTTTCTAATATAATAAACCTCAAGGACTGCTAGTACCTAGAAAGAGCTAAAAGATGACAGGAACAATCATCTCTACTTTCAAAGAGATCATACTCTTGCCAGAACAAACTGCAACGACAAATCTTAATCTTACCACATTTCTCAGGTTATAGTGCTTCATACCAGTGCTGGGTGTATGCAGAGTAATAATGGCCAAGAATGAAGAGAGGCTATCTTCTCCCTATTCAAGAAATGAGCTATCTTCTGTCTAGTGAACTCAAGATCTTTGTCAACCCTGTTGGTTTCTTTTTATTTTTTCCTTTCCCCTTATTATTAGATATTTTCTTTATTTATATTTCAAATGGTATCTCCTTTCCTCATTTTCCCTCTGAAAATCCCCTATTCCCTCCCTCCTCCCCCTCCCCCTGCTCACCAACCAATCCACTCCAGCTTCCCTGTCCTCGCATTTCCCTACACTGGGGCATTGAGTCTTCACAGGCCTCTCCTCCCATTGATGTCCAACAAAGCCAACCTCTGCTACACATGTGGCTAGAGCCATGGGTTCCTCCCTCTTTGGTTGGTGGTTAAGTGCCTGGGAGTTCTGGGGGTACTGGTTGGTTCATATTTTTGTTTCTCCTATGGAGCTGCAAGCCTCTTCAGCTCCTTGGGCCCTTATTCCAGCTCCTCCATTGGGGACTCTGCATAGTCCGATGGTTGGCTGAGATCAACCTCCTCTATATTTGCCAGGTGCTTGCAGAGCCTCTCAGAAGAGAATTATATCAGACTCCTGTCAGTAAGCACTTGTTGGCTTGCACAATAGGATCAGCTGTAGTTATCACTTATCAACTGTCATATGGCCAGTGTGTCATAGCCACATGACATCTTCTATCCCTAAAAAAATTTGAACTTTTATTCTTATAACTGAAATTTTTCACATAAAAACATTATATTTTTGTTGTTATTTTGGTATTGGGTGTTTCTTTATTAATAAAAAAATTCTGAAGCTTTATATTCTGTTTCTGCCATTATTTTTCCTTATACAAGTTTGACATTTTGGACATTGACTTTGTCTTAAGAAAATGAAGTCATATCTAGGTTTTGATACTGTATGTCAGATAATTATTTGTCCTGAGAATTATCCTATGAAATAAATTATACCTTTCAGTATTTTAAGATGCCTCTCATGTGCTTTCAGAAGCTCCTCCATAGTTTGAGAATTAAGAATGACTATTACAATCATTTCATAGGGGAAAGTGAGAACAACAAAAACCCTTCCAGTGTTCCAGTGTAGTCAGACTCATTAAAGCAAATAAATACACCAGCATTGTAAATAAATGCTTTGCAATTACAAGCATCTTTTAAGACAAAAAATCATTGTGCTTGTGAACAACAGGCTACAATAATTCTCTTAATTCATGACCAAGAATGTGAAGGGCATCCCACTATTATGGCAGAAGTCTGTGGAGACTGGTCACATTGCCTCTTCAGTCAGGAAACAGATTCAGATGAGCGATGAAGTTCATCTCCCTTTCTCTTTTTCACTCAACCAGACACCATAGGCTATGGAACGATGCTATCTGCATCACAGGTAGGTCTTTGCAATTCCATCCATCCAATCTGGAGACTCTCGCACAAGTATGCTCACACATTTGTCAACTAGGCGGTTCTTGATCCTCCCAGTATGGACCATCACTTCAAGCTTACTATGGGTAATGAAAAAATATTTGAAGACTGTTGGCCTGTGAGAAGGAAATGCTAAGTTAAGATTTTGTAAAGAAGCCCGAAATCTTATCCAGTTTTCTTTATCATTTGATTCTAGTTTCTTTTTTTATCCACTACTGCCTATAGTTTGAAGGTAATGGCTAAAACTCTATAAGCTATCTTGAATCAATGAATTATAAGACCCTGGATTTCAGGATCCTTGGCAAGAAAAAGAGCAAACCTATAATTCCAAACCTCATTCCCTTAGGGGCATTAATACATGAAAGAATAGTCAAATTTCATCCTGTAATTACTACTCTTATTTTAGGTCTCCGAATATGTGAAATGTCATCTAATTCTATTTAATTCACAGATCATTTTAGTTCTATAAAGCATTTTCATAGTTTGTTTAATGATAATTTGTCTATTTACACATTGGACTATTCATGGTTTTCTGGAAGTTCAAAACCTGTCAAACATACATTATGAGTGTATGGTTGCATCAGGGATAATTATATGAAAGGCTTAACTTATTGTATATAATGGGCAGCGTCATAATCATGAAGGTAATTATAATAATTGCATAATAAAGGTCAGTGGTATCTGTGTTTAGCATTATTTTAATCTACAAAAATAATCCCCGTGGTCCTTAAGCAGTCTTTCTGGGAACATGGGGACACCAGTCTCAATGAAACATGTATTTGAACTAACTTTACTTTTTTGTTGTATGATATTAAATACAACTTTAGCATGTACCCTCTTATACAAATGTGCAATATTATTTTACCTTCCAGTGTGATTTAAACTGCTCATTATGACTTATGGCTGTTGATACTTGCATAATTGCTAAGACCTTGATACTATCCCTAGATACTATAATACCATTAAGTTGATATATAATCCAACACTGGGAACAATATTTGAAATCCAGAGCAAAGTTGGGAGCCACCTCTCTATAGTATAATAAAGATAGGCATAGTCTCTGCGGGGAATAAACAGGTAGCACCTGCTATACTGCCCGATGCAGACAAGGCAATCAGGAAAACCCCTACTTTTGTCATCAGGAGTTTCTATTCTGATGGTCTTGTCTCTCAGACACTCATCTGCCATGCTAAAATAGGAGTGTAATTTTCTGCTTAGTTGAGTAAAACTACATGTGAATGCCAAGAGAACAACTGGAAAATACCTATATATAACTATGGTGCCATGTGCAATTTCTTTGCTTGAGTAGATTGACAAAAGTTTAGGTTGTTGGCACAAGCAGTGAACTGGCAAGAATACTCTCTTCTGTGCCTGTAGAAAATGAAAACTATAAATAGTTCTTATTCACCTGTTATGGTGAAAGTTTATATTTATTAGCTTGTACAAGAGGTTAGATTGATCCCCTTAATCTCTGTCATAATGTACTGCACTGGGACCTGAATGGCTTGAACATTTCACATGACATTTGGTACCCCATATTAATGATATAAATTAATCATGCCCAATGAATAAGAAATGAAACTTGTACTAGAGGCAGAAGTACAACAAACCAGCATACACAGCCCTGTCAATAGGACATGATGGCATAAAATGTACAGTGACAGCATATTTCTAAGGGGAAATACATTGTGCAGGGTTTTAAGACAAGTTCCAGTAAGGAGAATTAAAACAGAAATCTCTTGAGGTTCTGTAGAAAAAAAAAACATGACACTTGTTGAAGAAAAGGATGCATAAATTTAGAAAAGCAAATAAGAAAATAAAAAAAGAAATCTAAAATGTTGCATTACATAATACCAGGAGTGATGATTGCTCAAGCCATTTCTAGTGTGACATTCACTTTCACCTACATGCTGATCAAAATATAAACTGCATAGGTCCTTCTCTAAGACCATGTCTCCCTGTATGATACCATACTTGCTACCATGGTGATAACAAACTAAATTTCTGGAATTGTAATCCCTCCACAGAGAATTTTTTTTTCCTTTATAAGAGTTTGTGTGATCATGGTGTCCCTTCAAAGCAATAGAAACCCTAAGCCTGAAGTTGGTACCAGGGACTTGGGTAGAAACCCTAAGCCTGAAGTTGGTATCAGGGACTTGGGCAATGCTGTGATAAGCCTGACCAGACTTTAGTTTGGAGAAATGTGGACTTTGGAACTTTTGATTAGAACAGCAGCTAAGTGCTTTTAGTGGGGCTTAATGGATCATTCTAGTAGGAACATGAAAGACTGAGGGAAAGTGGTGAGGGAGATTAGACCTGTGGGGGCCTGACTCAAGAGGTTTCAGAGGAGAAGAATTTTAGTATGCGGCCTAGTGAATGTTCCTGTGATGTTTTGGTTAAGAAGGTAGCTGATTTTTTCCCTTGTCTGAAAAGTCTGCCTGAGGCTAAATTAAAGAGTTTCAGATTAATTGTGTTGGCCTAGAAACTCTCAAAACAGCCTAGTATTGACCAGTCCTGTGGATATTAGTGTTTAATTATATGCAGAATTTTAATTAAAAGGAGACAGGTTAGCAAGAAAAATAGAAAATATACAATCTGAGGAAAGATGGGCACCAGGAAGTATAAACAAATTCAGGAAAAGCCTGATGCTAAGTGGAATAAAGGGAGTAGGGCTCTCTTATCTCTCTCTTACCTCTCTCACTCTCAGCCTCTCCCTTGCCCTCTCTTGGGCTCCCCTCCCCTCCCCCCTCTCTCCAAGTGGTCATGGCTGGCCTCTGCTTCTCTACTCTCTCCCACTCTCTGCCTTTCTCTGCCTCCACAACCCACTTAACTCCCATCCCATGCTCTGAATAAACTCTATTCTATGCTAAAAAAAAAGGGGGGGGGGAGTAGGGACCATAGAGAAAAGCCCGCCCAGGTAAGGGATCTAATCTGTGAAAAGGAATTAAAGAAAAGTGAAAACAATAGTAAAATATTTAGGGTCACATGTGGTGGCATACAACTTAAATCCCAGTGCTTGGAAGGCAGAGGCTGGTGGATCTAGAAGTACAAGGCCATCCAGCCTGGTCTACACATCAAGTTCCAGGATTAAAAAAAAAAAAAAAAAAAAAAAAAGCTTAGGTAATGAAAGAAACCATAGAAAACAGAAAATAGAAAGCTGCTGAAGATGTAACTGAAAAAATTGTCTGTGTTCCAGCCCTAGCAAGCAGCAGAACTTGGCAGACTCAGCTATGTCATTCTGGCTTTAGAGTCAGAAATAAAAGAAAAGGGTTATTGGAATCTCCCTCTATGGAACTTAAGGAAAGCCTCTGAGGTCAGGCACACATCTCTTCATGGAAACCTAGACAAGCCATTGACTGAAGATCTGCAGGTAAAGCTTGGGTTGTGTTGGAGCCCCCAAGATGTCTGGATGCCAGAATAATGGGACATCTGCTGAGGAAGGCTGTCCAAACAAAGCATGGAAACAGCCCAGGAGAGAGGAGTGTTTTTCGGTCAACAAAGCTAAAAGGAGTTGGAGATCTGAAAAGAGCTTTGACACCAGATATGGAGATGTAGAATTTAGAGTTCACCCAGCTAGTTTTCAGTTTTGCTTTGGTATTCCTCATTATGCTCCGTTTCCTCATTTTTGAAATGGTAATGGATATCCTGTGCCATTGTATGCGGGAAGTATGTGGTCTGCTTTTTGATTTTGATTTTACGTGGAATTGCAGTTAAAAGACTGCATGGATGTCAGAAGAGACTTTGAACCTTGAGACTGTTACAGACTATGTAGACTTTTGAAGTTGAACTCATGTATTTTGCATTAGGATATGGCTGCAATCCTATAGGAGCCAGGAAGTAGAATGCTGTGGTTTGAATAAAAATGGCCACCATAGGCTCATAGGGACTGGTACTATTAGGAAGAATGGCCTTGTATAACGTGTGGCTTTTTGGAGGAAGTACATTACTAGAAATCTTGAAGGTGTCAAATGCTCCAGTCAAGTCTAATATGACAGATATGCGGATGAAGAGCTCTCAGCTCCTTCTCCAACACTGTGTCTGCCTACATGCCATCATTCTTCCCACTTTGATGATACTGCATTAAACCTCTGAAACTATAGACCAGCCCCAATGAAATGTTTCTTTCTTAATCAAAATTAGCATAGTCATGGTGTCTATTCATGGTAATAGATATTCCCAAACATCAGTTTTACATTGGGTTGGACTGCTTGAATATCGAACTTCTTAAAAGCTGATTTTGACAGAGTTCTATTATCCATCAGGTGAACATAGCAACAACCCATCATAAGCATAATATGGAAGCCATCCAAAGATGTCCATATCCTAATTTTCTAAATATATAGATATGCCATGTTTTATGGTATACTTTATTGTACATCTCTAAAATTCTTTCATTGAGTAGATTGACAAAACATTTTTTTAGAATGTCACATCCACAGAAATGTGGATCTTAATTTATAAGGAAAGGTCTATATATGTAGTTAATGTAAATATGAATATTATTGTGTTACAGGAGTACTAAATCCACTGAGATTATCTTCATTAAGGTGACAGAAGGACATTAACAAAAACAGTTGTTATGAGAAGATGACGTGTGTAATTGATGTTTGTAGAATCCAAAGAATACAATGAATGTCAGTTGTCACCTTCTACTAGAATATGTTTTACTACAGAATCTATACAATAAAGTCAACAACTAGGTAAAAAATAAATATCTTTTGGAGTCAAATGTATGATTATTTTTGATGGCAGTCTTGGAAATTAGTAGTCACAACAAAATCAATGTTAGCAAATAAAGTTCTTAGTTAAATCACCTTAAAATGAAGAGCCTCCTGGATAATAAGGATAACCTTATCCCAGAGCTCTCAAAATAGCAGATGCTAAACAATACAGCCAAAAAAGTACAGGGTCAGTTCAAATACTTGGTGAAGTCTGTCAGACATTTAAGGAACAAATAACACTGATCTCCCCCAAATTTTTCAAGAAAAGAATAAAATGATCTTGTATAGGACCTAAATTTTCCAAAGTGGACACCAAGGCAAACAAGATAATTTTTTTCTTGATCAATATTTCTAATGATTATTTAAAGAAAAGGAATTCAACATGCCTTTCAAATTAAATTATCAGTGAAATAAAGTGATTATATGTCTTTAATCATATAATACAAGGAGAGTTCAATGTACAAAATATATAAGTACAGTGCAAGGTAAAATGAAATAGGACAAGTGGAATACCAGGAAACTCAATAACTTCACAGAAAGTGTAAATAACAAGCAAGGGAAGGAGACAAACTGGATTAGGTCACATTTGTAAGTGATCATTATCACAAAATGAGTATGATCCACAACATATAACTAAAATTCTCAATTCTAATATAAATAAACAATCCAGTTAACAAATGGAGAAATTATCTGAATAGACATTTTTAGAAGGAGAAACACAAATAGCCAAGAACATGAAAAACTGTACAACTCTAATCACAGGGAAATGAAAACAGAGATCACACTTGACTCAAACCAATTAGAACACATATTATGATTCATCAATCCTACCATGGAGTATATATTCTATAGAAATGATATGTGACTATCAAAGAGGTCCCTGGATCATTATATTTATTGACCTATAATTTACAGTTCATCAGAAAATGAGTAGATAAGTTGTTGGGAAGATAAATAATTTGACTTATTTTATATGTAGTTGAACAGCAAATAAAACATACTTTATAATATGACCCATGTTATTCATTCACTTATAGTTCAGGGTGATAAAACACTTATACATCTTTCTGAAATAGCATAACCAAGTCTTTCACAACACTTCACTGTCATAACTTTACACTGGTTGTTATATAATAGTTATATAATTCTACGAGAATGAAACATTCCATCCTGCAAGGAAGCTCCTTATCTAGTGAGGTTCACAATTCAAAATTGCTTCAGAAACTCTCTGAAACTAACCAAATTCACTACGCCCCTCCATGCAAGAATAAACAGCCAAAGATGAGAGTGAATAACTCAATTAAAAATGGGGTACAGAGCTAAACAAAGAATTCTCAACTGAAGAATATCAAATGGCCGAGAGGCACCTAAATAAATGTCCAACCTCCTTAGTCATCAGGGAAACACAAATCAAAACTCAGGTGACAGCAAATGCTGGTGAGGATGCAGAGGAAGAGGAACATTTCTTCATTGCTGGTGGAATTGCAAGCTGGTACAACCACTCTGAAAATCAGTCTGGCAGTTTTGAGCATATACCCAAAAGATGCTCCAAAATATAACAAGGACACATGCTTCACTATGCTCATAGCAGCCTTATTTATAATATCCAGAATCTCGAAACAACCCAAATGTCCCTCAACAGAGGAATGGCTACAGAAAATGTGGTAACTCAGTCATTAAAAACAAAGACTTCATGAAATTCGCAAACAAATGGATGGAAATAGAAAATATCTTCCTGAGTAAAGTAACACAGTCACAAAAGAATACACATGATTTGTACTCACTGATAAGTGGATATAAGGCAAAAAGCTAGGAATACCCATGATACAACTTACAGACCACATGAAGCTCAAGAAGAAGGAAGACCAAAGTGTGGATGCTTCAGAGCTACTTAGAAGAGGGAACAAAATAATCATGGGAGGAAGAGAGTGGCAGGAACTTTGCAGGAAGAGTGAAGGGGGAGAGGAAAAACAGGGAGGAGACAGTGGAAATGTACACAGGGTCACGAAATTGAACAGAGGTGTGTATCAATGGAGGAGGGGTAACTGCAGGTAGCAGAAAGTCCCCAATATCAGGAAAGCAAGAGGTTCCCAGGACCCAATGTGGATGACATTAGTCAAAATACCCAACAAAGGGGAGAAACTATAGAGACCATATCCAGAATTTAGTCATGCCCCCATGGTTGAGGGATCGGGCCACCCATCCTTTGCAAAATTTTAACCTAGAATTGCTCCTGTCTAAAGGAAATTCAGGGAAAAAGAATGGAGCAAGAGACTGAAGGAAAGACCATCTAGAGACTGCTCCACCTGGAGATCCATCCTACATGCAGACATCAAACCCAGACACTATTGCTAATTACAAAAAAGTGCTTGCTGACAGGAGTCTGATATGGATGTCTCCTGAGAGGCCCTGCCAGAGCCTTACTCACACAGATGAGGATGTTTGCAGCTGACCATTGCACTGAGCACAGGGACCCCAGTGGAAGAGTTAGGGGAAGGGAAGGATTGAAGGAGCTGAAGGGCTTTATAATCCCACAGGAAGAACAACAATATCAACCAACCAGACCCCCCAGAGCTCCAAGGGACTAAACCACCAACCAAAGAATACACATGGAGCAACTCATGGTCCAGCTGCCTCATGTAGCAGAGGATGGCCTTGCTGGCATCAATGGGAGCGGAGGCCCTTGTTCCTGTGAAAGCTTGATGTCCCAGTGTAAGGGAATGCTAGGGTGTGAGGTGAGAGTGGGTGGGTGAGGGAGTACTCTTCTAGAAGCAGGGGAAGGGGTATAACATTTAAAATGTAAATAAATATAATAACCAATAAAAAATTAAAAATATGAAAAAGCTGAGAGTGCCTTTCGGAGAAGGTAAGGTCAAAAGAAGACAATCAAGCAAGCAAAACTGCAAATAAGATGGGACTAGAGCAGCAGCTGCCTGGAAGAAGTGGGAACCAGCAGATCTACTTGGAAGATATTTAGACCAACTGAGTCACTGGGTAGGGCTACTCTCCAACATGCTTAGCTGCCTCCTTATTGTGTAGAGTACTATGGGTTTCCAACATTTAGGTCATCCTTGCAGGGAAGATCTTCTGTAAATCATTTCTTACCCATATCCCTTTAAGGAACCCCAATAAAACTCATGTTTCATTGATGGCCTTTGGTGGTATCCATACTTTGGTCTGTCAAGGGGTTCTCTATGAGGGATGAATAGATGTATGTGTTGCATCTCCCCATGTTTTGCCATACAACACTATGTAAACACGTATAGATTTAGTTTAGTATATGCAAGTCTTCTACCATACAGACTATGGTCTGTGTGACTTTGCTATGACTGACTATGTATGAGTCAATTAGAATGTGAATATTTTAAGACTGAACCCTGAAAATGTGAAATATTAACCACTTCCAGAGAACCTTCAGCTTGCTTTACCACCATGCATTAGTTCTTTGATGAAGATTCTTTAACCAAAACAATTTGTCATTACATTGCTCAATTTTAAAGCTCAAGATAGTCATATTATGTCTTTCCATGAAAAATCAAGGGCTTAAATGTAGGATTCACTGAGTCCCAGTTAATATTTGGCTGTTGGTCTCTGTATCTGATGAAAGCAATTGCTGGATGAAGCCTTTCTGATGGTTATCATGTTAGGCTCTGGTCTATGAGTATAACAGAGTATAATTAGGAGTCATTCCATTCCCTGTTGATTATTTGTTTGTTTGTCCTTTTGTTTGTTTGTTTTTGGAGTTTTGGATTTTTTGTATTGTTTCATTGGGTTTTGATTTGTGAGGGGTTGTTTTGTTTTGTTTTGTTTTGTTTTACCAGTCATGCTTTGCCCCTCTATGGTCTCTGGGATATCTGTTTACTGGTCCTTCATGCAGTCATTTCCTGGCACTGCTCTCAAGTTGGAACCAGGAAACTTGTTAGTGTATTTCTTAGCTCTATTTTCAAGCTTGATCAACTTCTTTACTGGATGTTTCCTCACACCCTCTTGATCCAGATAGTCAAAGTCTAGAGGTTATTATTATTATTTTTCTTTCAAATTCAGAATAAGCAGGTAATTAGAGGCTTAGAGTGACACTTAATAGAATCCTGGAAAAAGACATTCACTATTAAGTACCTGCAGATAGGTATGTATTATTGTATGTTATGTACAAATAAGCATGCTTGGTATTGCAATGGTTGGAAACATAAAATGTCCTTCAAAAGTTTCTTATCTCATTGTGGATCATTGATGGTAGACTAGGGAGGCAAAAATACATTCTGAGGCACCTGGTCAGGAAGACACTAAGCGTCCCTAAGGAAAAAATTATTCCACTAAAGATCACTGTGCTATGATGATTTGCTTTGTTTGTTTGTTTGTTGGTTTGTTTTTCTTTCTATGATTAAGACAGAAGACAGTAACACTAGAAGAAGAGGGAGAAAAACAGGTGTTGGCTTTTGGCCAGCTGAGTGCTTTCTGTGGGCAAATGAATGTTGGATACAATCAATTTCTGAGAAAATAGAAGGAAATTTTCCAAGGCTACTGTTCTTATTGTGTTTTACAATGCTTGTATTATTTGCCAGTACAATAATGAAATTTTGTTGCTTCTTTTTAAAAGCAGATGGCAAGTTACAATTTTATTGATCAGAAATAACTCAAGAATTTCACGAAATGTGAAAAAAAATCTGTTTGGCAAGTTATAAGAACTTTGTTCCATTTGGAACCATGAATATCTTTCATGAAATTTCTTTTCATGTCAGAACAGTATTTCATGCTTCAAATTTTATGTTTTCAAGGTCTCTGTATATGTTCCTAGGTCAAATAAATATGTGATATATTAATTATAGAATTTTAGTATCTGATAAATATAGGTTTCAATTGAACTATTAAATTAGGCACAATGAAATGCATATAATGTATGTCTTAGCTACTTGTCTTAGTGCTGCGATAAAAAAAATAACTGTAATAATCAACTTAAAGAAGTATTTATTTTTGCACACAGTTTAAGCTACCACTCAGCATAGTGGAGAAGGTATAGTGTCAGATGCAGATATACATATCTCATCGGATATATATATATATATATATATATATATATATATATATATATATATAATACACACACACACACACACACACACACACACATATATATATATATATATATATATATATATATATATATCATCGAATATATATATCTCATTGGATATTTATATCCAAGGGGAACACCCTGGTGTATTTATCAGATGAGTGCAATAAAATACTCTAAGAAAAGCAAACATTTGTTTTGTCTGACCACTTAGAGGCTCTGTCTACTTAAATAGTCAGTGTTGCAGAGGCTCAAAGCAACTGGTCTCAGTGTACACACAACCAGGAAGTAGAGCGAGATTAATTCATGCTGCTACTCAGTTTCTTTCCCCATTGGTAGAGTCCAAAATCCAAGTGAGAAAATGGTGCAACTTGTAGTGAATATATATCCCCACTTCAATTAATGTCATCAAAAGAATTTCTGAAGGAAAGCCAGGAGATCCACCTCCCATGTGAGTCTAGATTTTATCAGTTTACAATTAACAATAATCAGCTGGGCACTGGTAGCGCATGCCTTTAATCCCAGCACTTGGGAGGCAGAGGCAGGCAGATTTCTGAGTTCGAGGCCAGCCTGGTCTACAGAGTGAGTTCCAGGACAGTCAGGGCTACACAGAGAAACCCTGTCTCGAAAAAACAAAAATAAAAACAAAACAAAAATACAATAAGCAGTTCCATGTGGAAATGGAACTGGCCACATCCAAGATATCTCTTCCTGCTTCATTTAACCTTACTGAAACTTTATTTCCCAGGCTTGCCCATAGGCACAACTCTTGAATGATCCTTGATCCTGTCAGTCTGATATTATTAACCACCACAATGTGCTACACTCTTCTTTTCCCTTTGGAAACTCAAAAATGTTGAGTTAATTTTAATGATGTCACTGTAACTGCAGCAACTTTGTCCATTTGTCTTTTCCCATAGATGTATACTCATAAACTATAAAGATCTCAAGGCATTAGCTAAAACATACCAGGCACCTCAATTATTGCTCAATTTTCATGGACACTTTCTCTAAATACTTCAGAAAGTATAATGAATTGCTGACTTAGACATTTCCTCACATTTTGAAATGAAATGAGTGCTGAGTGTCTTAATGCAAAAATGTTAGCCTTGAATAATTTCTGAACTTTATGAATGTCTTTCTCCCAGTTACTATAGTTATGACACCTTCAAACAATCAGAAAAGCAAAGAGGTAAAAGTCAGAAACCTAGTTGTTATAGTAACATAGGCTAGTAAAAATTCTAACTTCAAAAAACAAAAGGTGATATATAACCTATTTGTTGATGGGAGAGGCCCATGTTTAATAGTTTTAATTGTATCTGTATTTACTGCAAAAGTCATTGTTCAAAGCCACATAGCTTAGCAATTTAAAAAATAATGTGAACACTTCTGAGTGGTTGAAACATTTAAGCTTGTAGATATTTTTCATCTCTATATCATCATTGTTCCTGATTGGACAATCAAAACAGATGTACCTTCTTATTCAAGTCCTGGAATATTTCAAGAAACAGTCATTTAAACTATACAACCTCAAGAGAAATAACCAGATAATCACTGGCTTACATTTGGTTTCATAGGAAATCATGATAGCTCTCTGGTATCATGTAGAAAGAATGAAAGAACGTGAACCTATTTGCAAGCAGTAAGTCATGCTGGTGCATGGGTGGAGAGCTATGAAAACATAATATGATTTGCAGGATGTCAGGAAAATGAAACTGCCAAGACATTGCCACTGCATCTCATATTTTGCTATTATATTAGTGAGTCCCTAAAACTCATACACAAATGTTTCCATCAGGAAATTTTCCTTGGGGAATTACTTGAGAATCTGTAGAAAGTGGAGACCAGTCGTAAGTTATGCATGCAAATATGTTCTTAGAGCCGTTGACAGAGAGTAATAGAACTCTGGCATAAAGTTTCAGATGTAAAATAAAACATGAGAAAATACCTCTATGGCATCCCAGTAGAGGATGACACCAATTCTCAGTTCTGACGTAACATGAGTGAATGTTGTTTAGGGGACATCTAGAAAGGATGAAGGTTTACCTGATTTTTAAGATGAAGATAGATCCTGCACGTTTATCATTTTTCCTTTTTTTTTTGTGGGGTGGTAGAGTGGGTTCCATTTTCTCTTTGTTGTAATTCACCCATGTTCTATTAGAAGCCTGCATAGGCTAGAGTAATTCTGCTGCCAGGAAGAAACAAACATTAGAAAGATATAAAGCTGGAGATGGACCAACATTGAGTCTCCTGTGGCAAGGACTTTAGGTGAACTATGACGACAGAGACGTGTATAGCTGAGGGCTACTAGCCTTCCGAGTCAGGACCAATGTGTTCTTGAGGACCAACATGGAGAATTCGGTGGCTTCCATCCAGACACACAGAAAGAGAACCTTTTTTTCCTCCACACTTTGTTAATCTTTCAATGCTATATACAGAAAATGAGATAACCCAAGTTTTCAAGAGAATGCCAGTGTTACATTGTTTAATTCTGATATCAGTATAAGTCTGAAAAAATGGCTGGATTGTAGAACTGTGCTGAATGAATCTTATGTAAACTAACACATAAAGTGTCATACACAAATAGAATAATGCCCAAGATCTTTTAAAATATCAGTGTTGATGGCCAGGTGTGCTTCCTTTTAGTATGTACATATTTATTCTGGGGCTGATGTAAGGAGTACATGATTGGTACAGTGTGCTTGTGGAAGTCAGAGTAAATCTTATTGGAAATTGTTCCTTCCACCCTTCAGCTCCTCTGAATTGAGTTGAATTTCTCAGGCTTGGAGGCAAGTACCTTTACCTGTTGAGCCATCTTACGGGCCCTCACACGATTTCTTACGTGAATGACTTAAATAGTATCTTAAAAGAAAAACAAAAATCTATGACAGTGCATGTCCTAAAACAAAAGTGAAAAGTTTTGGAACAGGAGTTTCTAATCTGAATACATTGTTTAGAGTATAGGCAATAACATGACTCCATGTTGCTTGCTACAGTGTGACATAGAGCTGGGAAATAGCAATTTAGATTAAAAATGGTAAAAAGTTGAAACTTCTATAACATGAAGAATGTAAGCATGAAATAAAAGTCATTTCTAGTGCTGGTCTATCCTATGCTAATAATGTCAATGCCTAATTAGGTTGAGGGCAGCCACCCCAGTTGTGTTATTTCCTTTAACTTCCTGTGTAAAATGTGAACAAAGGAATTTAATATGAAGGCATGAAATGAAATATTAGTCTCATACAGTCTCATAATTACATTTTGTCCAAGATGATAAAGGATATTCAGTTAGGACAAATTAGAGAGAGAGAAAATGGAAATTTATCTTAGCAAAGATTAAGTGTGGCCACATTGGGTAAAAGTA
Organism: Apodemus sylvaticus; assembly: GCF_947179515.1. Classification (NCBI taxonomy): domain Eukaryota; kingdom Metazoa; phylum Chordata; class Mammalia; order Rodentia; family Muridae; genus Apodemus; species Apodemus sylvaticus. Next base: position 43,203,016 of record NC_067476.1, on the reverse strand, counting down.
TCAGAAAGCATCTCAAGGTCCAAAGTGCTGCAAAGCTCTGCAGCAGTGTGCCTGGAAGTTAAGTATGCCTGAGATATGCAGTGTTTGTTAAAAAAGAAACATTCAAATTAGCTATCAAATTTAGAAATTTAACAGATTTGGGAGAAGGAGTATGTTTTAGCAGTTCAGGGGAGAATGGGAGCCACGCATTAGGAACACTGCAAAGTGAACTGAACTGAACTCATTTTCTGACCTAAACCAAATCATCTCTCCATCTCAATTTTCTTAGCTGTAAAACTGAGCACAGATGAAAGGGCCCTCTCATGCACTCACATGCCTCACTCTGTGAACAGGAGGCTCCCTTCGAATTCATCACAGAAAGCAATATGGAGAAAATGGCAGTAAGAACAAACATAATCATTCACAGTAACATGTACAGGCCATGGCTTTTCCGGGGACCATCAATGTGACCATTGAAGTATGATCATCATTGATTTATAGTCGTGAAAAGCTATTTAATTGCAAATATACAGTTGCATTTAACAATTTTAGTATAGGATTGATTTTGCTATGCCAACGAGCATGCTACTTGGCATGCATGTTTATGCTTCTTTATGATGTCATTAAAATGGATGCTATTTGTAGTAAATTATTTACAGACACTGTTAGTGTTTCAAGCACCTACCAATTTTGAATTACAGAGTAACCAGGAAAATAGCCAGAGTTCACTTAGAAATTATCATTGGTATGTGGAAAAGATATTTTCTTTCCACCATTCCTTCTTTCTTTTCCTCTCCTCTCCTCTCCTCTCCTCTCCTCTCCTCTCCTCTCCTCTCCTCTCCTCTCTTCTCCTCTCCTCTCCTCTCTTCTCCTCTTCTTCCCTCCCCCTCCTCTTCTCTCCTCTCCTCTCTTCTCCTCTTCTCCCTTCCCTTCCCCTCTCCTCTTCTCTCCTCTCCTCTCCTCTCTTCTCCTCTTCTCCCTTCCCTTCCCCTCTCCTCTCCTCTCCTCCCCTCTGCTCCCCTCCCCTCCCTTCCCCTCTCCTCCCCTCCCCTCTCCTCCCCTCTCCTCCCCTCCCCTCTCCACCCCTCCCCTCCCCTCTCCTTCCCTCCCCTCCCCTCTCCTCCCCTCTCCTCCCCTCCCCTCTCCACCCCTCCCCTCCCCTCTCCTTCCCTCCCCTCCCCTCTCCTCCCCTCTCCTCTCCTCTCTTCTCGTCTTCTCCCCTCCCCTTTCCTCTCCTCTCCTCTCCTCCCCTCCCCTCTTCTCTCCTCTCTGCTTCCCTCTTTTCTTCACTATCTCTGATCCCTCTTCTTCCCCTTTCTCTCTTGTTAGGTACTTTTCTCTCTCCTCTTTTTGTCTTCTCCCCTAACCACTATTTCCTTCTGTATTTTCCTTCTCTGCATCATCTCTTGCAACTGTGTTTTTTCATAACCCATCCCATCTCTTTTCTCTGTGTCCATTCATATGTTCATCTGGTATGTTTTCCTTTCTTCTTTCTCATAACAACACGTATTGGACACCACTATGTGACAGATGGCAAGCACAATATTAGGAATCCTGAAATAAATAACACATGGTCGCCAAGATACTGAGTGTGTCTCTAAATGGAGAAAAGAATAATTTGAAAGTTGTTAGTAAAATCCTACAGGGGATATTGGAAAATGAGCTATGGATGAAAGAATAAGGCTTATTCACAAGCTGATATTTCTAGCCTCCAGCCACACATTCAAAGACCACTTAGAGATGTAGAGTACAGAGCATGAGCCCTACCCAACTTGCTACCCTATGCTAGCATTCAAAATGCTCTTTCTGGAGATTTTGTGTTCTAATAACAGGTTGTCTCATTGTTGTTTTAAAAATTATTCTGGGTTTTCAGGTACTAGCTAGGTGTGTATGAGTATTAGATGTGAAAGCAAGAGGATCTGGGTTCAAATTGTCAACATCCATGTAAAAGCAGAGCATGGAGATATGTTCCAAAACCCCCAGAGAACAATAGTAAGACAAACTACTCAAAACAGTGGTATTTCAGCGAGAGATCTTGTCATTAAAAACAAAATAAGGCAAGAAATCATAATGGTACCATTTGTACTTCTCTGAACTTGATATATTTATATGATTTAAAGACAACTATCTCTAACTATGAAACTACTTCATAGTTCTTGAAAATTCAACACACCCAGGTACACACACACACACACACACACACACACCCTGGAATTTTCTCTAAAGAGACTTAAAAATTGTGAAACAACTTCACACAGGTCAGGATTTCTCAAACCCTAAAGTTTCCCAATGGTCTTTTGCTGAGTTGTTGAGAATATTACCTGCAGTGATAAAATCATTTTTGTATGCCAAGGCTTTGGTCCATTCTTTGTCAGTTTGAAATCCAAATGAAGAAGTCTCAGTAGCTGGAGTCAATACCTATATCACTGTGTACTTATACCACTGATATTTGAACCCTTGAATACCATATCTCAGCTTAGTGGCTTATTTTCTAAGTCCTCATCTGTTTGGTCATGTAACTTTTAAGAAAACAGGCAGTTTCTGGGGAAACTATTTGAGGAGACATTTCAGGAAGCATATATATGTTATTTCTAAGCCTCACTCATACTATTTTCCTTTATTTAGTTTTAATATGAATTGCTTCATTATAATATTAAAAGTCATATTAGTAAATATGACACATTTGTGGTTCCTAAGAGTACTTCCAGTGATTTATAAAGCTGAGCATTCCAGAGACCTACACACCCAACTGACCCCTGTTCCCTTTATTACATTCTCTGAAGATAACACATCCTTTCATAGTTAGCTAAGGTGAAACCACAGGGAGAAAGCTGGTAAATATAAATTTTATTTATTTGTATTGCTTCTTACTATGACATGCAAACCTATCATGATTTCAAAATACCTCATTTTATTTATTTATTTATTTATTTATTTATTTATTTATTTATTTGGGTTTAATCATTACATCTTTATTCACATGTCATTAAAGCTGGTTTAAAATAAAGAAAACATCACTATACTTTTAACAAGATATAAGTAAATCAAGTTTTTAAAGTACAGAAAAGAGAATAGTATTAACTGAAGAAATAAAGTAAATATAGAATGCTATATTTCTTGAACCAAAGAAATATATGCTTATTTTTTTAATAGGTGTGCAAGAAAGGCACCTCAGGAAATATCCAAGACAAGACTTCTGAATGTATTCAGAATTTTTTTTTGGCTTTTGATGCTAATTAGATATTTTGTTGGACATCAAAGGGAGGAGCAGCCCTTGGTCCCGAGAAGGCTTGATGCCCCAGTATAGGGGAATGCCAGGAGAGGGAAGAAGGAGTTGGTGGGTTGGTGAGCAGGTGGGGAGGGGAATGGATAGAGGGTTCCAGATGGGAAACAAGGAAAGAGAATAACATTTGAAAGATAATCATTTAAATTATATTCCTTGTTTATTAAAAATAGATTTTAATATAATATTATTATGGTTTTCTGTCCCCTAACGCTTTCATTTTCCTCCCAACTTTCCCTCCCATTTGAATCTATACATACCCTTTCTGTTTTTTCTTAGAAAACAAACAGTCATTTCCCTAATAAGAATAATAATAAATAAAATAGAACAAAATTAAAAAATCAGAATAGGGCAAAATAAACAGATGAAAAAGAACCAAAGCAGAAGCACAAGAAATAGAGATAAATGCAGAGACATAGGATCACACTCACAGGAATTCCTCTAAAACACAAAATTTGAGGACAAAAATATATAAGCAACAGACCTGTAAGGTTAAAACAATGCCCTTATACAACATTTTGAGTAAAAGAGCCTCCAAAAATACCGCTAGATCTATTTGGGGGGGGGCATTTACTATTGGACATGGACCATATCTTCAAGAATGGTTCTTTTCTCCAGCCAGACTTCCTTGGAGAAAACTAATTGTTTTATTTGCAAGGGGTTGTTAAGTAGAGATGGCTTCTGAGTTAGGTATGTAACACATTTCTACTCCTCCTTCAGCTCTAGAACTCTATCTGGTGCAGACCCATGTAGGCCCTATGGACAGGTCTAGATTGATGTGGGATGGACAGGAGCTGTACTGGAATAGGTTGATAAAATTCAAATAGGGAGGGGAAGAAAAGCAGTGAAGTTGGGATGAATTTGGGAATATGGATAGGGACAGCTACAGTTTAGGGCCATGTATGATAGAAGCTTCCAAAAATCATGTACACGAAAAGATTATTAAAGAAGCATTACATGGCGCCTTTAAAATGTATATATTGTATTTCACATCAATTATTCTTTAATATTATTGTAAGTTTAAAATGTTTGGATTTTGATCAGTATTCTGAAGCTTTGTGGAAATCCTTTAATGTCGGTATAAAGCTAAGATGGGAAAATTTCAAAATACTACTTAATTCACTCTTCATGTAGCAGCCAGAAACATTTATGTATTCCCTCAATGATGGATACACTCATGATTAAATCAAGTTTTCAAGCTCTTTGGTTCAGTGTTTTCCCCAAAGACTCCTCAGTCTCCCCTACACAGAAGACTTAAATCACCTGAAGTACTTGAACATGATATAAAATCAGTTAGACATAAATTGTTAATTATTCCTTCAAAATAAAAGGCAAATTTAATAATTTCTACTCAACCACTTCAAAATATATTTATGGAGTACTTATTTGTGAGTGGTAATGTTATAGAAGGAATCACAGAAAATTAGTTATTGCAAAGCAAGATTCATTTCCTAGTTAAGTTTTTCGAAGTTGCCAGTGTCACGTGAGACATAAGAATTCTATCACACAATTTAGATAAAAAAGAATGAATAAGAGAACTAAAACAATATTAATACTTACCAATACTGACTGAAAGATTTTATTCATTCAGACTTCAAGAAATAGGTATGCAATTTTTTTCACAATTTTTATTGAATTGAGTTATTTCTTTTTTTTTTTTTTTTTCATATGTGATAATTTTTTTTTATTCGATATAATTTATTTACATTTCAAATGATTTCCCCTTTTCTAGCCCCCCCACTCCCCGAAAGTCCCGCAAGCCCCCTTCTCTTCCCCTGTCCTCCCACCCACCCCTTCTAAATCATATCGTGAACCATCTTCTATTGTACACTATCAAACATTCAACTAAAATATTGCTAAAATCTATTTATAATATATTTTAATTGATTTTCATAAGTTATCAAGGTCCATTATAGCAAGATTTCTTTTTTTTTCTATTATTGATGAATCTTTGATTCATTTGAACAGGTTATTTTCTGTAATAATTGTGGTATAATTTAGGAAGGACATAACCACCTCAGACTCTACCAAACAAAGTTTCTTTCTATAGTCAGATTAATACATCCTCAATAAAATGTGTCATTCATTACATAGCAGATTTTATGTTAAATATTTGTATCTCTTTTACTTATTGCTCACACAAATATGAAAGCCAGTAATTGTCACACCAGTTTGAGAAATGAAGTCACAAATATATATCATATACTTTCAGTATTTTCTTTTATGTTTTAGTATTTTGTGTATGAGATGCATATGCATGTGGAGGAGGGTCACAGATCAATATTGGGTATCTCCCAATAGCACTCTCTCACGTAGATTTTAGAAAATCTGAACTGTTATTAAGTATCTTCCTCAGTTGCTTTACATCTGCTTTTGAGACAGGATTCCTAACTGAATCTTGAGCTAGGTTTAATCAACTAGATTGCTTGGCTAGCACCTTTGGAATTCAATTGCACCCACTTACCCAGCATTGATGTTACAGACAAACCACAATACCAGGCTTCTCTGTGGGAGATAGGAATCCCAACCCTCATCATGAAAACTCAGTTGGGTCATCTTCCCAGCCCCTAATTCCACTATAATAAAATAGTGCAATGTTAAAACCCAGTATTCTCTTTACTTTTTCTCTATTCTGAACTGCACAAATATATTATTGTGTTAATAGATGGCCACAACATTCTTGCCTCTTAAAAGATTCCAGAGCTACAGAGGCTAATGCAAGCCAAATTCTACCTAACTTATAACTGTAGAGTCAGATGTTTCTTAAGTTAGATGTGACCCAGTTAGTAAGAGGCTGTCTAGCATCTTTCCATAAGACCATATTAAAACAGCCATTAAAATGATACATTGTGGTCATCAGATCCATAACATAGTTTTGCTAAATTGTACAAAAACTTTACATAAATATCATCAAATTACTTTCTACATCACTTTAGGAACAGTGTAATGCTAAAGTAACACAATTTATATGCTTATAGAGTTTTCATTATTTCTTCTCAGCATAAGAATACTACATAAATATGCCACAATGGCTATTATTCTTTCTCTAAAGACAGGAATATGTATGATGCTTGACAAAAATTTAATGCCAGTTTCTTAAGAAAAGTTCAATTATTAAAGTGTGCTATGAATTGAACCTAGATTGGCAAGCATGCTAAAGAAGCATGCTTTATCACTGGGTAATGCACCCAGCACCACACATGCAAAGTGCAGGTAAAACTTATTTATTATGTAGCGGGTATTATTAAAACATTTGTATATTTAAATTCTTAATGGCTTAGATTCAAGGCAATGTGAATAACTATGTGAGTTTTAAGAGATATATGAGTCTATTTTGCATTTTTACTCATAATTAGGTGACTGGGTATCAAGCTATATATTCAATAGGATATTGAGAGTTCAGTTTATATGATTTTTCAGTACTTTGACTTACAACTCCAAAAATACAAAGTGTTTGTAAGAAATAAATATCTGGTTAGAGGAGTTTAAGGGGTGGGGATGGTAAGACATAACTTTCTAGCCTGCAAGAAAACCTGATTGTCACCCTCTGGTTTTATTCTATTATTGGGTGGGCATAGATTGATGTACTTGTCTCCACTGTACCAATATATAATGCATGAGCACAATTACTGGGGTAATTTAGAAACAGGATACCTTTAATCTTCTGTTCAAATCAATCAATTACAATGAATAGATTATGGTTTTTTTCTATGATTTTACATAGACTTATGAATAGAACTGATCATAGTTAAATGTGGCTGAGGAAATGTGAAACCTATAACCTTACTCATATATTACAGAGGCTGTGGAAATTTATCATGTATTTCATTCTCTAATCCTAACAGACCGTTTTGAGAGTTTTAACTAAGGAGAAACTACTCTAGAGGACAGAATTCCATTTTTCCTCTTGAAGAAAGTGGAGTTAAAGGGTTTCTAAACTCAATAGCCTGTGAAAGTCAGTGTCACAGTCGTAAACAGAACATCACACAGTGAACTTCTGCATGTCACATCTCCTTATCCTGTAGTAGAGAAACATTTGTTTTCCAAAATACAGTCAGGATGGTTATTACTTTAAAGTGGTTTTCATTTTCTGAGCTTGCAAGTCATTTAAAATGTATTAGCCAGCCAGCTGCTTTGTTAAACTATGATGTAGTATTATTGTGTCATGAAACCTTATAGGCAATGGAACTTTATACAGAAAACTTACAATCCACACAATTTGTATTCATTTTTTCTCTGGAGTCCGTGCTTGGTGGTGGGGACGGTAATGTGAGCTTGAATTTAGTTTAAAAGCTAAGTAAAATGGGAAGGTGTTTAAGAAATGTTTCAAAAAATAGAAACCTGTGTTTTTCTAGGCATTTCATGACTAAAATCAGGGTTATGTGTCTTATAACAGCCACTTGACTGAGTTTGCAGTTCCACTGTTGTTGGTTAGCATCCTCAATGAATACTCACTAACGGCAGTATAAGAATCAGCACCACGGATAGCTCCATACATTTTAGCTCTGGAACAGGAATTGTTCCTGCAAGCACAGCTGCAGCTGGGGAAGATGACGAAATAATCTACCTACAGAGAAAAAGAAAAGAAACCAGGTATCAGAAAAGTGTGTGTCCTCAAAATTGCAAGGGCCACAACTGCATAGAGCCAAGAAAAAACAAATCAAGCTAATAACTAGAAAATTGAACTTTTCCACTCACTGTCCTCTCTTTGATTCGTTTTCAACACTTTCAATGAAAACAGGTAGAATTTCTTCAGTTCTTGTTTTTATTTAGAATTTGGGGTTGCAGTTTTATAGAATATAAAAAAGTGTTGTAATAATCTCACAATATACCTACTTTACAACAATATAAGTGGTTTACCCCCCTAAACGAACATTGCCTCTTGTCACTTAGCTCCACTCTCATTATTTCACTTCAGATTTGAGGTGCAAGTGAGAAAATATGAACCCGACTGACCTAGACAAAGCAGGACAACGGGCTACACCCTGTCCTATCAGCGACCCTTAACCATGCAGCTACAGGTCCTGATGAAAGTCTATGGGCTTTTATTGACAGCCAGAAACAAAAGATTTGTAGAACTTCTCTTTTGTAGATTGAAATGATGATGGTAAACACTTGCAAAGAGAGGCGTGGATAGAGCTATCAAAGGCGACCACAAAAATTAAGGGAGAGAAGTAAGAGGGGAGGAGAAGAAAGCTGCAAATTCAACTTTGAAAAGATGTGTTCCTGGCACAGCTTGCCTTAAGTCTCCAGGAACACATGAACCAAACAAAGTATATGTAAATCAGGGGGAGATTCCCACACTGGAAGCCTCTATGAAGCTAGAAGGAAGAGGTCTAAATGTTTCCCTTGGATCTCTTCCTATCTTATGCAAGTACTCCCTTAGCAAAGGTGAGAAAACAGAAGGAATTGGCTAGTGTGTTTAGGAGGTAATTACCAAGGGAGGTCACTTGAAGGCAGCAAACTCTTAGCCCCACCCACCTTTTGTTCCTTCTCCCAGGCGCTCAGCCTCACCCATTTCAAACTCTGGGCTTGTTTTGTACCATTTGCTTACACAATCTTTGGCCTTAACACCGTTCTGGCAACCTCTAGCACAAGGGAGACCCAGTCACCTCAGCATTGCAACTCCTCTGGGACTCCCTTGGGGGAAACCCGGCATGCTCAGCGGTGATCTGGATAGTCTGGGCTTCATTCAGAGCCCACCCCTGAGGGGGTCAGGGTCCGAGCTGAACCCTGAAATTGTACCTGCAATCTTAGGTGGGCACATCTTAGATCTTCAGCCTCCTGAGCACCGGAAGAGCCTAGAAGCACTCAGTTAAGGGCTGGGCTGGTTTCCCACCTGTCTTTTCTTTGCAGCTGAGGGTGTGTTAGCTACCACGGTGTGAAGAGCTTAAGGATGGAGCCCTGTGGCTAGTGGCCTTGGAGATCACCTTCCCAGAGTAGCTGTTTTATCACTGAGTTTTGGAGATTTCTTGGCTGCCTTCCGCTAAGGCACGCTTGAGTAACCCGAGCTGTGGCGGCGCCCAAGCTCCCAGGATAAAGGCTGTGTGTGTGTGTGTGTGTGTGTGTGTGTGTGTGTGTGTGTGTAGGGGGAGAGGGCGGGGACAGTAACGTCAACCCCCACCCTGCCTCCTTTTCTTTTTCCCCTTCCTGCAAAAGGCGCACAAGTCTTCCACTCTATCCCACCCCCGCCCACCAGCAATCCTTGGGGCTCTGGGCAACAGCCAGGTTAAGCCCATTTGCACTGAGAAATTGGCGCTGTTTGGGAGAAGAGAAACAGATCGATTGCCCTTGTGACTCCCCGCCCCGCCACCCCGGCCCAGCCCGCCCCCCGCGTTCCTCGGCCCTCCCCCGCCGCCTCCCGCACCCCGCCTCCTCCCCTCCCCGCCCCCAAGCCTCTCACTCGACGCAGGTCGGTGCGAGGCCCCCTCCGGAAGGTGAGCGGGATGGATTTGACTTCGGCGGGGAACGCGGGTGTCTCGAAGTGGTGCTAATGGGAAGAGATTTCTGCTCCCCAAAGAAGATGCGCTGCCACAAAGAGCGGCTTGCGCGCTGGCCTGGGCTCTAGCCCGGGAGACATCCCGGGAGAACTCCGAGCTAGGAGCGCTCGGCGAAGACCCGGGCAACATGCCTGTTCGCAGGGGGCATGTGGCACCTCAAAACACCTTCCTGGGGACCATCATACGGAAATTTGAAGGGCAGAGTAAGTTCGTTTGTTCTCTTCTGTCGCTCGCTTTCAGCTTTGGTAGAACACTTGGCGTCCGTCGCTTTCAAGCTAAAGGGATGGACAACTCCAGGCTGTCAAGTTAGAAGCTGGGAAAGCCAGGCAGGCAGTTCGGATGGCGGCGGGAGTGTTCTCTCTCTAATATTAATTTGGATTTACATTTTATATTATGGACTCCATTGTACAAGGCAATTTGATCCTCCTCACCCACTGCTCCATTATCTGCCTTGCTACTTCATGCCCTACTAGTCTACTACCTTAAAGGGAACGTGCTGGTAATACATGGGCTTGTATTATAAAGCTTTTTCCGTGGCAGACTTTTTAAAGGCAGGAGCAGAACTGACTATAAGCTCGAAACCATAACATGTAAATGGGAGTAGCGAAGCAAAAGGCCACGCACACTGTGTTTTCCCCTGGCAAACTGCTGGGCTGTGGAATGTCAAGGATGCCGCTTGCTCTATGTTAGTTGGCTCTTAAAACTGAACTTTGTACGGAAACTGAAAATAGACGCAAAAGAATAATTTGGTGAGCAGTGGACAGGTTTGAGTGCAAGAAGCTCACTACTGAAAAAATCATATTTGTGTCTCTTCATTGCCCCCCTAAATATAAGGTGTAGAAATTTAAAAATTGAAGAGCAGTCCGTAAATCCCATGGAGACTGAATGTAGAGAAATTTAATGCACTCATGTAAGCAAGCCTCCAGGAGCTATTTTCTATAAATATAATAATTTAAAATCCTGTAGTTGTCCATTTGTATTCTGCACTAAATCTACCTCAGCATGCATTTATGTTGTATACTTTATATGTTTCTCCAGTACTGCATTTAGTGATGTGAAGATCTGGTACCTGTGAAGAACAACATGAAACTTCTCTATTCTGTTCCATACTCTCTCTGGAACTAGCAAATATAACTTGTTATCACACCTAATGTGATTTGTATTAAAATATCTACCACTAGACAAAATTATAGCTTGTTCCAAACAGAAAGTTTAAAAACTGTTACATCATCATTCAAACTGTATATTGTGTGTTTTTTTTTTATCTTTTGGGATTGAACATTATGAAAGTGTGAAGCTTTACAGTATTTATTGTTAATAAATGTGGAGTCATTTCATTGCTAAAGATAATTATCTTAAAGAAATAAAAGCATTTATTTAAAAAAATGCAACTGTATGCCTTCCTTACAGAAATCAAGTAAAACCAAATCTAAGAATAAGGTACTTTGAGAAAGTTGCTTTCTAAGGTCCAGTCAAAGTTGAAGTGAGAAACCTAGCAGTGACAGGATGTTTTAATTTTCTCACTTGAGAAATTTTTATCATTCAACTAAATGGCATTCTGAATTATCCATTGGCAAGCTGCTTGACAGTCTGTCCACCAGGACCCCTGGGACCCAAAGCTTGAGAACTAGACAACTTGGAAATTTCTAGTCTTGCAATTGAAGAGTAGTTTTCTCAGTTTCTTGTATTAAATTACATAGTGCCACCAATCTCACACCTGGAGTTTATAGAGGTGTGTGTGTGTGTGTGTGTGTGTGTGTGTGTGTGTGTGTGCGTGTGTGTGTTTGAGTGAATTTTGTAATTCCCTTAAAAATGTCTAAGTGATTGGCATTTTGGGAAAGCCACTGCATTCCAGACCCTCGTTATGCAACAAATTGCTTTAGTGTTTGTGAGAACCCTTTGGAAGATTTTAAAAGAGATGTCTTACCATCTTCTTGTTACAGATAAAAAATTTATCATTGCAAATGCCAGAGTGCAGAACTGTGCCATCATCTATTGCAATGATGGCTTCTGTGAGATGACGGGCTTCTCCAGGCCAGATGTCATGCAGAAGCCGTGCACCTGCGACTTTCTCCATGGGCCTGAGACCAAGAGGCATGATATTGCCCAGATTGCCCAGGCACTGCTGGGGTCAGAGGAGAGGAAGGTGGAGGTCACCTACTATCACAAGAATGGTAATGTGGATCCGGCTAGGATCCCTTCTATTTGATTCCCTTGACGTGAAATTCTGATTACCAAAAGTTCATATGCAGACAAAACCTCATATCATTAATAGTAGATGGATTTTTTTAAAAAAGTGTAATGTCTTAGTATCCAAGAAGTATGAATGTTCTTATTTTACCAGAAGGAAAAATTTCTTCTTTGTGCAAGCATACCTTGTTTGAACTCTGTAGAGTTGCAGGAACTTAATGTCACCAAGGACAAAAATGCCATAAGTCATCCCTGACACTTTTCAAAGAGGTGGTGTGAGGATTAGTAACTCACTGTTTGCATTTTCCGTGCTTAGTGTGAGAAGGCACAGGCTATCTGCCTGCAGTTGAATATACTACCAAGGTCTTCATTAAAGCAGTGTAGTCTGAAATGAAAATTGGTACAGTGATGAGTGTATCTTGGCTTTTTAAGTGTTGGTTGTTGATACTTTTTGTTTCTTTCATCTGTTTTTAGAGAAGATTAGATCCAGTTTTAAAAAAAAAAAAAACCCTTTACAATTGAGCAACTAAACTTGGTTCTATACAGTTGTTATAAAATAAGAAGTATAGAAGACATTACTTGCTGTAAGAAATGCAGAAAAGAAAGTGCAGTTATTAATATTTACTTTTTAAGTTGGAAAGTTATTAATATTCAAAGTTAAGACTATTATTTCAAGTGCAAGGACATACTACCTTCTTATAACTTTTCCCTGGGAACAATGTGCTTGCATTTACACTGTAACACACACACACACACATGCATGCACATATACATGCATGCACACACACACATGCATGCACACACACATGTATGCACACACACATTCATGCATGCACACATACATATATTCAGATATAGATAACTAAATATATAAGTAGGTTACTCTATATGAATACTCACATAATTCACTTTAAGGCATAGTTATAGTCTCACACATGCACATGTAAATTGCCAATTTAGTAAAACATTTGTAAAAGACAAGTACATTGTAGTTTATTTTTTGCAAATATTGCATCATCCATTTCTCTCTGTTTTATTTACAAAATCTTATGAGGCTAAGGAGAACCTGCTCAGATTTTTAGAAAATCCTTAAGTTTGGCAATGAGTGCCATCCTATAGGCGCCACTGTATGATGACTCATTATTTGAAAACTACAGAGAAAAGAAATAGCAAAAGAAAGGTTAATTCTTCGTCTTATTTTCTTGTAATTAAATGTTTCACAGTAAGAAATGTTCTTAATTACTAAATTTTTCCATCATTTGAACTTGAACTCGAGTGGGAATTGCAACCGAGTATTACTGGAAAGACAGGTTCATGTACCTTTGTATTGCTCTTAAAGGAAAGCAAATACATGATTATCAAAAAGCACAGAGATTGAATTAAGTTCTTCCTCGTTGACTCTTATTTTCTTATACTCAGTAGCACTGTGACTTATAAAGAGCCAAATTGCTCCATTCTCTAGAAATATTGCTGTGTGGAGGCTATCGCAAAGCACTGCACCTCACCTCTTCTACCTGTTTTATGCCAGGAGATGTGATTTTTAAAATTTTAAGGATTTCTTTGAAATGCAAGTTATTTCTTCTCTGGTCTACATTGCGGTTGTTCAAGGAATGGTGATCCATAACTGTTATTGTGTTTTCAAGATAGCTTCAAAATCTTTTCATCTTATCAAAAGTTAAAATGCTGCTGTTACTAACCCAGTTAGGTACTGAGTATTTATTATATGATAACGAAAATGTGGAATTTTGGACACTTATCAGTTCATTCACTATAACTAAAAAATGAGTTCGGAACAATTTTCAAGAGGAATTTTATATGTAAGCATGAACCTGTTGGTTATAAAGTCTATAGGAAAGATGTCAGTGCATTGATGATCGCATGTCTGAATAGTTTGCTTTGCTATATGAATTTTGGAGAGAGGGAAAGGAGAGAGAGAGAGAGAGAGAGAAAGAGAGAGAGAGAGAGAGAGAGAGAGAGAGAGAGAGAGAGAGAGAGAGAGCTTCATATAAGGAATCATCTTTGGAAGCTTGAGGAATTATAGATATGTGTTTTTTTCATACAAATTTTGTCTTTATTGATGTTTTCAGGTATGACACACTTCTAAGGAGTAGGGCCTCTTTAGTGTTAGCAAGAAACTGCCTATTTAGCTTTTGTTAGTAGAGGAGATAAATAAATGAACCCAAGTTTTTTTTCCCCCAGGGAAAAGTTATTAAGTCAGATCCCCCTGGGAGACTGTTAAGATATAGATATATTTCCCTAACTTGTATGCAATAAACTAGTGGTTGGGTTAATCTTGAGAGTTTGTTGGTTTATTCACATGACAGCTATAAAATCTGTGAAGGCTTATGAGACCCAAATGCTTTGATAGTTTCACCTCTTATTGACCTGTTGTAGGCCACATTGCATTTATAAAAGTGGAAAGACAGAAGAAAAAAACAACAGAAATATTTTCATTGGTTTCTTTAAGTTTCTTTAATGTCTTTTAACTGAGGTCATCTACTTTGATTGCTTGCTTTCTTAATTCTTGATTCTATTCAGAAAATGCTTCTTTTTTTATTATTAAGTCAGCAGTTCAATCTAATATTATATATATGTATATATGTATACATGCATACATAACACAATGAGAAAGCTCGGAACTGTTTTTATATTCTGTGTTTTCCATTCGTTCATGATAGATCAACAAAAATACTTTTAAGCATCAAAATATCTGAGGAACAAACCGTTATTTTTGAAAGCTTGGTTTTTGTAGTGGTTCATTAGCTTGCGGAGCAGGGGAAGCCAGAGCTTGCCCCAGTGGAAGAACCACACGCTGCAGAGTTCACCAAGAAGCATTCCTACCTTGCTCAGTATGTGACTGTTCTAGGTAGAGTAGAGATTGCTGTTTACCAGAATATCAATTCTTAAAAACCCACTTATCTGAAGTAGAAGCACTTGACAGCTCTTCCTTTGAGAATTCTATTTTACAGTTTAAGTCATTATTGCATAAATCATTCTTGGCAGCTCTGAATGTTGCTTGAGGTGATAAAGCTGTAAATCTTTTGACACGAAACTCTAATTATATAAAACTATAATTGCACTGAGGCTTATATAAGGGTGGTCATGTATTTTAATACTGTGATACCTTCATGTTTAAAAAACATACCTTGAAATGGGGTCGTGATTGGGAACTGGAAAATATTATTTATTCTCTTGTTTGTGGCTTGTAGGCGATGGAATAAGAAACATAAAACAATAGCTTAACTGGCTCTACTCTACTTTGCTTGCTTACATGAATTTTGGTCATCCTGTCATAGAAATAGCTCATTGAGCACCCTAAAACCTTCCAGCTTTATTTAACTGTATAGCACAACTGTATAGCACACTGTATAGTCACTAAGCAACATTTAAAGGGTGGAAAACCAAAGCAAACTTCAGTAAAAGAAAAGGAGCCTTATGATTTGGGCATTAAGATTCTAGACACAGTACAGTCTCCGTTTTATCAACCAACCAGTGTTACGTGTTGTTGTCTTTCTATTCTTTGTGATGGTTTTCAATATCTGGAAAGTGGCTAAGGAGTGTCCTCAGCCCAGCAGCTCAGAGTACCAGAGACAATGTTTAATTCCACTAAAGTTTAAAGCGGCCTTGCATAGTTAACATTGAGTTTCTCTTTGCTGAAAGACCTAAAAGGTTTTGTTCTGCCAGTAAGAGTGAAGGCACTTCCTGGGATTTGCATTTCTCTTAGGTGACATGTTGATTACAGGTACATAGAGGGCAACATGGTCTATGCTTTGAGGGTGTTTATATGACAGAGCAACGCAAGTTCACTTGAAATTTCTAAACCAAACCTGTTTCCAAGAAGTTGTTTATAAACAAAGAAAGATGTAGAGAGGAACCTTATGACATTTAGAGATAGTTACTACTCTTTCTCTCTTCCCCAACTTTAAAATAATTATTAATGTATACTTTTTTTTAACCATACTTTCTCACTTGCACATTCTAATGACGTCTTAAGGAAGCAATGAGGTTTAGTTAAAATTTTAGTCATATGAAATAACTATTATAATAGCTTTACATAAGCTTTATGCACATAATATATTCGGCTCTTCTAATTCTTGGATTGTGTAGTAGAGATGCAGATGGTGGTTTTAAATACAGAAATAGAAATATAGTTCGTGTGTGTGTGTGTGTGTGTGTGTGTGTGTGTGTGTGTGTGTGTGATTCAAGCAATAGGAAAGTTTTCCAAGGAGTGTGTTGCCTGGGATTTCTTTCACTTTCTCTCTCTTGATTTCTCCATACTTTATCCCACAGGGTATTGTTATATCTGGGATTCTAATGTTTATTTTTTTCACAGATCTGATTTTTTTCCCTAATACCACATGCCTTCTGGAGTTAATACTTGATCCATTTTATCTCTTAGTAAAGTAACCATTCTGAAAAATTAGTCCTCCTACAATTGGAAAACTTTATTTAATTATTGTCTCGAATGAAACCGAAAGGTCCTGAAGATAGGAGAGGTCTGATCCTAGCTTGGTATTGCGCCCTCTGGCTGTACACTACTGATCACTGACGCCACAAGGTATAATCTTTTCTCGTGGCTTAGGAAATGACTTCTTGGTTATTTTTATCGATTTCAAGGGACAGAGTAGGAGAGTCAGAGGAGCTTGCTTTTCTGCTGTACTCGAAGGGGTTATGTTTGCTCTGTTCTCTGTTTGGGGTATTTGTTATAAATAGACATTGGGTCTGTTGCAGATAGCTTCTGAGGGAATCCTAGGACAGTTGAGCTCATGAAGATAGTGGGTATAGATGGTTTGGAGCATTGAAATAAGCTATTCATATTGCCATTTGATTCAGAAGCCAGGAAATAACTTCTATTTTTTTCTCTTCTACCTACCTGGTCAACAAATATCGTTCAGTGCTTCTCCCACTTTTCCGTTCACTGTCAAGTCCTTTGATTAAAGTCTACATGACCCACTTTGGAAGCATGAAACTATTGTTTTCCCCTCTGCAATCGCTTCTCACATTGCCTCAGAGGGCTGTTGCTAAAACATGAATCACACTGATGATTTAGTGAAATTAAGAACCACCGTAAGTGAATTTTATGCTTTAAATAAAGGGTACAATTCCATAAAATAAGTTCCCTCCTATACACCCTTTACAGAAAGAACACTGAAATAAGAGAGACTGAGTCATTTGTCAGTTCCCAATGTTCAAAAGTGATGATGTGTCCCAAGGTGCTTAGCTGCTTTTTCTCACTTCTCACTGCACCTATGCAAGACCATGGCTGCAAACTTATACTCATTAAAACTCTCTGGAGGAACCTGCTATACCTCTCCTTGGCATATACCCAACATGCAATAAGGACACATGCTCCACTATGTTCATAGCAGCCTTATTTATAATAGCCAGAAGCTGGAAAGAACCCAGATATCCCTCAATGGAGGAATGGATACAGAAAATGTGGTATATATACACAATGGAGTACTATTCAGCAATTAAAAACAATGAATTCATGAATTTTTTAGGCAAATGGATGGAACTAGAAAATATTATCCTAAGTGAGGTAACGCTGTCACAAAAGAATACACATGGAATGCAATCACTGATAAGTGGGTATTAATTAGCCCTGAAGCTCTGAATACTGGAGATACAATTAGCATATCAAATGATTCCCATGTAGGAGGAAGAAGAGGGCCCTAATCCTGGAAAGGCTTGATCCAGCATTGTAGGGGAGTACCAGGACAGAGAAAAGGAAGGGGGAAAGATAGGAGAACAGATGGAGAGAAGAAGACTTATGGGACATATGGGGCGGGTGGGGGGGGGGGACTGGGAAAGGGGAAAGCTTTTAGAATGTAAACAAAGAATATAGGAAATAAATAAAAAACTTTCAGTATAGAGTTTGACAGTTCTTTTCAGTGTTCTTGGTGGCCCTCATAATCAAATTTACTTCGGTTTTCAAGTGGGAAATATTTACATAAAACAAGGTAAGTTTTCATCTTTAGTATCAAGGTTAACTTGCCTAAATTTCCCTTCTTGTTGTCTGAATTCCCTTTTCTCATACATAGTAGAAAATAACATCTCTTTCAAAACTAAGGATCTGCATGGTTTCTTGTTTATAATGTGTTCAGTGAAGATCAGTTAGTTGCATGAACTAGCAAGATTGTGTCTCTAACAAATTTCATGCTTCAAACATATTTGATTATTGCAATGTAATCAAACATATTTGATAATATATATAATATTTATAAATATATATTTGTAAGTTTTAATGTATTTATGCATATATATGTATGTATATATATATATATATGTATGTATGTATGTATGTACATATGTTTGTACCATGGCTATCTATGAAAAATCCCCAGAAGATTTTCTTTTGGCCTTTATTTCCACTTCTGACTTTCTGCACATCACAGACCTTCTGAAGAAGAAAGGAAAGGCATTTTTCCGATATTATTCACAACTGCCTCCAGAGTTCACTCCACTGAATGCCTAGCTATTTGGATCTTGATTCCAGCATAAATTCTGGCATAGGCTGCATCACATTATGTTATGGTCATTAAATTTATCTATTTTCTGAACCTAATCATGAACTATTATTAAAAATTCTTGATTTATGGATTCAGAAATGTGGACCAATGATGGTCACAAGTGTGTGCTTAATAAATATCCTTTGAAAAATGAATATAGATTGAAAAATAATACCATAAATTCATGAAAGTTGGAAAATTGACTGGTAGGCAAAGTGTGATATTTTGGTTTATAAAAATCCACATACAACATAAATCTTCAGGGTAGTTTTCTCCTTAATTTATTAATGATCATACAATTTTGCTTAATACTTTCAGGATTAAATCTGCTTTTTTATCTATAACTATGTACATAACAAGTATAGAAGGAATAGTAAAGAAAGTATTTACCAGAAATTATTCCCAAGTTGCTGTAGGGGTCTATCACTTGCCACCAATCAATGACTCAATATTGTCTCCATCAATCCCACAGATATCTTATGTAATTTTCTTACTTTATTTTATGTTTTGTTGGGGACAGTACCTCTAATAACTACTTGTGTTACTCAATATTGGCATTTCATAGGTGGTGTATCATTATAATTGAGTATTTTCTTTTTTATATTCTTTTAAGACACAGTTACACTTTGTAACTCAGGTGGACCTGTAAATTGCTCTTTAGCCTGGCTGCCCTCAAACCTGAAATCCTCCTGCCTCAAATTCATGAGTGATGGGACTGTAGATGTGTACCTCTACACCCAGTTCTGCTCAGTGTTTTACTGAGATTGTATAGCAGTAATGATATTTTGGTAGTAATGTTATGCAATACTGACCAGATAAAGTCCAAAAATAGTTATCATAAATTATTAAATTTACTCAGATTATTATTTCCTCTTTCTTTTTTCTTATTTTTATTCTTATTTTTATTGAAAAAGGAAGTAAAAACATTTTATGATAAAATTGAAGATTTACATGAAAAATATTTCTGACAAAAGTTAAGAAATGTATAGAAAAACACGTTAAAACTGACAATTTTCATGAAAAATTCAAGAGTAAAATGGTAGACATAAAAACATTGCTAAATTAATAGAAAAAGGAAATAGACACATTTTATGAGAGAATTGAATATTTATGTGGAAAATATTTCTGACGAAATTGTAGAAAAACATAAAATAATATGTTAAAATTAAAGATTATCATGGAAAATTATACAGATAAAATGGTAGGCATAAAATATTTCTAAGTTGATTGAAAGTGGAACTATAAAAATTGAAGATCTACAAGGAAAATATTTATGAAAAATTCAAGAAATATATAGAAAAACAGGTTAAAACTGATTATTTCATGGAAAATTATACAGATAAAATGGTACATATAAAAACATTTCTAAGTTGATTGAAAGTGGAATTATAAACATTTTCTGATGAAATTGAAGATTTACATGGAAAATATCTCTGAGAAAATTGAAGAAATATATAGAAAGACAGGCTGATTGACTATTTCATGGAAAAATTATACAGACAAACTGGTAGGCATAAAAAAATTCCTTTGTAGGGCTGGATTTGTGGAAAGATATTGTATAAATTTGGTTTTATCATGGAATATCTTGGTTTCTCCATCTATGGTGATTGAGAGTTTTGCTGGATATAGCAGTCTGGGATAGCATTTGTATTCTCTTAGAGTCTGTTCCAGATCTTCCCAGGATCTTCTAGCTTTCATCGTCTCAGGTGAGAATTCTGGCCTAATTCTGATAGGCCTGCCTTTATAAGTTACTTGCCCTTTTTCCCTTACTGCTTTTAATATTCTTTCTTTGTTTAGTGCATTTGGTGTTTTGATTATTATGTGCCGGGAGTACTTTCTGGTCTGGTCCAATCTGTTTGGAGTTCTGTAGGCTTCTTGTATGTTCTTGGGCATCTCTTTTTTTAGGTTAGGGAAGTTTACTTCTATAATTTTGTTGAATATATTTACTGGCCCTTTAAGCTGTAAATCTTTGTTCTCTTCTATACCTATATTCCTAAGGTTTGGTCTTCTCATTGTGTCTTGGGTTTCCTGGATATTTTAGGTTACAAGCTTTATGCGTTTTGCATTTTCTTTGACTGTTGAATCGATGTTTTCTATGGTATCTTCAGCACCTGAGATTCTTTCTTCTATCTCTTGTATTCTGTTGTTGATGACTCCTGTCTATGACTCCTGATTTCTTTCCAAGATTTTCTATCTCAAAAGATATCTCACTTTGTGATTTCTTTATTGTTTCTACTTCCATTTTTAGATCCTGAATGGCTTTGTTCTGCCTGTTTGTGTTTTCCTGTAATCTTTAAGGGACTTTTGCGTTTCCTCTTTAAGGGCTTTTGCCTGTTGACCCATGTTCTCCTGTATTTCTTTAAGAGAGTTATTTATGTACTTCTTTTTGGTTTTTTGCTTTTTTGGTTTTTTGGTTTTTTTGGGTTTTTTTTTTTTTTTTGCTTTTTTGGTTTTTTGTTTTGTTTTTTTCAAGACAGGGTTTCTCTGTGTAGCCCTGACTGTTCTGGAACTCACTCTGAAGACCAGGCTGGCCTCGAACTCAGAAATCCACTTGCCTCTGCCTCCCAAGTGCTGGTATTACAGGTGTGTGCCACCACCACCTGGCTTATTTATTTACTTCTTGAAGTCTTCTAACAGCATCATGAGATGAAATTTTAAATCCAACTCTTGTTTTTCTGGTGTGTTGGGGCATCCGGGACTTGCTGTGGTGGGAGAACTGGGTTCTGATGTTGCCAAGTAGCCTTGGTTTCTGTTGGTAGGGTTCTTGTGCTGGTGTTAGCTGGTCTTGCTGTCTCTTGGCTAGACTTTGTCCCTCCTATGGACCTGTAAGCCTGTGTCTGTACTCCTGGGAGACCAACTCTCTTTTGGCAGGGTCTGTGAAGACTGTAGAGTTGCTTGGCTCCCTGGTGCATATGGCAGCCAGAAGGGAAAATTCCTGTCCCAGCAGCACCACTGATCATATGCTCTAGCTGTTCCCCTCCAGAAAGAAGGTGGAGATCTAACCTCGGGTGGTCAGAATTGAAAGCACTGCTGGGAGATCACTCTCTTCCTAGTTGGCTGTGCACAGAAGGCTGTGGAGCCGCCTGACTCCCTGGTGCAAATGGCGGCCAGCCGGAAGGGAAGACTTCTGTTCCAGCAGCCTATTTCCTCTTTCTTAACTATGATGTCTATATTTAGTAAGAGTGGTTAGCTACTGTGTCCTATTACTAAAAACTAAAGGGAAGTTTCCACTTGTCCTACCAAAGCTTCAAGAAAGTCAAGTATTTGACTCCCAGTGTCATTACTGAACATTCCATAAAATTGTCTTAAATTTAATTGAAAAAAACAATGTGCTATTTCTATAACAACTAAATCAGTTCTTAGGGAGCCCCATGTGATCTCTTCCACTTGTGAAGCACTGCTGCTTCTAGTTTAAAAAAAAAAAAACAAACAAAAACCAACCAACCCACCAAACAAACAAAAACAATGGTTTCCAGTCTTGGTAGAATACTTCATTCTCCTTTTTTCTTAGTGGTGAAATAGCAGTGGTGGCTGCTGAATGGCCAGAGATTTGCAAAAAGGATAAAGAGAAAGGAGTAGTGGTGACAGTTTGTGCAATTATGAGTTGTTAGAAAGATGCATTCAAACTACAACGTGTAGGTATGTCAAGCTCCTTGGGACACAGTGCTGCTTTTCAGTGAAGTTTTCTTCTGAAATGACAGAGAATTTGGCACTGCTGTAACAGCATATAAATTTAAATCATACCTATTTGGAAAACTCAATGTTACATTAATACCAAGATTTATAATGAGTGAATAATTTTAAAATGAGTTTCTATTTACCTTTCTTGCATACATTAACATTTTCTTTTTTTTCTCTGAGATATCTTTATTAACCCTATGTTTGACTTCGGTGCCAAAAATTGATCTTTACTGATGCAAGGTTTCAAATGTATGCATAGCAGGTATGCTTTACAGCTGTAAATTCCAGGTGACCATCATATGGACTGAGGCCTTCTACCAAAATACATTTTTTTTCGTCAAAGAACTAATATTTATTGAACTGAATTTCTGTGTCTGGTATTTTATACAACTTGCTTCATTGCTTTACCATGGAAACACTGTGAGTCAATAGTGTCATATTATCCCAGCCTTCAAATTAGTTCATTTGTGATTAGGAGAAGTTAAGCAAACCATTAATGAGCACAGAGCAAGAGAGCATGAGAATTACAGTGCATACTTGTCTTAATTTATAGACTCTATTATACTGCCTGCAAATGAGATACTTTTATTGCCTACATGCATTTATTTTTAGTGCTTAATCATAGACTTGATTGATTATGCATAGGATGCATATAATAAGTTTGATTCACACCAGAAGGTGTGGTTATCTCTAAGTATTTTCAAATTTAAACTTGATTTATTGAACAAATTTAATCTCGACCTGGTACTTTGAAATTCAGGAGAATGTGGGTAGCTAGTGCAGGACTATAATCCTTTATAATTATGAGATTTACTCCCTTTTATTCTTAAATTTTTCTGAATTGTTGATTATAAATTATATGCCAATTTAAACTTTGGTATATCTTTTGTCTGGTTAGGTACCACCAAGGAGAAAATCTATATACTAGGCTACTCTCCTTTTCCCTTTCTAATGAAATAAGTTTTTATTTCCAGGAAAGATATTGCAAATCCTCAAACCTACCATGGTTATTTAAAGGAAATGTTGAGTTTGCTAAAATGTACAGTCTGTTGTCTTTTCTTCCTCTTTAGTCATGTCATGCTCAGTAACTCCTTGCATCTGAATTCTTCACCTCAGGGACCCTAGCATGCCTCCCTACTGCCCAAGGATAGCTCTCAACACCGCTTCTTTCACCCTTCAACACTTTCCCATTCCTAAGGAAACTTCTGTACACCATCAATCTCAGCTCATTTTAAAGGTGTTCTTTAAATCTCCCCAGGCACCTTTCCCACATCCTCTGACATTCCTTTGCATATCTCTATCAGGATAATTGTGAAACAAGACTTTATTAACATGTTTCCAAACTGGCTCTCCCTACTCAACATTTAATATTTTGAAAGCTCTCATGGAAGTGCTTGTTAAAGATCAGAAGAAATAGCACAAAAGTATAAAATGGTTTTAAAATAGTTCAGGCACAAACATTTTGGCTGATGAAAGTGTAACATTTTCAATGGTCACATCTACAAGAAGTCTCATTCATCCATTTGTTCTCTCTTTCAATTTCATATACAACTGCTTTTGGTAAATGCGAGAAATATAAACAAAAACAACCTCTACTGCTGAGACAATAATAGCATAATATAATGATAATTTGCTAATGTTTATTTACCTGGAATTCTCTAAAAGCATGCAATTAATTAACTTTCTTAATAAGCCTAGAAGGAGAAATATGAGTGATCAGAACAGCTCAGTTCTGTTTCAAATGCCTACATCCTTAATCGGTAAAAATTTAGGTGATTTTACATATTCATATGTAGTCTTATATCTAAGTATTCCCTGCATTTTCTCCAATTACTCATGATAAAATAACTATAAAACCTTCCTTGTGATTGTTCTGAGCTCTTTTTCTTCTGTCACTCCCACACGAGAAATAGGCTCATCCTTATACTGGTCTTTCCAAACAGACAATTCTTCATTTTCTCTGTATTTTTCCTTTTTTCTTCTTTTCTTTCTAAATCTTGCCAAATGGAATAATACTGTAAAGTCTGTGTGGTGTCAAAAACACGTCATCAGTCATGCACTGAGACCTGAGGTTTCCAGCGCCTCAGCAAGCAACCACGTCATAGATTCCACCCCCTCATTGTGCCTCCTCTCCTCTCCCATTCTTTTTCTCTCTGTGGTTTAATTCCACTGGTAAAAAAATAAATTAGAAATTCAGACTCAAATGCAGAAAATAGAAACTGATATCTATAGCAATCAAATTAAGAGACATTAACTCATAAATGATCGCATATATTGTCTGTGATTTTTCTTTTCAAATATGCTCCTGTGTGTGCATATTTGCATGTGCTCTCTGTTAAAACAAGATCAGGACACCATAGCTTGATCTCTTCCCTAAAAAAATGTGTCCTGAATAAAAAATGTGTTGTAGTGATTACACATTTTCCTCATAATGACAGCCCCCAAATTACCATGATATTCTATAAGTATTATATTAGAGAGCATAAAATATTATTAACTCACTTAAATATTTTATAGTTTCTAACTTTTACAGTTATAAAGGCCTGCCAAGAAAATATACATTCATCTTGCTTATGTGGATTATTCCTTTATCCATATATATCCAGAAGAATAATTGTTGGATAAAACAATATATGTATCTAAAATGATGCATCCATGTTTGGTAGTTCTATTTTATTTTATAGTCCAAAAGGGAATCTATTGTCTGTTAATATTTTTGTGAATAATAATAATAATTATATATGGGCTTCCCTTTAATTTTAGTTAAACCAGTAAAAAATGATCTTATCTGATCATCAATTTTTAATCTCAAATGTTTATTAAAGAACATATATTCAAAATACCAAAAGCAGTCAGTTTTATCACTTACAGAAAATTGGTGCTGAGTATTGTTACATAGAGGAGTAATGACAACTTACTGTATGGCTAATTGAGCTGGCTAGCAAATGCCCCTTTGCATACAAGGATAATTCTCTCAAAAGCTGCCACTCACATTTATTCTTTTATTTTAGTAATTTACTAAAAGATTTTGAAGACTTAAAAAAAAGGAGTACCAATTATTTAAATAATTTACCATTTAAAAGTTGAAGCATTTGTGGACCTTTGTCAATTTTTCCTGTGATATAAGTTGGATTTGGACTTAACTTGCTTTCAGTATTTATTGTTGTGCATATAATATATGATTAAAATTTTGAGTACTGAAAGGGTTTTTTTTTCATAAAATATAGATTTTTAAATAAAGAAATGTAGTCTTGCTCAGTTAAAAAGTTTTGGCTCTACAAGGTAGTAAACTTACAGGAAATGAATAGGGTGACAAAAGTAAATTGTATCCTATGTGATTTGTGATGTCAAATAATGAAATTACACAGTACTGTGTAAGGAAAAACTCAAGGAACAGGAACAACACCTTATTAGACAAACCACCAGCTTTATACACATATTCCTACATAACTCACTGTAAAGACAACAGGGAAAGACCCTTGTCTCCTCAGTCCCCTTCCCTAACCAACATAAGCAGAACTCAGGCAGTTGGCTCTCAGTGCTGTGACTCAATGCTTAGGTCTTCCCTCCAGGAGGTCTCTGTAATGAATGTCACTTATCCAAGCTCAGTAGGATTTATTGCTTCCCAGACTGCTCCTCTTAGAATGTGCTCCCTGAAAGAAGACATCCACAGAAAAGCCACTAATGATGTTCAAATCCAACGGTCCTACTAGCCAGCTTCTATTCAGTTCACAGTCTAAAACTGCACTACTCCTTTCTTCACAGTTCATGCTTCTAGAGTGAACAGAAGGTGTCCTACTGAAATTTCATACCTAACAACACTCATTATTTCAAATGTATTCATTGCAATGCATGTACAATGTGGGTTACACAACATTTTATTTTAATTACTGACTCATTTGAAGATGCCAATAATTTTAATGATGAATTTCCTTTTGGCAAATACTTCATATTAAAGAGTTGTTATTAGTCTTGGCATTTTGAAAATGTGAGCATTGCTGCTTCTGCTTTAAATATCTTCACCAAGGAAGATTTTTATAATGCCATCTTGATTTTTTTTTCTGTGCTAGAAAATAAATTTAAGTGTCTGGGAGAGCTTCATCTCTGTTACAGAAATGACAATTTCAAGTGTAAGATGATAGACAAAGTAATCACCTAAGTACTTATTATGTGAGAGCTGAAGAACTGCTGATAAAATGTACTTTGAACGTGAAGAACGAAGATGAAACCCAGTCCTTTAAACAGTGTTAGCTTTAGAATGGAATACCTGGAAATACAACAAAAGGTATTTCTAGCTGCATTTTCCTTTCACAGATCTCACACATACTCAGCACTCCAAAAATAATTCAACAAATATGATATTTTTCATAGTCATGACACATTAATAAAACTAAAGTTTCCCTTGTTTCTAATTCCATTGGTTCTGAACTAAAATAATCCTTCCCCTAACTCAGTTGAACAACAACAAAAAGAGAGATTTTTGTCTTTTCAGATGAAATTCAGTTTTTAAATTTACATTCACATAAGATAATGTCTTGTTTAAAAGTTTGAAGTTTAAGGTAAATTATTTCTGGCAATTTATATGTAGTTTTCTAATTTAGGGAAACAATATAGAAGATATGGTTTTAGGATTTTAATTAATATTAATAATAATTGTGATTTACATTTAAGGAGGTGATGGCATGAGGGTTTTTTATTCTAGATAACATGGAGAGAACAGTCAAAGAGACCTGGAAGCATCCAGAACACAGGAACAAGTAGACTGAACATGGCCAGAAAAGTGGATATGGCCAGGGCTTCTTGTGAGAGAGGAAGAACAGCAGCGAGTGCAGTGCAGAGGAAGTTTAATCCAGTAACATGGCTGCTCTGACTGGGGCTCACATCCAAAGAGTATGTCTATGTAATCCAGCTGGGATGACACACCTGTAATTTCCCTGGCTGGAATATAGGAACCCTCTGAGTACATACCTTTGATTCTAAACAATGAAAGCAAACTTTGTAAAAGAATGGAGCCATGTTTTAAAGTAACTTCAAATTGAGTGGCAGACAAAGTTAACAATCAGAGAAAGATTTTGGCAGAATGAGACAGAGATATGGTATGCCAACAGACTGGGCAAAAGGGCTATTTAAGAGCAGCACAGAGTCAGTCATTTCATTTGAGTTTCTGCAGCTCTTGCAATTCAGTTCAGTTCCGGGTTGGTCAGTTGAGTTCAGTCAGTGTAGTGGAGTTGAGTTCAGTTGAGTTCAGCTCAAAGGCAGTTTTTACCAAGACAATTTTACAGAGATGAGTTACAGAGAGAACGAGCCAGACACAGGTGAAAATAGAAGCAGTCGGGGAATGAGAAGGAGCCAGAAGATTAGAACAAATTGCCAGAGTTAGTTTGAGGACAAGCAGAGGAAAGCAGTGAAAAGCAGAGCAGAAACCCAACCCCAGTCTGAATCAGTCATCTTGGAGCAGAGTTTTGAGTCCTAAGAGCTGGGTTGAACCAGACAGCCAGAGTTCAGAAAGAACTAGAAAGGCTGGGCTTATTGACCAGTTAGCCTCCTAGATGACAATTACATCTGGTGAAAAAATGCTGCTGTAACAATAGAGAAAACCTGTTTTCTATAAAGAAAGTGGAAGCAGAGCATAGAGAAATATATAGCATAGAGAAGCAGGATAGCAGGGTTATAAGGAAAGTGAGTAGCTGGGGAGAGAGGAAAGCCTGTGAGCTAGAGAGAGTTTAAGGTAGAGCAGGAGGTATAAGGAGCTGAGAGCTTAGCATAGACCTTGAAATAGGTAACAGGTACTTGTGACACTGGGGGAGCCTGGAGATGAGAATACGCTTTGATATGCTGATAGATAACCCAGGCAGACGAATGTCCTTTTTCCAGAAGTAAAAGAACACCTACGACTCCGACTCCCTTTGGCAGATAGGAGCCAGTTTCATAAGTTCCTGGGGAATGCTGGCTTTTATCTGTCGGGAATCCTCCTACAGTCCAGGCTGACCTCATTTCTGGATATTTGGACTGCCTTTTGGAGTTCAGGGAATTGGGGTTTCCTTTAGACCTAACACTACTCTTTTAAAAAATCTTTCCTTTAAAAATTCTACCATACCCAAAGTAGGTACTTTATAGTTTCCATTTTAAAGGTTGAAATCATAAAGTTCAGCTTGCTTTTGCAAGGCTATGGAGATTGTCTGGAACAATCACAATCTGAGCATCCTTTGTCTTCTTTCAAGGCCATAATTGAAGGTTTCCACTGCACCTCAGTCCACTCTGACCCCTTTCTTGAAAGTATAGGGTCATACCACAGACCAAACTAGTGGGAGACAAATCTTGCCTTTAACAGAAAATTGTGAATCATTTCTGGATTCACAGACCATGGTGGGTATTCATAGTTGTCAACTTGACATCTATTCTACCACTCCCACTACTACCATCAGCACTACTGCAAACTACATCTGGAATTATCTAAAGCACAAATGGATGAGGACAGCCTTAAGCTCCTTTTTCAAAATTAATCATTTAAAGTGAGTGTAAAGACCCAATTCTAATCCAAATCTTAAAGGTGTGAAGATACACCTTCAACCTTCTGCTGGAAGCCACTATAAAAGGATGTTGAAGAAGGAAAGAGCATGCTCTCTATTTGCATACTTGCTCTCACTTTTACCAGCAAGTCCATTACTTCTCTGGTGTTAGAGACTTCTTCTTCATGATTCCAGTGCACATTGATGACCACCCAAGATACCCAGCCTCATAGACTAGACAACGTCTAGATTCTTGAAGCTTCCTTTGGCAGGCAGACAGATATTGTTGGAATAGTTAGACCACAGCCAGTTAACTACACATGCACAAGCAGACACACACACACACACACACACACTATATGAATACTAAGTTATGATCCTGTAGAGAAACTTGACTAATATATAGAGATTTTTTACATTTCATTTTGAAGGCTTTTAATCTTTACTTACATGTAATCATAAACACACAATTCTTGCTATACAGATTATAAGGTCCATCTACCCTTTTCTGGAAATAAGAGGAAGAAAAGAAGTCCTTTTATTTCCCATTCACAGTAATGGTCAACAACAAGTATAATATGATTATTTGATTATGTATATCCTCTGAGAGGAACTTCAACATGCAATTTGTTTAAATCACCAACCAAATTAAAACATAAGGCAGATTTTTTTAGCCCATCCAGAACTTGATTGGTCATTTACTTCCTTCATACAGTGCTAGTTTCTTGCCTGGATGATATAAAGAAAAGAAACAGTATAGTCCATTTGGTATTAGATAACTAATTGGGTGTACTCCCTTGGGAAAGAAGGGTTAAAGTATCCTCTTAGCATAACTACTGTAGCTGTCCTTGTTTAGTTCAGATTTTGTCAGAGTTTATGAATATGTGTTCTGGCATTCCTATGAGACACAAAGTATCTCACAGCAAACTCCCTGATCCTTTTTCTCTTACAATCCTTTTGCCACCTATCCCACAATATGTACATACAAATAACATTTTAAAGACTGAATGTGTTATTTAAGAATTCACACATACACACACACACACACACACACACACACACACACACACACACACAATGTAACAAAAATAATAAAGATTTTGAAAGATCAGCAGGGATGTATATGGGAGGGTTTGGACCAAGGACACAGAGGACATAAATTATGTAATTATATTGCAATGTCAATAAATAAAGAAAATAATTTCAAAGAAAGAACAGAACATCCAGTTTCCTGTTACAAACTATGAAGTCATGTGCCTCACCTTTTTTTTTTGAAAATGTGTGCATCAAAAGAACTTTCTGCAACCACCAAAATTCCTTATCTGTAATTCTATCAACAGAGAGATAAGAACCTTGGCTATAATTGATACTATCAAAATGTTCATATTTGTATTTATAAAATTACAACAATTCTTGATACCTACTGAGTACAATATAAGAGGAAACAGATCCAATGTTAAAAGGAATTGAGTTAAAAACTCACGTAACACTGACTGTCAAAGTCAAGAGGGAATGCATAATCTCATCTACAACTGAATAAAAACTGTGAAAAAATTATGACTTCAGTAAGTAAAAATAAAACTAGCATGAATTTTGTTAAACTTTGCTATCCTTGGGACTTTAACCTTGGGATCAAGGCCTTAATCATACTCTGGATAATTTATTTTTAGTTTTCTTTTGAAATGCAGAAATTTTAATTGAGCATGCTTATCCTGAATGCATCAGCAGTTTGGGAAATCTAGGGTTTTACCAATTCATCTGTGCACAAGTAATCTTAGTAACTATATCCCAGAAAGCAGTGCATTTTGATGACATCTTGTTCTTCAACAATGCTGTACTCACTCCTCTTTAGTCCAGGATACATGATAAGAAATACAAATCACATTTACAACAATGATGCAGACAAAATTGGAACCTATCTACTTGTAAAAAAATATGAAGATAAGAATATCCAAATATCACAGCTAATGTAACTATTGAAAAAGTTTTGAAACATGATTCTTTTCAAAGTCAAAGGGCAGCTATTGATAATAATAACAGACCACCAAGGAAACCCAGAGTGAATCCAAGCACACGGCATGTACATGCTCTAACCACAACATGTATCTAGCTTCACTTAGCATGTTAAAAAAAAGTACACCATCCTTATTTTGAATTTCACAATTTTATTTTTTTACGTTTCCCAATACTATGAGTTGAAAAATGTTTAGGCCTTCCATTCTAGCAATGCCTAAAATGCTTTCTGTGTAGACAAAGACAGTATCTAACAATCAGAAGAAATGAGTCAGAATTCCTCTAAAGAAGGTATTGCACCTGTTGACCTCTTTGAAATAAGACTGCAATGGAATCCCTCTATAAATTCCATGTTGATGGTTCTTAGTAAAGAGAATTAACCTTTACCATTCTGCGAACCATTGTGAGTTGGGAGAGCAGTAGTGGAATTAAGGTAAAATGATTGATTTCATTGTTGAATGGCAACACTCCATTAAAGGATATCTTCGACTTTCAAAGGATCTTTATCTCAGACTATTAAAGCATGGATTGTGCATGGTAGACTTGCAACCTTCTCTTTCCTTGGGGTCTTCACCAGGTCCTGACTATGTTCATTATTAGCATTGTAACCTGGTGATAACATTGTTCTTGGAGTATAATTGTTATATGAAGGATATGATTTGGGAAGGAGAGGCACTCTCAGGATTTTTGAGACTAATGGCATGCAAGGAGAGAATTGTCTGCTTTTGAAGAAACACAATTAAGTATGAATTTGCAAATTAATACTTTGCAATAGACAGTCGTGAGCTTACATAGAAATAAATCTCTTCAAATTTCAAGAGGAATGTGGAGACATCAAAAATCCTAAATGAAACCAAATGAAATTGCTTTTCAGAGGCATGGTAAGCTAAAGGGGTTGAACTAGAAATATGATATTTGCATTTTTGTAGTGTCCATAAAAAGCAATCACCAAACAAAAAGATTATCTTTATGATAATTGTAACAAAAAACAAATTTAACCTTTCAGTTACAATCCAAAGTAAAGAAACAATTACAATAGTTATCAATATGTGCCCTGTCTTCCATATTCCACTGAATTTTCCTTAGAAATTGGGCTTGGTTGTTGAAAACATTTTATGTATTGAAAATGGTGCCTAAAGAATGTGAAGAAATTAAATGGATGTCTGAGGATGTCCCCATATCTATTATTCTGTTGATTTATAGAATGCCTTTGATTCGATGTTTGTTAAATAATAAACAAAACAAAAAACAAAAAACAAAAAACTAAGTACATTGCAAGCTTTTCATAATGTTAGGATATGGGAATTGCACTATGTGAATTACCAATTTTTTTACCCCAAAACTGTTTGCCTTTTTAATTAGCTAAAATGGGGACAAAAATAAAACAATAATCACACTTGCAGCCAAGATTATTTTTAATTTTGCATTCTTTTTTGAAAATGTGCCATAAAGGAGCAGCACACAAAATTCATGGGCTGAGATTATCTGCATTGTCTGATTCTTCACTTATTAGTCCAGAGACATTCAGAGATATTATCCTATTTTTAAGCAAAGAAACAAAATTCAGAGGTTACCAAAATATTTTGTAATTAAAACAGAATTTACCATTATTTTCAAATAGCAAAAGACAGGACACTAGGCAATTACAGGAATGGATAATCCATGTGTTTAACATTGCTATTATCAGTTTAATTTGAAATCTTTAAAAACTACATATACATACAGAGGAGTTGCCAAAAACCCAGAAAACAAAATAAGAAAAACAAACAAACAAAAAAAACCAGGTAATTATATGAATGCTCATGAAGTCCTTACAGAAATTAAATTATAGTCAACTATTACATTTGCTGTGCTTTCTCCACATTGGTTTTGCCTATGTGAGTATACATTGTTTTTTTAAATTATTTAATATTTTAATGAGGCAATTACATTTACATACAAATCTGACCCCTTATCATTAAATTTCGTATGACTTTATCTGTTAATAATAACAAAATTAGCTCTTCTAGCTCTTTCTTCAAAGAAGACAGTTTTTACACTGAGGTAATCATACTATTAGGGTCTACCTTTCAATTTTGCAAGCCATTCATATAGAATCTGTAGAATCAATTGCTTTTTACAATAAAAGATTAAATTTGTATCATATATTACAATTTAGTGAAGTGTTCTATTTTTTTCCTTGAACCTCAGCTTTTCTTGAATTCCACAGTGCTGATCTTTAAGGAAACAGGCACACCGATTGACCTACAGAATGTGTGCTATGAATTCATTTAAAGAATCTTCATTGCTTGATTTATCCTCCAAGGGTTTTACTATTTTTATAATGTCAGGCTTCTTGCTGAGTATTTCCTGAAGTACCTGAAATCAATGTTGCCTATTATTGAAAATTCGTATGACCCATCATTTCTTGTGCCATTCCTTAAAATGTTTTAACAAAAAACTTGAAAAAAATAACTTAAAATATCCTAAGTGGCATCAGTAGAATATATTCAATCAAAATATGCATAATTTCAGTAGTAAAATAATTGTTATTCAGTTTGGACTGCTAATGACAAGACAAAAAAAGGGATGTTAGCCCAAATTCACAAATAGAAAGCCCCAATATTGCAATGATGTCCAGTTTTGCAAACTTGATCTTTAAACCTAGACAAAGTGATGGGAGACTCAAATTTGCATAGACATAACAATTTCCATGGAAATAAATCAGATTTGAAATATCTGAGTTAGAAAGAGTAAGAAGAGCAAAGTTTGTGTGGCTGCTATAGTAAAAACTGTTACTCCTGTGTGGTGGTGTGGTATCTGTAATGATGTGGATTATCAGGTCAATGGACAGAGTACATTGTCAGATCCCCAGGAATACAGTGAACTGACTTTTGATAATAGCATGAAGGTAATTAAATAGGAAACACAGGTCATTTCTACAATAATTTCTGCAGAGGTATATATAGAAAAATATTAGATTGTGGTGCTTGGTGTTGTTTTTTTTTGTTTGTTTGTTTTGTTTTGTTTTGTTTTGTTTTTTTCGAGACATGGTTTCTCTGTGTAGCCCTGGCTGTCCTGGAACTCACTCTGTAGACCAGGCTGGCCTCGAACTCAGAAATCTTCCTGCCTCTGCCTCTCAAGTGCTGGGATAACAGGCGTGCACCACCACTGTCTGGCGCTTGGTGTTGTACTATGTAAATAAAGTATTAATTAGAATTAAAATTTGAACATGAGGAGCTAAAAATTATAAACTCCTTGGATGAGTATAAAACATCTTTGTAGTTCTGAAAGATAATGATTTTTTTCTTTAATCCTAAGGCTACTAAACATGAAAATAATAATAACAAAGAATTGAGCTTGTTCAAATTAAAAAATGTGTACATTTCAGAAACATTTCATTAAAACCATGCAGGAAAACTGGATCCTAGTTTTAAGTCAGCAGAACAAAAGTAAAGAAGAATGAACTTTTGAAGAGAAAAGAAATTTGCTAGGTATGATATGCCGGATGGCATGTTACACAGAAAGCAAATACAGATAGAGTGTGAATTTGAGGCCAGTGCAGGCTACATTGTAAACTCTCACCTCAAAATATACTGTTTTTGTTTCAATTTTTTAAATTTTATTTAATCTTTTTTTATACACACCAGATTTTATCGCCTTCCTGGTCCATCCTCTGACTGTTCTACATCCCATATATCCTACACTCCCAGTATCCCCATGATGTCCCCACTCCTCTACCTCCCCCCACCATGCCACCAGACCTTCCCACTCCTTGGGATCTCCAGTCTCTTGAGGGTTAGATTAATTTTCTTGTTGCTCCATTGTAGAGAACTGACACAACAAGGAATTAAATTTGCTCCCTATCATCAAAAATAGAAAATAAAATAAAACAAACAACAAAAAACATGTCACAAGTTGAGAAAAAACATTTTATACATTTATAATCAGCAAAGGAATTATATCTTTTAATGTGAGCACTTTAATATATAATATAGTGTATATTATATATGTATAAATATATACATATATATTAATATATCATTAAGTATTTTATGTCCCTAATTGGAAATGAAAAGATAAACAACAGAGCTAAGAGATTTAGAAATTTTTAAAAACAACATATTTTAGCTAGTAAGCACATGAAAGTAAAAACACAGTTACAACGTAGGAAAGGAAGTAATTGAAGAGGTGGGTTAGCAGTTTTGAGCACTGGTTGCTCTCCGAAAAGACTGAAGTCTGAGTCCCAGTAACCTCCACTGTTGCTAACAGTGCCATCGCTCTTTTAAAAACATATATGAAGCCAAAACACCCATTCACATGAAATGATAAGTATATATTTTTAAAAGTAAGATATTCAAGACCCACTAGAATAAAAAAAGTTGATGCTACTAAATATCATTAAGACTGTGGGGACTTATAGACACTTTTATGTTACCCTTGGTCTTAGGAAATGGGTTGATTATTTCAGAAACTATTTAGTGTTTCAATTAAGTTTTATATATATGTATATATATATATACATATATATATATATACATATATATATAATCCTTTCAGATTCATCTAAAAAAAAGTAAATGTATGCAACATTCATGAAAGATTCCTCACAGATTTCATTATAGCCCAAATATGTAAATCAGCACAAAGTGCATCGTAGGTAAATGTATTATGATAAGGCTGTAGAATAGTACAAATAATATTGAACAATAGCAAACGACTGATACTTAGTATGGCATTATCAAAAATAAGTTAATTCAATGTTATTAGGAAACACAAACAAAGAAAAAACAAACATTTCTCAAAAGCTGTTGCTATGTGGGATGGGAAAAAAACAAGAATACATATTATGGAGCTTCGGTTATATGAAACTTAAGATTAAGAAGAATAAGACTGTAATAATAGCAAAAAAAAAAAAAAAAAAGAGGTGATTAGTCTGTAAAGCAGCCATAAAGGGAGCATCCTAAGATCTTAGCGACTGACTAATCTAGTTTATGATCTGACTGGCATACTGACATTCTGAACACACACACACACACACACTCTCTCTCTCTCACACACTCACTAGTTACTTAATTTTTCACTGTAGTAGATAATCTTCCCTTCAATTTAATAAAATCATCATTTGCTTGCAGAATCAGGCTATCTTTAATTATGCAATCATGACTTGAAATCCAGTAAGGATAATTCAGTTCCATGCAGGATACAATTAGCTTTCATCCAGTATGCGACTGCTCTGAACTTTCATGACAGTCTGCGTTTTAGTTCCTTTGTTGTTGCTTTTTTTTTTTTTTTAAGGACACAAGAATATGCCGATCTAACAACCAGGATTTGTTTCCATGGTTTAGAAACTTAGTGCACACCTATTGATCAACAAGTCGTTTTGTTTATTCTCTCTGTACCAGTTTGGAATTTAATAAAGCCTCCAAAGAACCATCTCAATTGCTCTCCATACCCACGACCTGTTTAGTGCTCATTCTTATCTGTTGCACCCATGGTGAGTCACATCCTAAATCCAATATTCATTCTTTTAAAACTATCTAAACCAGCTGGATTTAATTCTTTCCTGGGTTGGTAAATAAAAACCACTGTTGAGGAGAAAAAAAAGAAAGGAAGGGGAGGAAGAAACCAAAAGAGTGAATAGCTTCCTCCACTTCAGAGAAAGCATGTTGGGACATTTATGTCAGGTTTTTCAGGGCCTCAATTCTTATTCATAAGTGGCAAATGGGTCTTTAGTACTACATCAGCCCTTCAGGGTAGGGTACTTTCCATTGCTCTCTTCTTGTAGTTTTCAAGATTATATTGTGGGAAAGGGCAGAAATGATCATTTTAATGAAAGCCAATTTTTCTTTGATGCAGATCAAAAGAATTCTACTAAAGCAAAGCATAATCAGGGAAGGAAGAAAACTAGACCACTAGGAATGTAGAACCAATTTCTAAGTAAGGTTGTTAGTTCTGGGAGATGAGGTTCTTGATACACATGGATATATACTCCAGGAGATGCACACACATTATTTCTGTGGTCATAACAATCTTCAAACCTAGAATACCTGACATTCCTTGAAGAGAGAAACAAACATGATTAAATACACAGTATACTTGGATTAATATATTACCAAATAATCAAAGTGTGTGTGTGTGTGTGTGTGTGTATGCACACACATATATATATACATATATACGGATATATACGCACATGTACATATATATACGTATATATATGTACATATATATGTATATATATACGCGTATATATATATATATATATTTATATATACATATACACACACATGTGCGCGCACACACACACACACATATGGCACATAAAGTTATTGTGACTATTCGAGCAGACTTAGGCATGTTCAACTGGCAAAGTTAATTTTTGTTTTGTATTTTAATAATGACATCAATGTTCATTTGTTTTCTTCTGTGACATCCTGTACCCTTTCTTGGCTTTCTGTCATCTTACACTATTCCAAAAGTGTGTTTCTTACTTTCATTTCTTTACTTTTAGTACTTTCAAGGCTACCTCCAAACCTCTTATGAAACCAAGTGTACACACAAGTGCATCACCTCCTCAGTCTCTTCTGATGATAGGATATTTGCTCATACTCATGGCAATGAGAGCTTCAGTTATGTGCTGATTTTGCTATTATGTGCTACCAGCACAGAGTGAAGAAAGAAATGTATATTTCTTGCCAGAATCATTTGTCTCATATTTAAGACATTATCATTACGATTACATCTACCTGCTTGGATAAGTTTCAATCATTTAAACTGTTGTTTTTATTGTGAAAATTGTGTTCTTCCAATTATGGCCTGATTTGCCATGTTTAAATATGTTGGATATTAAGATATATATTCCCTCCTTTAATTGTAAGCACTTCATCTGGACTTGCGATCTTGCTATTCTCTGAGAAGCCCTGACTGACAAGGTATGAAGATATAGTTCATATTGGATCCACAGTTACTGAAACATCAAAATAAAAACAGATCAGGAGACACAGATGAAGAATCAAATATAAGCAAACAGATATTTTTGCTCTACAGCAGTGGTTCTCAACCTGTGGGTTGCCAGAGTGCTAGCAACCCACAGGTTGAGAACCACTGCTGTAGAGAAAAAAAAGAATTAAAGGAAGGGGAGGAAGAAACCAAAAGAGTGAAAAGCTTCCTCCACTTCATAGAAAGCATGTTGGGATGTTTATGTCAAGCATAAGTTCAAGAAAGTTATTGAAATTAGATGCTGTGATGCCAGACGGATGGACTGTTTAGTGTGAACAATTGTTTATTCCTCAGGTCTGTTTACTGTCCCATTTGGACCTGAGAGGAGAGTGATGAATAAGAGATAGCAGGACACCCTAATTGTCTCTAGAAAAAAGGCAGAAGCCCTGGGATTCATTACACCTCATTGTGCGAGAGCCCTCTCCTGACAGCTACACAGATGAAAGTGCTCTCTAGATAACAGGTCTTTGTTCCAAACAGCAGATATATTTTCCAGAAGTAGAAGCCAATACTTGAAGCCTATTTTTTTCTTCCCCACCTTGTCCATTTAGTGAAGTAACTAGATTAAGTCTCCTGGAATAGAAAATAATAACGATCAATTCATTTTCACCCTTCAGCTGAGCTGGGACCCTATGTAGAAATGTAATGCTGCAGGTTTGCAATT
The DNA here is from genome assembly GCF_947179515.1 of Apodemus sylvaticus. Taxonomy (NCBI): domain Eukaryota; kingdom Metazoa; phylum Chordata; class Mammalia; order Rodentia; family Muridae; genus Apodemus; species Apodemus sylvaticus. Next base: position 43,164,704 of record NC_067476.1, on the reverse strand, counting down.
GCTTTATAGAATGCCATTTACAGGTGGTATAAATGGTATAAATCAGTGTAATGTAGGACTGGTCAATATTTGATACAGATACTTTGGCAGAAAAGTCTTTGCATTATCCATCAGATTCCACATCAGAGTTTGTTTATCAATCAAGTTGACATGAGGCATCCACATTCATCAGTCTTTTGAGATGCTAAAGTGTTGGAATCACTTGCTATGACTGCTAGGAAGTGTTCCTGTAGTGTTTAGTCCAAAAGGCTGCCCTGAAGGCTGCTGAAAAGGTAATGTACTGCCTGCCTTCATTATAATCCTTCTTTCCGTTCACCACCCTCCCTTTTCTGCACTGACCCTTGTTTTACAAAGGTAGAGACCAAGGTAACCTGCCATAGGCCACAAGGTCCCTGAACCTGGCTCTATATTTTCCACTTTCTAAGGCAGTGCTGACTTTTTCCTTATACAGTAAAAGCTCTCTCATCTTGTTCATTTTCTCAAACAAGCAATATCCTTACAAAAATCGATAAAGATTTAGTTTCCTTTCTGTAAAGATGAGGAACTACCTGGATGGAATTTCAAATCAGTCCTCACCGAGTCTGAGGCTATCAGATAGCTTTTGATTTCCTCATTGAACACCTCGTTTGCACTGGCACATGCTTTAGAACATCCTTTCTGACACCTTTTTTATTCAAGTATAACACAGGAGGCATATGAATCTATAAATTGATTTAAATCTCTTGAGAAGAGCCGGTGCTATTTGTACTGTATATTAAAATAGTAAGGTATTGCTATTTGCCATAATATTCCACTGCAATACTCTAAGGGAGGCATATCTAATGTAGCATCTGCAGAAGCATTAGACATGAATTGGAATACAGATTTGTTTGTGATGATGGACTTGATTTATTGAGCTTTTTTTGAGCCTGTGAAGGTGGTTTTTGTGTAATGAGCTCTTAGTTTTGGGAAACACTGTGTCTGTGTCTATGAGGAAAGCTAATATAATCAGTAATGATGCTGTGAAGACAATTCATGCTCACTGTGGAGGAAAAGCTTAAATGAGAACCATCCATTCTTGTTACAACCACACTTAGGTCCTGTGCCTCTGTTTGTGTTTTCCTGGGTACCATTTTAGAAAGTGACTTGTTAATATATTCCTTGGAAAGTACTCTCCATCCCAGGCGCCACATTCCTGCAAAATATATCACTTGATGCCCTTCCACCTGTGTTTATGAAGTCGTTGGAGGTGTGGCAGTCCCAGCAGCCCTGTTAATGGTGTCTTCTTCTGCCTTTACCACCCTAATAATTACCACCATCTTTTTTTATTAGATATTTTCTTTATGTACATTTCCAATGTTATCCCTTTCCTGGTTTCCCCTCTGAAAACTCCCTATCCCATCCCCCCTCCCCCTGCTCACGATCCCACCCACTCCCACTTCCCTGACCTAGCATTACCCTATACTGGGTCATCAAGACTTCACAGGACCAAGGACCTCCTCTCTCATTAATGTTCAACAAGGCCATCTTCTGCTATGTTTGCAGTTGGAGTCATGGGTTCCTCCATGTGTACTCTTTGGTTGGTGGTTTAGTCCCTGGGAGCTCTGGAGGGGGGGTACTGGTTACAGAATATGATGAAGCATTCCACTTAAAAAATAAAGAAACAACAACTTGTTCTCTACAGAAGCAAGGCTTTTCATAAGAGTTTTGAAAGTAAGTAGTTCCACTTAGCACTACTTGCTCTTTTGAACTGTCCTTTTTCATTTGCTTAATGTATTTCTGGATTAGGGTCTCATATGTATTTTATTGAAAGTATTAGGTATTTATGACTTGCTTTTTTCATCTTTAGTACCCAGGTCAGTATGGATCATTAAAAGGAAAGACATGTCAGACATGTAAGTATAAAGTAGCCTGGTCCATGCTACTAAAATACTACGTTAGAAAATCTTCTAGAAATCTGTGCACGTGAATAGATTACCAAAACAGTTTTCAGGGCAAATCATGTTATACTGTCATTAAAAACTAGGTATTGTGCTTTGTATCTTGGCAAAGAAAGTACATGTTGTGCATCCAAAATCTTAAAGGAGTCTATCTGGAAATCATGAAAATGATTTTGTGTTTCCTGACATACATGAGGGGAAGTGTGGAACCTCCATCAGTATGTAAGACATGGACTCACACCAAACAACTCAAAACAGAGCAGAATACTTCCTGTGATGCTACCTGAGGTAGATTGATAGTTTACTAGACTGTTCCCACAGTGTTTATGCCCAGAATAATATGGATGTAGTAGAATTATGCACTGGTCAGTTGGGTCTAGTAAACTAGAGTTGATTGGACAGCATTAAGAGGACTCTAATGAGTGTCTATGTAGAATATATACAAGGTAATATCAAGATTTGGAATTCTCAGTGTAATTACTATAATAGTATGCATTGTGTGTTTCATGTGCAAATATCAAATCTTGCCTTATTGTGCAAAAATTTATCAAACAGAAAGAATATTTTGTGACAACAGTATAACTAGGTTTATTACTCTGAATGATAGGAAATCAAATATTAATTGACTAAGTCCAACATTGTCTCTCAATTATTAGACATTATGGTGACACCAAGATTTCAGAAATTCATGGAAATGAATACAATTAGTGGCTACAATGTGAAGAATTTTTTCCTATTCTTAAACATAAACATATTTCTCCTAGCAGAGATTTGTGGCTGTGACTTTATCTATTCTTATAGAAAATATACTAGAGTACCTTGCTTATGTGTACAAAGGAGATTCTAATCAATAAAGAAGGCATTGAAGAGCATACCACAAATGCATGAATTAGTGTGTTTTATATTTCAAATTTTGTTGGGATAAATTGCAACATTTTATTGGTGGCTTGTAATAAAATGCCTGTCTTAAGTGACATTATTTTATCAATCATTCTGTCCTGTTTGCTTACATTTTGCTTTCTAAGTAAGGGTTTTAGGTGCTTTCAAGAGTCTCGACAGAGTCCTGGTATTCTTGATGAAATAATTCATTGACACCATGGCCCATTAAATATCTCTGTCATGAGTAGTATTCAAACCAAGAGAATACACATGTTAAAATTTTCTTGGTGTCAGACTGAAAAGAAATGTAGATAAATTACGGTCTCTGTTAGCTGTGCACAGTGGTCAATGATAGAGAAGAAATAATTAAGTCCCTCAGTGCTTTTATAGCTTTTCTATCAACAATTGTTTGAGAGTGAATGATGGATACAACGTACTGACCTGAATGTTTCAGAAGTTTCCCTAAGTTTTAATGAATCTCACTAATCAGCTCATTTGTGTGCCAGATACTTAAAGTCCCTCTGACCAAACTTTCCTCCCTAGCATTCAGGCATACATACCACAGTGGTATAAACAAGAGTAGAAAAATGTACTTGTGAAGAAAACTCTCCTGGCAGGACCGATATAACCTTAATATTTATCCATAATTGCATTCACTTTCTTCAAGTAAAAATTATTCCCGGGGGTTCTTGAATCCTGGTCACCAAAGTAATCTAATGCTAACGATGTGCAGCACCAGAATTTATTGCTCTTCCTCTAAGGGAATACGCAATATCTTCAGTCCTTGAATCAGGTGTTTTGTCCTGTCTGACTTTCAGCACATGAAGATATTTCTTAAATCTAAGACCAGTGGTAGAAACGTACTCTGTTCTGTTCCCATTGCCTGTCCTCCAGTTGTATCCTTGTAAGCATTCTTCATCTTCTTCCTTCTTTCCATATTTCTTCACCAACCTATGCATCCCGGGGTTGCAGAAACCACATATTCTCTAGGCAAAACTGACCTCTTAAGACTCTGTAAGGCTGCCTCTGCTGCAAAACCATCAAGATCTTCCTCACAATTCTCTCTTGCCAACCCCTTTCTTCTTGGCTTTTTTAATACTTCAATACTGCTTCCCTCTACTCCTTTCTGGCATTATCTTCTACTATCAAAAGATCGGGAAGTCTATTTATAATATTACAGTTATTGATTTCTCACCTCCAGTTGAATTTCTTGAACAGTACCCAGAGAATTCTTTCTTTGTTCATAATCAAGTTCTATATTTGAAATATCCAATATCTATTGCAATGTGACTGAAAGATGAACTAGGTCTAAGCCATGGCTTACCTTCTTAGACTAATTTGTAGTGAACTAGTCTGAAAAGCACCAGTGTTCTTGGCACAAAAAGATCAAATTTTCCATGTTTTTTTCTGATTTATACCTTGCCTTCTTTCTCTCAGTCAACTTATGGGTTTGTGCTCTGACATGTCAATCCATCTCTTTGCTTTCTTTGTAACCATAGGCAATATTTTGCCTTAAATCCCTGACTGCTAACTAGGTAGCTACAACAGCCTCTTCATTTTTCTTGCAAACACTGGTTTTATCCTTTCTTCCAATTAGCTTGCATTTCACTGATAATATAATCTCACTTTGGTATGATGATTTTCTACATTGCATTTGCTCAAAACATTTAAAAGCCTCCCATTTCTTTCAACTCCTTTTATGTTGCTTTGTTCAGTTTTAGGAACTCCTTAACTACCTCGGTGCTATATCCTGTTTCTTTAATTCTTTTGATAATGTCCCCAAGAGAACTGTATATTAAAACTCAGCATTGTGTATATGCATATACATATGTACATTCAAGCTCATGTGTACACATGTGCATGCATATACATACATATATACACAAACACTGTTCTGTGGACATATAATTGAAAATTTTCTGAAACAATATTTACACTAAGAACATGAAATTCTTTAATGTTTTACATGATTATATAATATTTCCTTTACAGTATGTTGTCTGTGACACTTAAATTTGTCTGCTAGTCATGATCAATAGTTGATGCTACCTAACTACATCACTGTCTCTTTAACAATCTATCCCATTAGGAACACAGACATTTTGCTATGTGTATATATGCCAAACTACACACACACACACACACACACACACACACACACACACACACATATATATGTCTAATATTTGAAGTTCTCTGAGGAATTTTTCTACATTGTGCTCTACAAATGCCCATTATTTCTGCCAATTTCAAGTTGTTTTCTTATAGCAACTACCTTTTCTATCTTGTTTGTAAAGCCTCTAGAACTATATTTTCTACATAGCATTTTAAAAAGATCAAGACAAAGGTAGTAGACTATTGATAGCAGTTAGAATAATGTGACTGTATATGAACCTTAGTTCTGCTATTTTCAATTGAAGTATTTTTACGTCATTAATGTTTCATATTTAATTGCTACCTCAAAATCTTAGAAGCATAATCAGAGGGTCCCGAAGGACTGACATAATGGCTGTGTATACTGCTGGTATGTAGTTGATGTACTTGATACTCATGACAGCTTACCTGTGTGCCTAACCCATTATCTTTTCAAAACCTTCCTTGTTTGTTTTCCATTTATTTGCAGCATTCTCAAATACTTTTTTCTAATCTTCCTTATTGCAATATCTGATTCCAACTGATCTACTACATGCAATATATATAAAAGTGTAATGAAGAATGAAGTGGAAAAGTATGCATACCTCAACTTCCTGCCTCTGTTATAGCACTGTTCACATAAATAATGATCTAGAAAGCAGAAGGACATGAGGCCAACATCTAAATCTCATTTATTTTGTAGAAGCCATTCATCATAAGATTTTTCTGTCATAAACTATGAAAGCTTGGTTTACCAAATTAAAACATTTTCAAACGGTTTTATTTAAAAGTAAAACATTTCTGAAATAATGATAGAACTATTTTTAAGTAACTTTTCTTTTTTTAGGTGTGGGGAGTTGGCCTTTAGCATAAAGTTTGTTGAATAATTAAAAATGTGCCATTCTCTTTTTAATTTGTCTAGGGAAGGTTTTGTATTTTAAGATAAACTGGGACACTAAGTTTTAGAGGCACATATTGCATCAGATTTTAGGACTAAATTTAAATTCATTTTCAACATTCTGCACTGTGATATATGCAGATTAAAAGGAAAGTGACACACATAAAATCATATCTGTTAAGCATTTTAAACTTAAGAAAATAGCTTTTCACTCACAAGTTCTAAGATGGTGCTTACTGGCAGAAATTTTCCAGCAGCAGTGAGATGCCAGAAGGCGATGTGACTGAAGGCATAGAGAAAGACTATTGAGAAGTAACTATCAACATATCATTTCTCTGCTAATACCATTTACTTCCATTATAACATTTGCATATAAACAGGTTTTTTTTCTTGTTTCATTATATGGTCCTTATTATGTGTTCTCAGTAGAGGTCTAGTGGTGTAATGGCAGATTTCAGACTCTCTCTTGACCTTGCCTGTTGTACTTGTTGACTTAATGTTCTCTCATTTCAGAGTTATGATTTTCTACAGAGTGAGTTCCAGGACAGCCAAGTCAACACAGAGAAACCTTGTCTTGAAAAAACAAAAAACAAAACAAAACAAAACAAAAAAACAAAAAACAAAAAACAAAAAAAACAGAGTTATGATTTTTTGCATATATAACCTCTCTTATAAAGATGTGATCAGACATGAACATGATACTATGCCTACACTGTAGATGTAAGATTGCAAAATTATATCCCATTATTCACAGTTGATAAATATAAATGACATAGATAGCATATCCTATAGAATAACTTTGAAGTACATAATATATGTTGATCAAAATTTGTAACTTTTAGAGCACATAATTGAGTTAATAGTATTCTATGTGAGATTGTTTTTCTGCTCCAGGCATTGATACTGGCATTTTGACAAGCATTGTTCCATATATATTACTTACCACCTTCACAGTGATTACAATTATTTTTGTGAGAAAGACACCCAAAACCTGTCCCTTTTTATCATTGAAAAGAATATTGTTTAAGAAATAGTTTTCTTATGATTCAGTAGTCTTATCATGTTTCTAGGAACAATTATTTCTGATACACAAGTCTAAAATGTGTTTCATATAAAAAAGGAATTTGAAAGTAGTTATAGGAGTCATGAGTGCTAAATAATGTTTAACCATGAGTGAAGATGAGCTACATATTAATGAAGCTTTGACATTCTTATTCTATGATGAGAACAAGGATATGTAAAATATCATTGCATTATTTCACAATATTGTCAGTTAAAGCAATAGCATCTTCTATAAACCCCAACTGTACTTTTTTTTGGAATGTCTCAATCACAACATTTTTTTATTGAATATAATCTTCAGTTACATTTCAAATGCTAAAACCTTTCCTGGTTTCCCCCCCTCCCAAAAAATTCCCAACCCCTCCTCCTACCCCCTGCCTCCTTTCAAAAAACTTATATAAACATTTGTTTTGTGTGTATGTCTGATGTGTGTGTGTGTGTGTGTGTGTGTGTGTGAGTCTGTGTATACCTGTATGAGTTTATATGTATCACATATACATATAACATGAAGTCCAAAAATGGTAACAGCTGCTCTGAAATTGAAGTTACAGGTATTTGTGAGCCACTATATGTGTGCTGGGACTTAAACTTAGGTCTTCTGCAGGAGTAGTAAATACTCTTAACTGCTTTCCATCTTTCCAACTCCAAAGCTGGTTCTCAATAATATCAAAACCTGAGTAATATTAAAGATTATATAAAATAATATATAATGTATTTATCAACACTGTTTCAACAAGACAGGAACAGATAATACAGTTTTTATTTTTTCTTTTACTTAACACACGATTTATTAATATTTAATTTCATGTTACTGTATATGAAATCATAACAATCATTTTATGCTAACATACCTAGCAGTTGATAAGTCTCAAAATGTACTCCATATAAAAATTAAATCAGATTTCTATACACTTAATGGGCTCAAAGAAAATCTATCAAGAGATCTTGGATAATTGCTAGTGTCTATCATCAGGCCTTACCCTGACAGTGCTAAGCATTGCATTAAAAACTGTACATTATTTGTTAGTAGTATTGAGATGACTTGACTGAGGAAAAATCCAAACACAGGATAGCTATTTCTCATCATCTAAACACACACACACGCACACACACATGCACACACACACACACACACACACATGGACACATGCACAGACACACACACACATGGACACATGCACAGACACATGCACATGCACACATACATATTGCTAGAGGAAGAAATAAAGAAAGAGGAAGAGAGAGATAATATATATGAGTTAGATTATATATATATGTGTGTATATATATATACATATGTGTATATATATGTGTATATATATATGTGTGTATATATATACACACAAGCCTATATGTATTAATAGGGAAAGAACAGAAAGAAGAGAGGAAAAAGTTAGAGACAGATGACAGAACAGATAGAGACAGACAGACAGAGACAGAGACAAACAGAAAGACACAACTTGAAATATCAGCTCTGGAAATTGATGCCAAGGCTTCAGTCATTCTTCCTCATATCCACATCAGCAGCCCAATAAATATAGAACTAACTTTCCTCACTACTGAAAACCAGCTTTAACATTGTCTCTGAAAAGTACAGTTAGCTCTTCATTGTTATATGCATGTGAAAAGTTTCTCTCTCTCTCTATATATATATATGTATATATATATACACATATATATATACTAAAGTGAGTATGCACACATATGTGTATTTGTGTGTATGTATTCTCTTCTTAAATAAGAAATCTAGGGAAATGATGTTTCTAATCGTGGGCTGCATTTTCATGATCTATAAACATAATCCTTATGATCCTTTATAAGGCTTACTTTCTTCACCTGTTGTTCTTACATGGAATGTTCCTAAATTTAAACCTTTACAAATTATTCAAAAGTTAATTAAAATGAATAAAACAAATTCCCCAAAGACTGGATAGTATAAAGTAAAAAGATAACAGACTTTTTATGGCTCCTAGAAACCCAGTCTATTCATCAGAGACAATTATTAAGCCCCTCCTGGTTTTCTTTCAAACTAGAAAGCTCTAAGACCTTGAAGGAGCCTCACAGTGTCTTGCATAAGCCACACCTCCACTGCATGCCTCATGGAGAAAGCACAGAACAGAAGGACGCACTATTAGATGTAATATAAATGCTCTAAATTCATAGTCCATTGTACAAAACTACTTAAGAAAACACTTCCAAACCACATCTACTTTTATTTTTCAGAGACACATTTTGCTCAAGAGGCACATAATGTCTTACACATATGAGAAAGCTTCATATTTTTAAAAACATAAAATTAATTCTTAGAGGTAATTTCACAATTTTGGTAAAGTCTGATATTTCTTCTTTATACTGGGGTGTGTGTGTGTGTGTGTGTGTGTGTGTGTGTGTGTGTGTTTTGTGTATACAAACCTTTGGCTGTGTGTATAAAGGCCAAATGTTGACCAAGGGTGTTCTTTAGTAATCATTTCTCCACATTGTATTTTGAGGTATGGTCTTTCATTCAACCTGGAACTCACTGGTTCAACTAGACTGTCCAGGCAGCACACTTCAGAGATGATCCTCCTCCCCTACCTACAACAGAATCTTGGGGTGTGCCATTGCACTGATCTTCTCTGTGGGTGCTGGGGATTGAACCAGGTTCCTCATATTCACATGACCGCCTTTGTCCCTGACAGACATCATCTCTCAGGACTTCATTCTTTCTCTATTTTATCTCTGTACTCCCACAAGTTAGTACTTTGATACTCACTCACTGGGTTTCTATTACTATCATCTTATTGTTTATCTGTGCTATAGTGTGTTTGTTTCTATGCTATGTGCACATTATACTATCTGTGTCTCTATAGTTTCTTATTAGTGACTTCCAGCAACCCTATAAACATAGAAATTATATTGTAATTCAGATAATGGTCAAGAGCTAGTTTGACAGTCCTTCCTGCCTGGAAGTTAATGTAGATACTAGTGAATATTTCCATCTGTTATGACCTCATTTACTCCTTATTCCCACAACTCTAATGTCATCCAATGTACAAAATCCATGTGAATATGCTGCACCATCAGTGCTGGGAATACCTCATAGAACACTGTATCAGTGAGAGTGTTTCTTTATTAGTGCATCTTCCCTTGCTTCTAATAGTTCTTCCACTTTAGGAATTAAGAAGCAACAGCAAAGCACATTGCAAATTATGACGTGGAATGGTCAAGTATCATGACTAGAAAGCTCCTTTTCACTTCTTTTATTAACAGTAATGACAGCTGATGGTAATTGCCTACTCTCTATCTGTGAATTATAGATATTAGGAAACCTATGGGACTGCAGAGACACTTGTGACAGCTAAAGTCCAGAGCTGCTTAATATCTTTTGGTACCATAAATAAGGCTCACAGTAAGAATTCAGGATAGTGGTGAATACAGTCCAAAGTCCATACTCAGGATGCTGTATGAAATGATAAAGTTGATTCTAATAAATAAATTTTAGATAATAATGATTTCGAGTATGCTGAGTATGGTTGTACAAATCTATATGATGCTTGGAGTCAGCAATATTCTAAAAAAACTGTTGATGAATTTAGATGCTCTTAATGTTTGAATTAGTTGAATATACATCTGTCCATTCCCGGGCAATACATTTTTACTTTTATCATTGATGTTGGCTTTGCTTTTTCTTTCAATTATGTTTCATTACTTTGATTTTAAAATACTTTCAGAGGAAAATTCCTCACTGATGTTTAAGACAACTGGAGAAAAGCCAGGACTATCTGAGCAGGCTTACTGAATGTGTCATTGCCCAGGGGCCCAGGTGGTAGGGAATGCAAACACAAGGAAAGAGATGGCCTTTCCTTAGAAGGGCAGCCTCCATTAGACAGCAAGTTTCAGTAAATTTCCTGTCCCTTTATTATTGCAAGCAGTGTGCTGTGAGTTTTATGAACAAGTGAAAGGTCTTTCCTTCCCATGCTGGGACTCAACAGGTGGTTTTCAGGTTAAAACAAAATATGTCAATTGTTTTGTCCTGTGTGTAATGGTCTTCAGAAACTAAATTACAATCTGATTTCCCAGTAGGAATTATACAGAAGAGAGGTCATTGGCTACCTCACAGGGAAAATTAAAGCTCTCATTAGGGAAGCAACCTTGGGGGCAAAATTCATGTTTTCCCACGTCTTCCATGTGTGGAGTGGGAATGACAAGCGTGTGTGAGTGGAGAGTGAAATCTGGTCCAGTCTACTTAAAATGCCTCACAGCAGCACATCAATAATAACGGCAATAACATCTGCAAGGCCCTTGTGAACTACGTTATCTATCGTGTCAGAGGCAGCTATTCCAGAACTCTGCTTACATTTATACTCTTTCCTTTCTATTACAGTTAAGATATCATTCAGTTCTGAAGAGAGAAACTTTTGAGAAACTAAGAATAAATTGCCTAGTCTCAGCTGGGCTTCACACTTGAGTAGAAGTCATTTTGAGAGAGCCTTTGCCTGTCTGGTTTGCTAATAGCTCTGGGTTTTGCCCTTCTTTAACCCTATCAGCTCTTCCCTCCTTTGCTTTGTTTGGTGTAATTCCCCTGAAAAGGTCACCTGCATTTCGCCTTCCATTTTTCCCTGCCTGAGGAAATAGATTCAGCTCTGGTTAAAGTTAGGGAAGTGTGGAGTCTCTTCTGACTGTCACTCACTCACATGTAGCAGTAAGACTCTTGGAATAGATACCAGCCTAGTATTATAAAGAAACTACTGTTGTGATTTAAATTAAATTTAGATCAAAACAAACCACTATAATTGTGGTCTGTTGAAGAATGTATATTGTTTTCATAGATGTTTAAACTACTGAAAATTTTGCATGTGAGTTAAGTTTAACAAAGTTCTTTTAGGTTTCAAAGATTGGTTGCAACTGTACAAAATACTACCTTAACAATTTTGTTCCAGGCTGCAAAGAATATTATTTGGGGAACCTGGGTTAAATAAGGCTTGTTAAAATGTATTTCATTATTTCTTTTTACTTTATTTTTTACAACAACTGCTGGGAAATTAAAAATTGTTTCATGAATTTTGCATTTTTATTGGATAACTGGCTTCTAGAGATCACTAGAGTAAAATTACTCTACACTAACTTAAAATATCCCACCGGGGATTGGTTGCAGCACTCAGATAAGTCAAGAAGGGCTTAGGGTAAGAATAGCATGTAGGGAAAGGAATGTGGCTGCTCTTAAAGACTGTAGTAAGGTGACTGCTGTGGAGTTTAGACTTAACAACTAGAATGTAGAGTGCTGAAGGGCTCTGTCTAATCCGCAACACTTGGGGATTTTCCAAGGCCTTTGTGCACTGAGGAACTCAGATGGTAGGTTCTTCTCCTCATCTGTTGGTAAAGGAAGCAGACATTTCTGAATGCTGGAAGGTTGTCTTGAAAGTGTCTGCTTCTTATCTCTGATGTCCTCCATTGCATATCAGAACCACTTGAAGCAGGGACAGGGATTACCATCTAGAAACCAGCTGATTAAGCACCCAGCTGATTCTGATGCCCATCGAAATTTGCAAACCACTGCACTCAAATAGTAAATATTCCTGATGATGGGAACAGAGCTCTCTCTAATAAATAGGCTGAAATTTGTATTTAGTGAGTATCTAACAGGTCGTAATGAAGAAGCAAGACTGAGTGCCTCCTTCCAACAATTTATGTTATTAAGTATTCAGGGGAAACTCTAAATGGTTACCTCAGTTTAGAGTCTAATTATTATTAATTGACTTCTTAATGGAGTTTATTGCTTATTATCCTTCAACAACTTCTTCTGATACAAGAATGTTTAATTTGCTTCAGAGCCCTCAGTTTTCATATTTGCACAGGATTGCTGAAGGAGATGCTGTGTTTAAAAAGATTCCTTTAAGCACTCTTCATTGTAATGAACCTTGGTGGCAGTACTTTTTGAGAAGATCAAGAATGATTATGTAAGATTACACAGTACTGAATCATTCTGCTATGACAACAAACTGTTTGCTATAAACAAATAAGCAAACACCCCCCCCAAAGGCTATGATTTAAGAATTCACCAAGAATTCTACTAATTTTATGAATTGTATAAAAACGCCAAGATGATTGTATGTTCATATTGATGTTTCTGATGCTGATTTCAGGACATTCAATATTTAAGTCTAAATGTTGATGGCTAAGCAAAACGTTCTCCATTAAAAGAAAAAAAATGGGCCAGGGAGATAGATCCAGCACTTGGGACCAAGGCTAATACACTAAATTCAATCCAATCCGATGAACCAATAAAGTGGAACAGAGAACCAACTATGAAAGTTATATAACTCTGACCACATATATGGGACCTCTGCCCAAAAAACCACACACGCATAATAAATAAAAAAATGTTTAAATACTTATTAAAACTTACCTGATATAGCTGTCTCCTGAGAGGCTCTGCCAAAGCCTGACAAATACAAAGGAGGATGCTCTCAGCCAACCATTGGACTGAGCACAGAATCCCCAGTGGAGATGGAGAAGGAACTGAAGGAGCTAAGGGGGCTTGCAGTCCCATGGTTGGAGCCACAGTGTCAACTGGCCAGACCTCCTGGAGTTTCCAGGGACTGGACCACCAACCAAAGAGTATACATGGAGGGACCCATGGCTACAGCTATGTATGTGGCAGAGGATGGCCTTGCTAGACACAGTGGGAGGAGAGGCCCTCGGGCCTGAGGGCGTTCGATGCCCCAGTGTAGGGGAATGTCAGGGTGGGAAGCCAGGAGTGGACAGGTGGATAGGGAGCACCCTCATAGAGGCAGGGAGATGGTATAGGAGGTTCCGGAGGGGAGACCTGGAAAAAGGATAACATTTAAAACATAAATAAAGAAAATATCCAATCAAAGAGAAAAGAAAATGCAAGAATTGGGGCTGGAGAAGTGACTTTGCAGTTTAGAACTCTTATTACTCTTGCAGAAGATCAAGGTTGACTTCCCAAGGCCCACAACCAACAACTGTCTTTAGCTCCCACTCCAGCAGATCCTATGCTCATTTCTGGTTTTTTTTAGGGGGGGAGGGGGAAGGTGGGAGTGGGTAGGTAGGAAGCACCCTCATAGAGGCATGGGGAGGGGGGATGGGATAGAGCGATTCAGGAAGGGAAACCTGGAAAGGGGATAATATTTGAAATGTAAATAAAGAACATATCCAATAAAAAACAAAAACAAAACAAGCTTATCTTTTTATGATTTTAGTTCCTATTAAAACCTTTTCTCAGTTATTACTGATTTCTCTTTTTTTACTGTTGTTATTTTGTTTTATAAAGCATTTTTACTTTTTCTAAATAGATTTATTTTCTTTAAAAGTTAAGTTTACATGGGCGGTGGTAGCACACACCTTATTCTGGAACTCAGGAGACAGAGGCAAATGGGTCTCTTAGTTTGAGTTCATCCTGGTCTACAGAGTGAATTTCAGGCTGGCCAGGACAACACAAAGAAACTCTGTCATGGAAAAAGGAAAAAAAAGTTACTTCCAAATACACTGATATGAGATTTTTTACTTTGAAAAAATATTGTCTCTATCATTGTGTAAGCATAAATATATATTTAGAATAAATATGGCATTATTTTTACTTTTAAATCTGGTGCAACAGTTAATAGCTGGATTACTATAGTTAAATTACTGGATGTAAATTTTTCTTTATTCCAGTTATTAACACCTGTTAAAAACTTGTATCTGAAGTCTCTTTTATAACTAACTATGGCATACAACCAAAAATGGAAGCTTAGCAGAGCATGTACATACACACAGAGAGTTAACACCAGGGCTATAAGACGTGACCGACACAGAGCTCTGAGCATCACCTGGGCGTCAATATTCTAGTGCTTTGTCATTCGTCAACCTTATCAACATCAGTCATCATTATACTCAGAATCCGAGAGATTTATCTCTTCCTTAGCTATGCCACTTCACAAGGTATCTATCTAAGTGCATTAGCAAATATATGCAATTCATCATAAATGTATTGCTCCAAACCTAAAACAAGAAGAAACATAAATAAACTTATGCTGAAATGTGGGTACAAACCATAGGGACATTCTGACCCCTAAACTGCTATATTTGAGCTTTGAATCCAGCACTGAATTTCTTGACAGCTTCAGGAATACGAAGAAACTAAGGTTTCAAAAAGGAGAAAATATCTGTTTCTCAGGGGAAGCTTTCTTCACTGCTTGTGCATAAAGCTTATTTCCCAAATAGGGTTTCACAGAGAGGTCTTCACTGACAGACTCTCACAGCACCAACTGATAGCTAGGCTAACAATAATTCCTTATAGGGCCTGTCAGTAAAGGAAGCAACAACATGTTTTAAAAATCAATGCATCAAACCACTTTTACAAACTGAAGAAACTGAGAATTTCTAACCGGAATATCTTTGCAAAAAGCTGCTTTTCTCATTTTTTGCAGTTGTATTTTCACTGGATTAGATACAGCTCAATTGTCTCTTAGATCAACAAAGTTTGGAGGTAACAGGAAATCTCCTGTTGTAGATCCAGTGACTGTATTAAACAAACAAACAGATAAACAAACAAAATAAAAAATAAGACATACAAGCAACAAGCAAACAGGCATAGACCCAGACCATCTTAGTCTTACATTACTCATGGTAGTGTAGTGGATCCAAGATGTGGATGGTTTAGGGGAATCTATTGATCAGTTTCCATCACTTTATCTAAACTAGGGACTCCTGAGTAAGGGACACATAGTCTCAAAGGACAGCACTTACTGCCTTGGATGACAAACTTCCTGACATCTTGCATCAAATTATCATTTACAAATATTTTTGGCCTCAGCTTTGGATACAGCACTATGTAGTCTGTAAGGGCAATGCCAGTTTCAAAACAGTATCTGCCACAGCTTCCTGTCCAGCACATTATACAGACTATTTTTCTATTTCTGAATTGTAGAACTATTTGACTTTTAAGACAATATTTTAGTGAAGACTTGAAGGATATAGTGGTTTCTGCTCATTTCTATTTTATGAAGGAACAGGAAATGTTGACTTGAGAAGTCAATATTTATTACTGAAGTTTTGGTTTGAGACAATTTATCCACAATGCATTTTATGGTGGTTTGAATTACAATGGCTCCCATAAGTCCATATGTTTTAATACTTGGTCCCCAGTTGTTGAACTTATTAGGAGGTACAGTCTTATTAAGGGTGTGTGTGTCTCTGGGGTGTGGGATTTAATTCATTAAAAGCCCCAGTGTAGGGGAGTTCCAGGACAGGGAAGCAGGAGTGGGTGGGTTGGTGAGCAGGAGAGGGGTGAGGGGATAGGGAATTTCTGGAGGGGAAACCAGGAAAGGGGATAGCATTTGAAATGTAAATAAAGAAAATACCTTATTTAAAAAAAAAAAGTTTTCTCTTTTGCCCAGTCCACTCCCAGAATCCTGCTTGCCATTCAAGATGTGAACTTCCAGAGGTTCCGGTCAACATACCTCTCTCTGTCATCATAGACTCTAAACCTCTGGGATGCTAAGCCCAATACAATGCTTTCTTTATGAGTTGCCTTGGTCATGGAACAGAAAGTAACCAAGACACATTTGGATGAGGCATGTTATTTGTATTACTTTACCAGCAAAATGGAAAATCAGTCATTGAAATTTTTTCACCTGAAGATTTTATCACACAATATGTAGCATATTCAGGGAAAACTATCTAACACTTGGGTGGAGTTTTCTAAAATGCACGTGTCACTTTAAAATCCTACCACTATGAAATAATTTATAATATAGGATAATTTTGACAGAGAAAAAAGTTGCTTTTCGAATTTCTTTTTTCAAAAGTGTGAGCTTTACAATATTTTGCTTAGCAAAGTGTCAGGCAAAATTTTTTTAAAACGCCTTAGGACCAATTCCTTTCCTTTCCTTCTCAAAATTCTCTGCTTCTAGAAAGGAGAATTTTGTTGAAGCAAATGATAAAGTGCATTAAATACTTCAAAAGCATAAAGAGACTGTGTGGACCCAGGGTCAGGGAGCGCTTTACATTGATCTTTCACTTACCTGCAGTCGATTCATTTGTCATTAGCGAGGACTTCATATTAAGATACTGTTATTCTTGTAACCTAGGTTCTTTTATTTTATTATTTGTGAAGGGATGTCAAATAGTTTCTGAACTTCCTTGAACTTGTAGGCATGCACTTTGACCTCAGCAAGGTCAAACCTATCCTAAACCTATCCCAAGTTGATATGGTGATCCTTTTTGGTGCCTTTGGCTCTCTGAGACAATTCTGCAGTACTTCAGCCCACCAGCTTGCTGCCTGAAGACCTGAGAATGCAATTTCCTTCTTTACCTTTGATACTCATGTCAGATTAGGGGGTCACAAACTAGCCTAAATTCCTTTTCAATGGTTACACTTTGTTCTTTTTACTTTTTTAAATTTTTTTTAAATCTTATTTCTTGTTTTTACATTTGACTTTCTGTTTTCTGTTGGAACCCCAGACCAATCGGTTCCTGCTTTTATATTCAGTCTACTGTATTCATATAAAATATTCACTTGGCTCCTGAAGATAAATGCTTCCTTCATCTCTATGACAACTCTTACATTCTGCTAAGGATCATTAGATTACTCTGTTTAATTGGGAAATATTCATACCCTAATGAATAATAATAAGTGAATGAATTATCTTATTTAACTTTTCTGATTTGGGCGGGGGGAACCTATTATACAATCATATGAAAAGAAATGCATTACTTACTGGCTTTAATCATACATCACCCACTTGGCTGAGCATCTGAGCTCAATCCCACATTCACAGAAGGCTGGGCCACTGAGAGAGGCCTGTACTGAGAGATTAAGTTTGTTTAAACTGCTGTAATCTGAATTGATGAGCAACTCACCACATATACCTATAACAGAGAGAGTTACATGCTTATCCTTATGAACTCATAACATTATCTCATCATTCTTTCTGGTATTGCAACTCCTTTAGGCCTTGTGCTATTTCACTCAGACACTTACACATAGAAGGCTCTCTATATTAGTGTAGTGAAGGTAATCAGACTATAACAGAGAGTGTGGGGAAAGAGATGAGGAGGGGGCCCTGTGCCCTTCTGTACTGTTGGCATGATATACTGACATGGCATGCTGGTTGCCTATGACACAAACATGACACAAACATAGACATATCTGAAAGCATTGTCTTAACTGAGACAATAAACCCTAAGTCTGGCCTATAGGAAAGTATGTAGGGTATTGTCTCGATGAGTAGTTGATGTGGGATGGCTCACCTGGGCTCATGGTTCTGAATAAATAAGCAAGCATCTGAGCAAGCCATGGAGAACATTTTTGTAAGCATCATTCCTATGACTTCTGCTTCCTTACTTACCTTCAGAGAAACCTTGAGTTTCTATCTCGAGATCCCTTAGTGTCAGAGTATTATTGGGATCCATAAGCTCAAATAAACCCTTTCCATACCAACTTGATTTTAGTTAGTGTGCTTTATCACAGCAGTATACACTGTATAAAGGCCAGAATTTGTTACCAATGTAGGATGTTGATGTGACATGCCTGACCATGTGCTATAGGCTAGAAAATCTACTAACTGTCCAAAGTTAGGTCTGTTCTATGGGAGCTTGGAAGATAAAAATGTTGAGAGCAATGCATATGATGGAGGCCTGACTTGTGCAGTTTCAGAGAGAAGTCTTTGCATCCTTTGAAGACTTTATCAGGGTCACTGGTTTTTAGAATTAGGTATCTGTGATTCTGCTCAGTTGGGGCTGAGGAACTGACTACAATTAAGAAGAGACCAGCTCCATCCATTTGTCTTCGAACAGGGGGAGGGAAGAGGGCTTATGGGACTTGCGGGGAGTGGGGACCCAGAAAAGGGGAAATCATTTGAAATGTAAATAAAGAATACATCGAATAAAGGAAAAAAGAAGAGACCAGTATCAGTGAAACAAAAATCTTCTAAAAAATGTTCTCCCAGGGTCATAGCATGGAAATTCTAGGTAGGAAGGGGCCAAGGCTATAACTTGTGCTAGCAACCAAATTTATTAATATATAAAAGTTTCCCAAATGGTATAGGCTTTGAAGACATAAAACAGTCATAGAGAGACAATGAGGATTTTTACTGTGATATGTCAGGAAAAAAAAGCCACAGGTAAAGGTTCAGCCTTAGAAGTAGTAGAAGCCCCATAATTGAAGGGGTCATGGAAAAAGTTTAGGCATGTCATCATATAGTAAGAATTGGAATCTCTGAAGAGTTCCTCAGAGAAGCAATTGTCCAAAGTACAATGTAGTTCCAATGAAAACTCCAGCATTTTGGAGATATAATATTGTGGGAAAACTACTAAGGACATCCTGAGGTGTGGAGTGGAAGCAGATTGAGGCTATGAAAACCATTGTGTGTGTTGTGCCAAGCCCCTTGGCACCCAGAAGACCCTGAATCCTAGCAGCCTGCCACTGAACAGCTTCATGTTGGATATTGTTTTTGCTTTGAATTGAATGTAAGGATGTCCTAGATCTTATTCCTTTGGAATAAGAACACATATAATTTATTTTTGGTCTTACAGGAGCCCACAGTTGAGAGATTCAGACATTTGAAGAGATTTTAGACATTTTGGGAGTTTAAGAGAGACTTTGACATTTGAGAGATATTGGGAATTTAAGGAGATTTTTGGATGTTTTAATGGGACTGAACATTCAAATTGTTCAAAGACAGTGGAGCTTTTAAACATGGAGGTGTTTTATATTATCATATTGGTATTAATTTGAGATCTCAGTAACACAGAAGAAAGAAATTATTCTATGATTAAATAGTTATGTGCTTGTATGTCAGGTTGACAAAAAGGTTGTTTTACTGTTTGTTTGTTTTTGTTGTTTGTTAAGTTGATGCAAACCTAGAAATACTGGGAGGAGGAAATCGAGAACATGCCTCACTAGGCATGTGGACAAGCTTGTGGATTATTGTCTTAATAACTGAAGTGGACGGGCGCAGCTCACAGTGGGCAGGGTTGTGTCTGGACCCATGTGCCTGGATTGTACATGAAGGCTGCCTGAGAAAGCCAAGGAGAGCGATTCCCCCATGGCTTCTGTTTCAAGTCCTGCCTCTATATTCCGATCTTGAACTCCTACCTTGACTTATTTTCATGATAGAATATGGATTAGACATGTAAGTTTAAATAAGTCTTTGCCTTCCCAAATTCCATTTGTTCATTAAAAAATGAGAGCAATATAACCCCTAAGACACCTATGCTCAATGCTTTTTAAAAGCCAATATTAAACAGAACTAAGCATTTTTTTAAAGAGCTTGTTTACAGCTTTCAAGCAACCATGAAGAGAGCTTATTTTGTTGAAGCAACAGCTTTCTTACAGATTCCCCACAGTTGCTAGTGCATGGAAATATGATTTATTAACTGTTCACATATGGGCCATGCTAAACATAACACCTTAGATGCTCTACACAGATGCTGCTGCTAAGGCAACACAGAGAGCAGCTGCCTCCCGAGCAGTTCCAGATGAAGGATGTATCATGGACTCAAGCATTTTCACATTAATCTGTGGCAGTTTGAGTAGAGCAAGGTCACCAAACATTTGGATCACCTGGGTTACAGGAAGTGGTGGAGCTTAATAACCTGCCTCTGGGCAGTTCACCATTTCTCTGGATATACTCTCCAGTCTCACAATCTCTTAGTATTCTGTGTCAGTTTCACTAGTCTCAGTCAAACACAGCTGGATTGTAGTTGATTTTATAGGATGGGTTTTAACCTGATCCCAATATATATAATCATATCTAATTCTTTCTAAAAACTCTGAAGTACTTGTTATTATAATTATTCTACAGAGAAAAATGAGGCTTGAAAAAACTTAATAATTTCTCCAATATTGTCCTAGTTACATTTGTAAACCTGAGACAAAGCAACATAACCAAGGAATCATAAAAAAGGAATCATTTAATTTGGTGTTCATGGCACTAGAGGGTTAGAATCCATTTCCACCCTTGTAGCAGGCAATCAAGCATGGCAGTGTAGCAATCACTGGGAACTTAGATCTGATCCACAAGAACAAGGGAGAGAGAGGGAAGTTGCTTGTCAGAGAGTCTGTTAATCTTTATCTCTCACACTGGTAACTTATATTCATTTTTTAATTTCTGTGATGTTACTGAGTATTCATGATCTTTGCGTCTTCGTAAACTGTCTTCAAGCTAGGAACGCCCTTCACCAACTAACTAGAGATCCTGTGATATTCAATGTCTTACTTACAATCCATTGTTATGATAAAAAATCATACCAAAAAGTAACATATGGGAGAAGGAAATTTTAATCACAAAGAAAAGTTGTAGATCATCATAGTAGAAAAGTCAAGACAGAAGGGAATTAACATAGCTAGTCATACCACATCCACTGTCAGATGCAGAAATACAGAGATGTGTGCATGTTTACTATTTCATTGTTCTGTAGGCAACTGGATTTCTCCACATATGTATATATACTGGACCTTAGGGAACAGTGTCACCCACAGAGAACTGTGTCTACCCATATCAATTAAATGTCTATAAGATCATGCACTGAAGAGCACTCCTCGTTGGGACTCTTCCCATGAAGTTCTAGGTTATGTCAGGTTGATATAGCTTACCTTCACAGATGGTAGTAGGAGCTAAAGATGAGGCTCCTGCTAGATCCTTCAAATGAGCTGACTTCTGATTCCAAGGAGGAACACTACAACAGGCCTTTAAACCTTCAGAGAAGGCCTGGTGCTTATTTTTCTGTGTATTTAGATATTGTACTCTCTGGGATATGATAGTTGTGTTTGTATCACTTATCATTGACTATGACTTGAATATGAGGTTTGAGAAACTAAAAATGATTTTGAGGTTAATCTAGTACCTAGATTCATGGATTGGGTTTTGTCTCAGTCTGTGAGTTCTAAGCTAGTAATAGTAGCAATAATCTTAGCCACTGGACTAATAGCAATGGACTTAGACTCTAGAATCATGGGGAAGATATGAATCCAGAGTCTAGAGATATCTGCCTAGAGTCATGGATGCTGTTACAGTTCCCATTACCATGGGTGTCAGCCTGGATCAAGGGTTCACTAGAGCAAACTGATGCTGGTGTCCCTATGAAATTGATGCCTTTTACCCACATTTGTGCACACATACAGACACCACTCTTTATCCTATGTTGCATAAGATGGGTAGATGTAGGAATGTAAAGAAGTCCTTTCTATCCACATTGCTTTTTTTGTTCATGAGTGCTCCACTCAATTACTACAACCTCTTACTTAGGTATCCCCAATCTATTGAAGGTATGCTTAGGTGTGTTAAGTGGTGTTCTGGAAACTTCTAACATCATAGCAGTGGCAGTTCCCTTTTTGTTCATTTGTCTTTAAACAAAACAGCTTTCAAAACCTGAACATATAAGCAGATTCCCCAAGTAAACAAATTTCTTATTTGATCAATTCAAGTGTGATCACTGTGGACAGTACTTTACATTTAGAACACTTTATTAGATTGGAAACAAAATTCAGAAGTGCTTCATTTAAGGCACTATTAAACATTTCAAAAATTTTCAAAAATGTAAACTAGTATTTACTCAAACATAATCTATAAGGCTGTGAGAACATCCGTATCTGTTTTGTTTTTAATAGAACCACAAGTTCAAAATGGCATCCGTTCAGGGTTCAGTTTTGGCCTCATGACATCATCATTATGCTTTAAGGAAGGTGGTTTATCTCTGTGATTGTCTCACTGTAGAATAGGAGCAATGCTGCATCTCTAATGCAGTAATGCAGAGCAAGAATTTGGACAAGCTGGGATTACACAGGACCGAGCCTAGAATGTAGTACGTTCCTAATGAATGCTGGCAAATGTTAAAATGTTAAAAGGGCTTGCAGAACCAGTAAAGGGGTTAACCAATGGAAAAATGGCCTGTCTGGACATAGTACAATATGCTACATACATACATACATACATGCATATAGACAGACATAGAAAACATACATACACACACTTAAAGAAAAATAGATTGAGTGACTTAAAAAAGCCCAATGTGGCAAGTCCAAAAATTCAAATAATTGTAAGCTGAGATCATTTGTCACACCTCTGTCTAATCTCAAATGGTTCTAAACAGCATATGGAGAGCTGAACTTAAAGTATATCCAAGGACATTGCTTCACAAAGCAAACCCCTCAAAGTAACAGGTGAGAAAAATAAAAACAATCAGTCTCTCTAAACCTATTCTATCCACTCTGAACATGTGCTATGAATATGTACATATTGATACTGATATTGGTATTGAGGTGTAATGGAAGTCAGAAGAAAATAAAATGTTTAATACAGAAAGCTTGCTTTTTGATATATTCAGATATTTAAAGCAGGAGCCAAGGAGCTGGGCAATTAGGTAAGAGTGCTTATTGTATTAGCACAGGATTGAGTTATAGGCCCTAGCACTTGCTTAAAAACTGGGGTGTGGCCATGTGTAACCCCATTGTTCTTAGGAACAGCACTGGGGATATCTGTATGCTAACCTAGCTCAAGGTTCAGACAGTGATCCTGTACCTACAGAGTAAGATAGACAATGGTAGAGCAAAACACCTAATATCCTCCTCTTGCCTGTCTGTACTCGTGCACAGGAAATGCACACACACATATGTGCAATATACTGCATATATGCATCCACACACTGATGCACCCACACCCACACACACACACACACACACACATAAAGAAAAATAGATTGTCTGATTTTTTTTAAAAAAAAGACCAATATGGCAAATCCAGAAATTCAAATAATTATAAGCTGAGATCCTATATCAGCAATATCTGTGAACTGTTGAAAACATTAATGTAAATGCTATGGAGTTTTTGTATACAAAACCAAGATACAAGAAAAGAGCTGTATTAATAGAACAGAATGCCATGAATAGAAACTAAGTACTTCATTACACTGCCACAATTAAGTCTACACAGTGAACAGACATTGCTTAGCTTGTGTGTGTATATTCCTCAAAATAGGACTCATGGTAGTCAAACCATTAATGTATACTTTCAAATGAAGCATATGTTCAAGTTAGGACCTTTTGCATGTATTTTCAAACTAAAATTAGGCCCTAGTAGAGCCCTATCTTTGGATAACAGTACTCCCTTGGTGCTCAAGGCAGAGCACTACCACTTTAGTTGCTAAAGGTAGGAGACTACAACATCCTCCAAAACTACTGCATCACGTCTCCTCTTCTCCATGTCCTTCCCGTCCTCATTAACTGGTCAATAATGCTGTAGAAATTTCAGAGCTAAGAACTCCCACTGGTCCAGACTTAGATATATCCAAAATTGAAAGATCTGAAATATAACCTTGGCTAAGCAAAGCCAATTTTGAGTGTCCCTGCCACACTTCAGCTAGTGCCAAAATTATCCAGAAGAGTAATATTTCCTCAGTATCATTACCTTGAGATACTGTGGAAGGGAAGATACTTAATACCTTGCTGTGGTTGACTTTCACGGAAACATTATGTGTAAATCAGATCTTTAACTCCCTGGACAATGACAATGAAACTCAGAGAATCATCTGTCCAATGTAGCCATATATTCAAGCGGTTATATCATAATCATTGACTTAAGCTTTTTCCATCTGTCACTGGAATTAAGATAAAGATTTAAATAAAACCCCAAATCATAATCATTTAGCAAGGAGTTAGTTCTGCAAGAAGCCCATGTCCCTGATTTTATAATCTATGGAAGAAGAATCAACACATGTCTAATATGATTTAAATGAGAATAAAACATCGAATTTAATATCATTGCTTCCTTATCTAACAATGTGGGAATCAGGAGAAAGAATCTGGTAGTCTAGTGGTGGGTATATTATCCTATACTATTTCACTTTAATGACTCTGGAAAATAAAATAGGAAAGACTTTTATGACTTGGAGCTTCCATTTTCTCTAACAGTAACTCAAGTGATAATTGAAAGGATTAAAGAAAGATGGCAGCGAATCATCAACAGAGGTGAGTGGAGTCAGCCACTGCTGACTGCATCGACAGTGGGTCAGTCATATTGTTTGCTAAGAACTCCAATTGCTTTTCTCCAGTTCAGCTATCATCTTACAGACAATTATTCACATCTTGATTGATTAGGAGTTATTTAAAGAAAGGACAACAGAAACCTTCACACTTTGCTTCTTTCAAAAGCTCTCATGTTTGATTCAGGTGTACCAGTTATGAGTTTTTGACAGCTAAAATACAATGGATAGATTTAGAAAGAAAAAAACAAAACAACGTCAGGATTTCAATGAACAAAGTAGTAGACTTATTTACATTTCAAACTGAAATATGCTGTAATCTTCCCTTTAATGTGGATGTGTTATATTCAAAGCTGAGCTATTAAAGTACTGAGACTTTGCCAAGTTTCATGACAATATCACTTTGTATTCAAGATCATACAGATGTCATCTTTAGAGGATACAGCTAAAGGATTGGCAACATAAATTTAAAGCAGGGTATTTATTCAGTCTAGACTCATGTTGTCTTTCCTTCAGAGTGTTTGCTGAGGAATAAGATTGGCAAATATATCTCTGTCAACATCTGTTCTCAATTTCCAAACTGACAGTATTTGCAAGCAGAAGAGGTTGGGATTAAGTATTATTCTTAAACTTTGGATCAAGCAAAAAAAAAAAAATAAAAATAAAAAAAACCCCACATTCTGCCTCTACAAAAGGGGTCTCATTTGAAAATATTTCAAACATATTTAACAAAGTATTTAACAATGAGGGATTCTTGGTTAATTTTTACAAAATTGTCAATATTTGCCATTTTATCAAATGTGGAAGCAGATAGGTATTTTCCTCTGACTATACTGTTTTAAGCAGGGGACTGTCAGTGTTGAGTGTGCTGGATAAGAAATGTGCTGTAGAAATCAGATCAAAGGCACTGCAGAAGAAATAGAGATTAAAGAATAGTGATAGTGAGATCATCAGAGAAGTGATCTCAGAAGACAAGCACTTGGCTATGAGATGCAACAGCCAAGAAAGCTTGTGTGAGTTGTAAAGGCAGATGCTGCTTTTGCATACTGTGGAGGTGCCATTTATGGTTCTGGCTAATGGACAAAGGCATCTGTAGGAGAATGTCTCGGGTGATCACATTAAGTGCAGCTAGATACTGCTGGAAACCTCTGTATGCAAAGCATCTGTCTGACCTCGGTGCCCCTCAGAGACAAATGACTACACAACTACTGTGCTCGACCTCTGAAATCTCACACAGGGTTTGCTCTCCTTTAAATCTGACAAAGCAACAGTGTCGCTTAAACAGCTTTTGGTGTGTGGGTGTCAATGCCTGCCCTAACTGCCCATCCCGGTTTTTCTAACCTCTACTGAAACCTGGTTAACCTCACTCTATTCTATAGAATAAATCCCTTCAAATCATTTTTCTTCACCCCAATTAAGATTCTTTCATGGATTTTTAGGTTTTCCACATCATTAATACCAAAATCACTGCTGTGACCTAAAACATTTTGAAGACTATTCTTCCTGTTTTATTTTTAAT
The DNA here is from genome assembly GCF_947179515.1 of Apodemus sylvaticus. Lineage (NCBI taxonomy): Eukaryota > Metazoa > Chordata > Mammalia > Rodentia > Muridae > Apodemus > Apodemus sylvaticus. The sequence continues at coordinate 43,138,330 of NC_067476.1, read as the reverse complement.
CTTCCCTCCCACCCTCCTCTTCTCCTGCCTCCACACACAAACACACACACACACACACACAGAGAGAAAGAGACAGACAGACAGACAGAGAGAAAGAGAGAGAGAGAGAGAGAGAGAGAGAGAGAGAGAGAGAGAGAGAGAGAGAGAGGAGAGAGAGAGATTCCTTGAATATGCTGAATGTTCCCTTCACTACTTATTACAAAGTGGTTTTCTCCAGATGATCATGTGCCTCAATCCATTGCCTTTCTCGTTTTCTTTCAAGTCAACCTCCCCAAGAAGCCTTCCACGATTACTTTGAGGTGTTTTTTTTTTTTCATCTCACTGGTAATGAGTCCTGACGTGTGATGAAATCTTTAATGAATTAACACACCTCTATTATTTCTATCTTAGCAGATGAAGACAGAGTCTTTACTCTTCATAAAGACCTTTTCTTCGGTGCTTCCTGTGATTTCCTTCTCTCAAAACCCTTTGAGTTCTGTGTGATCCTCCATTAGACTCTTCAGAGATTGGGCTTGGAGATTTCATGAAAGGAAGTCCAACATCTAAATGTCACATTTCCTTATGCACAGTCTTCTCTTTAAGGAGACTGGTCTTCAAGCCTCCTACTCAGTCCCATCCAGAGCACGGCCTCCCACTCCTAACACAATCACACCCCTGTTCTTCCTTCCACTACTCCTTCATTCCTATTCTTTCAGAATACTTTTAAGTTGGATTTGTTCTCAACACAATTTTAACATTTACACAACTAACATTTACCATTCTTATTCTCCATGCTCCTGATCTCCTAACCCTCACTGACCACCTTACCTCAAATCTCTCTCCCACTCATTTTTATGGGTTTTGTTTTCTGACCTAAGGAGAATGACCAAAGTTGTCTCTATGGCCCTGGGGTTTGGAGTCTTGTCTGTAGAGCAGTGGGTACACAGCTGGAGTCAATGGTTCTCCCTTTCCATTCAGCTATGAACAGCCAATAATTCAGCATAAAAAGGTACACACAAAGCAATAAGCTCAATTATTTAGTTTCTAAGCACTGGAGTTCATTAAGAAACACAGCTAATGTGAAGCCAGAATCCAGTCCTGGCCCCATCATTTAATGAAACTTGGTACTATGAAAAATGTTTTCCATGTCTTACTACCATCTGTTAAATTAGATATTAGCAATAACGGGAGGCACTTGCAATAGATGCTATCTCTTAAGGATCTCATGAGGAATTTGTGTGCAGGAGAGTGATGTACTATAAAGTGTGTCTTTAATGTGTAAGGAGGACATTATACTAATATAAATTCCCTATGCCTTTTATCCACATTGGACTAAATGTCACATGCATGCTAGGACATAAAGAATTCAAATGGCCATGTATGTAAGTTTATGTTATAACCTCCAATTTCCCTTAATGAATCAATAAAAATAATGACCAAAAAAGGAATACTACTCATCTAAGCAGTATACTTTTGAAACTAAGTATTCAAATGATTTGTAATCAAATAATTCTTTTAAAGAAATTGAGAAAATTCCAGATTTCTCACAAAAGGGAGTTGCTTGAAATACCAAAGCCAGTAACCTACAAGCGATTTCACATGAAGTTAAAACTGAAGCTGCTTTCTACCATGGCCCAGAAAGTGTTCATTTAACTAGGAATATGTAAAGGGATGGATTGAAATGTTTTTGAAGTACTGCAATTTATGATGGACACTGCCATCAAAGATAAGTACTTTCATATCAAAAGGGTTACACCTTTTAACTTACATGTTTGCATCTTAATGGCTTCATTTATTTCTTGATATTTCCTATACATCTACTTTCCTTTTAATACTGCAGTAGACATATATACTTATAAGAAAGTAAAGGGAAATCTCTGAATAGCTGTAACACAGAACATTTTTTCCACCAAGTACAGCACAAATTGGAATATGATGCACCTCCTAAAAATAACACAGCTCTTTAAGACATGCCTGAACATAACACTAAACTGTGTGATCATATAAATGACAGGTAGAGTTTTAAACATGGAACAATAACATTTCAAGGATGGTGATGCATCCAGGTATGTATCTGATTTATTAGCCATTTTATATGCAAATTTTGGAGTTACTTTTCTTGGAGTTGGAGGAAGATTAAGATTTGAATTTCCTTATGGAATGAATTCACAATTGAACTATTTAGCTTTGTGTTTTGCAATTGCTCTGACACATTTGTATCCCTAGAACTCAATATGCAGTATGATGATGATGCATTTGGGCTTGAGTTTATGTTACAGTTACAGCAGGAGAGTGAAGGAGAACAGGCATGTACCATGAGGAAATGGAGACAGTTGAAAGGGAAAGAAGATGAAGATTTAAAAATACATCTGAACATATGTGAGAGAGATTACTTAAAGCAAGGTTAATTAAGGTGTAAAAGAGACCTGATGTAATGTGACAGGGCTGAACAAGATTATTTGGAGGAAGAGAAAACAGCCCTCAGGGAGTGCAGTTGACTCATACAGTTAGCTGCCAGTGAGTGGTAGTGTTAACCCAAGTGGGCTATTAACAGTGGGTTAGTAAAGAGAGGGTAAAAATGAGAAGGATTTTGGATTAAGATGCAGCCACGTGGGTTCTAAGTGATTAAGGAGATTGCTTGGCAAATCAGAGGACTTGAACTTGAATCACCATGAATCATGAAAAGCCAGGTTAAGTCATCCAAGTCTGTAATCCCAGCTCCCCTGTGGTGAGATGAAAGTCATAGACAGGAGAATCCTCTGAAGCTTTGGCCCAGCCTGGTACATGCTGCACAATGACAAATTACAAAGAAACCCTGCATCCAAAAAAGGTGCAATGCATGGCATTAGCTAACACACACACACACACACACACACACACACTCACTCACTCAAACAAACAAACACAGGCACTTGCACATATACAAACAAACATAAAGAAGTAGTGACAAAACCGGGTGGGTGGTGGCACACGCCTTTAATCCCAGCCCTTGGGAGGTAGAGGCAAGCAGATTTCTGAGTTCAAGGCCAGCCTGGTCTACAGTGTGAGTTCCAGGACAGCAAGGGCTATACAGAGAAACCCTACTTCAAAAAACAAAAAAACAAGAAACAAACAAACAAAAAAAGAAAGTAGTGAGTGACGAGTGTGTGAAATATACACAGTAATCGCTATGTTAATAAGTACAGAGGTTTGGTAAGCAACAGCTTTAAGCCTTATGTCCCTACATGCATCTGTAGATACTTAACATCAGTTCTTATATTGATAGAATTTCTCAAACACAAAAATAACCAGAATATTTTGTTTGTATATATGAAAGTTGAGTCTTTCTTAATGCTATTTGTTTTCTTTTTTTTTCCAAGACACATTTTTCTGTACAGCCCTGGCTGTCCTGGAACTCACTCTGTAGACCAGGCTGGCCTCAAACTCAGAAATCCATCTGTCTCTGCCTCCCAAGTGCAGGGATTACAAGCATGCACCACCACTAGTTTTGTAATGATTATAAGTATGAATGTGTCTTTACATTTTCTCCACAAGCAGAAAAACAAAACATACACAAAAAAATAAAGAAAGTAACTCACTACTAAATTGAAGATAGAGAAGTTAGAATTAGGTGGTGAATGCCGTGCTCACAGGGCGTTGGAGTTTACTAAGATTTCACTAGAGAGGTGTTGGAACCTGATCCCATGGCACATGATGCAATTTCCTGCACTAAGATAGATTCCTTTGCCAGAGACTAATCATATACACCTTATGGATGAATACCTCCCATAGCAATATAGTCCACGCCTGTCCCAAAATATCTGATATAATATAGAGGAAGACCTTAAGTGTCTAAAGCATAATTTCTATAAAGTAGCAAGAGGAAATCTAACTTCCTTGCTCCCTGGAACCTCCTGTGTATGATGCAATAATACTGAACTACTTTTACTACATCATAAGATGATATTTGTAATGTATGCAGAGTCATGAAGAACTCCGTGATATTATTTCCTGCTTTGCTATGTTATTACAGTCTCTGCACCCAACAATCATAAAACAAGGAAAAGTTCCCAGAGTCCCAGATGTCACTGTATGGGATGATGCAAAAAGTAAGAGACCTGTCAAGGCACAGCCGACTGTTGCTACAGAGGCTGTAGTGATTGTTGCTCTTTAAGACGGTATCCAGCTCTCTAAATGCCTGTCCAGGATCACCCACGGGGGATCCCATACTGCCAGTTTGTAGTTCTAGACAATGAGCAGTGAATGTAACAGAAATCCATATCATGGGAGAATTTGCAAATTAACTTCTTTAGGTAAATTAATGAAAACAAACAATCATTATAATAAAATGATAGAGACCCTTGGTAGAACACTAGGAGAAATTTAAGTCTTCATGAATATGAAATTCCTTTCTATGATTTATAGCTTTTACTGATATTTTTACTACAAACCCCATTTTGTAAAAGAAAAATATCTTTTTTTAATCAACCTCCATATTTAAAAACAAACTCAGTGGTGTTTTGGGAGGATTTTCTATTTCCTAGAATCATAAAACTTTTGGTGACTACTTAAACTGATGTTCAGCTGAAAAGATCATTCACTGTGAGTGATCACAAGAGACTATGCTTTAAGGAAGGGGATGAAAATGGACAGAAAACAATATTTTACACTCAGCTCTTTGAAGAAATTTTACTCTAGGTAAAAAAAATTATTAGGTAGAGATGATAAACTATTTGCTTTAGAATGTACTTAGGTTGTGCTGAAGAGCAGAAGACAGGAAAAAACAGTGGAAGATCTTTTTAATAGAGCATCAGTTTAAGTGGACAGAAAATAAACTTCTAGCCAAATCCAGCCTAGGTCCATAGTTCTCACATGAGGTTTTATTTGAACACAGACATGCTCATCCCACGTGCATGTCTCCAAGGGCTGATTTTATCTGTCCTGTGAGTTGATCAGCAGCATTAGAAACTGTGGGACTCACCAAAACCAAAATGTTTCCTATCTGGCTCTTTCCAGGAAAAAGTGTTACTTTCCCTGGTCTGATAGGAAAACTATAGTAGTTACAACCATTACCAAAGTATAGTGAATTATAGAATCTTATTAAATGATACTTGTGTAAACAAGACGGTTGTAGATCTTCAGGAAGGAAGGATTCGGGAGAAAACATGCTCCAGGAAAGATGCACCAGAGTATCTGAAGGAGCAAGAAAGATGTTGTCGTGTGGTATTGGGGCTTATGGACTGTGAGAGGCTGTAGCAGAGAGCCCAAGGGCAAGAGGATAGAAAGAGAAGGTCAGGATGGTGTGGCACAAAAGAGGGTGACTTTTTGTTAGGACTGTGGAATGCTTCAATAGTGGCACAGTAGAAAGAATACAGACTTCAGAGCCAAGTGACAGTTGTACTGTGTCCTGGGAAAATATCAGTTCCCAGCCTGGCTCCTTATATTCAGGGTGGTGGTATCTGTCTTTGAACTTTCCCATGGAGTAAAATCAGGAGCTGCATACTGAGCAGTGTGTTTGGACTGTGTTAAGTGACTCCAGCAGCCATGTTCTAACATTTTATTGGCTATATAGCTATTATATTGCAAAATGTGGCGTAAGTGAGACTACCATTCCAAGTGTTATATAAGAAGCATATTTCATTGTCACTGGAGTCTAAAGTGAACCTTTAGCTTGCCTTTGTCCTCTTTTTCACTCAGTCACCTTTTTATACTTCCTTAATAGACAGCCAATTTATCTTTTTCACGCACAAGTAGGAAATTTTTAGCATAACATCAATTTCCTTGACAATGAAGAATAAATGAAAAGGATCGTCTAACATTAAAGAAACATTTGTTGCAAGTACTATAATTTTGGTGGAATTATATAATACAATCAGGGTATTTTTCAACAAATTTGTGTTTTAATTTTATGTAGTTTATTTTTCATGAAGGCTTTAGCCCTATCATGTTTTCTTTCAAAAGCTATCAAAGGACACAATAAGACTGATGTACCTACATCATTGTTATTTTTCTCAATATAATATTTCTTCTCTGATATTCTAATCTCTACTAATAAATCTATATGAAATATTACATCAAAGTCAGAGATCCAAATAAAATGATAATAAAATAAGGCACTTAGGCATACTTCAATGAAGAAATTTTCATGCATCACAAATGGCCATAATACTCAAGTTAAGTATTTGTGAGATCTTACACACATGCACACACACACACATGCACAAAATATATGCATGTACACAGGTGTACACACACACACACACATGCATATACACATGCACTACACACACATACACAAATGTGCGGACACATGTGCACACACACTGACATACACAGAGACATACATACATGCACACAGCACACACCAACTTACGTAATCAATCTTAGCTGTTACATCTTCATTAAGTTAAAAATGATGTTTTCTTCCTTACTCATGCAGCATGTCAACCAACTGAGAATTAGTTACAGTTAGAGCCAGCTCAATTATGCTGCTAGATACAATCTTGATCAGCTTGGTTTTGATGACAGCAAGCTGGCATTGTATTATTTCTAACTAAAATAAACCTCAATTTTTACTTTAGAGAGGGTCAGAAATCAAGTGTGTTAATCCTGCAGAGCCTTCCACATGAAAGAATTGCAAGTACAGAAATCACCTCTTACAATGAAGCATGTCTGAGGGAATCAGGCAGAAAGCCTCTAGGTTATTCTAAAGCAAATCCATTAATGTTTATCCCAGCATTCTATTCTATTAAGGTTTCCCTGAAGCACTTTCTTTAGCACCCCTTCCTCTACACCATCACCTTATTTTCAGGTACTTTAAATTATCCTGAAATCCCTTGTTTGACCTTATTGTCAATATAGATATTTTCTTCATAGCCAATCTTTGCCTCCCTGTGCATCATCTGTTACATGGCTTTTATCCATAGATAAACATGGGGAATTACTTACAGGCATAGTCTCAATTTCAATGTTGATTTTTGTCTTTAGCATGTTATGGTTTTCCATTTTAAGCAATGAAAGTGTGTTTAAGCTTATAGCTGAAGTTTTACTTCTCATTATATATATTTTATTTAATTGTTTGCTTATTTAACACATCTCAAAATGTACCTGCTTAATTGCCCAAGCTAGTATCTTAAACATATTATTAACAAGTTTTAGAAATAAGGTATAATTTGATTCTTTGTATTCTATTAAATATTGTGATGCCAATACTATCAATTCTGAGTTTATTGCTACCCTTTTACACAAAAGGAAAAAAGAGAAGGCTGCTGTGGTGGTTTGAATATGCTTGACCCAGAGAGTGGCACTATTAGGAAGTATGGTCTTGTTAGAGGAAGTATGTCACTGGAGGAATCGGCTTTGAGATGTTTCTCCTAGCTGCCTAGGAGATAGTCTGCTCCTGGCTTCCATTGGACAAGGACCCTCAGCTCCCCCAGCCCTATGTCTATTGGAACACTGCCATGTTCCTGCCTAGATAATGGACTGAACCTCTTAACCTGTAAGCCAGCTCCAATTAAATATTGTCCTTTATAAGAGTTGCCTTGGCATTATGTCTCTTCATAGCAATAGAAACTCTAAGACAACTGTCCAGTGTGTTCCTCTGCATCGAATGAATTAATCAGATTCATGCATTGTAACCGTGGGTAAAGCTTCCTCTAATAGTCATCCAAAGATGGTCAGTCATGTGTTTCACTTTACTCAGGATGTGGTATCCTGTGGAAAACAAGCTTGATGGTGGGGACCTCACAGAGCTGACAGGAGAAGAAACAATGCAATTAATGTATAGGAGGCACTTAGCAAACTGCCTAAAAGTATATGTGGGCTCCTCGATTTTAATAGTTACTCACCACCTGAAGGCCATTGCTAGGAAGCAGTATGCTGATGGTCTTGTTAAATGGACAGCTAAATGATCCTAGGGATTTAAAGAACCATTTGCAGGAGGTTCTCTTGTGATTTGCCAAGATAGGATTTGGGTGCTAATGTTCTACTGTTTTACTCAGTCATTTCCAAAGGCTGCACAGTTTCAAAGGCTACCTATCTCAATATCCCCTCTTCTCTCTGTGACTTAGCAATCTGCCCCCTTCATCTCTTTTACTTTCCTCTTCTTTCTTATTCTCTTTTTCCTCTGTTTCCACTAGTACATCCTGACTGGATTTCATCCAAAATGTACTCTTCCAATCAATATACTCTTTTAGCTTAGCACTCAAGGATAACTGGCTTAAACTCCGACTATTTTATTTACACTTCTCAGAGAGAAACTGACTTGGTGCAACTAGCCTGTTTTAGTCAACGGGTTGATTCCTGGGGGGTAAAAATGATCATGGGGCTGTGCACATGTGCCACTTTTAAGCCTCCCCTTCAGAGGTCATAGTATAGCAAGCTCATTTGGAGGAGATGATATACTCCTGGCCTCTTGCATAAATCGAGTGCAGTGTGTGCTTGCAAAATAATGGCTGAATAAATAAGATGACACAAAGACCAGAATTATTTTAGGAATTTTAGGCTTTATTCCCAGCTTTAATAGTGTTGTTAATAACTGATAACCAACAAATTCTGAGTGTTTATCATGAGTGAAACATTGTCCAAAGCATATTTCATCAGCCAAGTGGCATACTGAGGTACTTCGACTCTAATGTCCATTCTCCCCATGCATTATATGGCAGGCAAAGTGTGCATTATCAAAGCAAGTATGCATCAACATACTGCTACTTGTATCCGACACTGCATAACAATAAAGATAAGGATGGAGATGCACTGTAGCCACTTTAAAGAGAATAAGGAAATCAAAAGCTTTTCTGGTACACAGTGCCAATGATGAGCAACAGAGTACAGCTATGTTGTTCCTAACATTTATATTCTTTCTCACTTTCCCTATTCTTTCTGGTTATAGATCTCACTCTTACTTTGATAACTCATTTGATCCATATCCACTTGATCATTAAATCCCATAGCTAGTATTAGCATATGAAACACTTTTTAATTCAATTTGTATTACACTGCACAGTAAAGGCTAGGAATTACCAAAAGCACTTTGAAGCAGTTGTGAGAAGAAAGATGAGCAGAGTGGATGATAAAGGAAAATGTTTTCCATACAAGAAAGAATCATCATGGATCTCAGTTTTCTCATCAGGCGTACCTACCAAGCTGCTCATTGAAAATTTTCTGTAGAAGATAGATTTCTGGCTCTTTTTCTTTGCTTAATCATCTTTCATCGCTCTACATGAATTTCCATGTTTTCTATAAATCATATATAAAATAAATCCTTAAAAAGCATGCCACTTTTGCTGTTAAATATACTCCTTTCCCTTTACCAAAAAATTTGTTGCTTCTTTTTGCAACAAATTATTACCAAAACCCACACCTTCTCAAAATCCAAAGAATAAACAACTATGGATTTCACATTGCCAAATGATATGCTCACAATACAGTCCCTAAGACTCATGGAATATTGTGGAAGAGAGAGCAGAAAACATATAGTCAAAGGACTAGGCTCCTGCTGATAAGAAATGTATTCCAACATGCCTGGAGGCTAAACCCATGAAACCTCCGCAGTATGATTTCCTAAAGAAACCATGGAAAATGACAAAACCAAATGACATGTCAATTTGTATGCATCCATCTCATAAGGCCCCACCACTGGAAGAAGAGCTTTTGGCCAAGCTGCTGAGAGATAGATAGATAGATAGAGAGAGAGAGAGAGAGAGAGAGAGAGAGAGAGAGAGAGAGAGAGAGACAGAGAGAGAGAGATACAGAGAGAGATACAGAGACACAGGGACAGGGACAGACAGAAAAAAGACAGAGAGAAAGAGAGACAGAAAGAGACAGATACAGAGAGCAAGAGAGACAGAGACAGAATGACAGAAACAGAGAATATGAGACTATGAGAATAAATCAGTCTTCTCCAAGGATGAGTAGCCTAATAGGCTATTCAGTACCAAGTTATCATCCCTAAACATACATACATATGAACAATTCTAAACAAACTCACCAGGTAAATACTTATAATATATTGTATATAATAATTAAAAATAAGGGCCATGAATTTGAGTAAGAGTTTGACACATGATGGTAGTTAGGAGGGGGAGAGGGATATGATATAAACATATATATATATCAATTCATTTCATGAAGCCCAAAAGGATATGTCCCATTCCCTACTTACATGATTTAGCAGCAAACTGAGAATAAGAGACAGTGGTCAGAGACTTCTGTCACTTACAAGATCTGTAAACATCAATTAAAAGTTAACACTTTTAACTTAGAGCAGTAGGCAAGTGCTACGTCTGCCTCTATGTGGTCGCTTTTGTGGAATGGTAAGTGGTGCTTAGTACATCTCTATATTATCAACTCCATTCTGTGGACCCAAACTGATTTCACTTCCCAGAATAATACATGGTCCTATCTAATTTTTCCATGTCTGTGTAGGTATTCTGCCTGCTAGCTAGCAGAGTACATTTTTCATCGTAAACTGTGCAAGTAAGGGCATTTGCCTCAAAATTATAGCCAACACATCAGTAGGGATTTCTTTAATATGCTTTATTTCCTAGTTTCCAACAATTTTTAGTTCATATTGCCTTAGTAAAAAATCTTCTACATCACTATGATATATCGTTAAAGTTATACTAGGTTGTGATTATAACCACATGATGTTTGATTTGATGTTGACTATAGTTTACTATTCCTTTTATTATATATGTAATACTGTATGTATATAAGAAACAGTACTTAAAACCTTTGTAAACTGTTTACCTATAATTTTTCACTTTATATATAAGGAATTATAAGTTTTTGGACCCTTAAATTTATTTATAACTTGTGTATTTCAAAGGCATATTAATAACTTATGAAAATATGATTACATATGCGTGATTTAATTATTTTAACTATGTGTATTCATGTGTGTCTGTAATGTATATGCATACATTTTCATAATCTCTAAAATTCCCAGCATTGGATTTGGGAAGTGTTGGTTTTAGAGCCATTTTTATTTTTAAATCCTTATTTGTAAGTCCTTTTATAAACTATTTCTTTGACATTTAAACATAAGCTGTATCAGTTTACTTATAGATAATTTGTTAATTAAGAGAAATGCAGACTTAGCTTGCTGGAGAATGGTTCTAATTCAGCATGACTATTAATTACTATTGCATGTATACACTCTCACAGTCATGAAGGCACTGAACTGAACCAAGTAAGGTAAAACTGCACAGCAGCTGGTTACTTGAGAACATACAGATGCAAAGCTTCAGGGAGAGGAATTGATCCAACTGTAAGCAGGTGTTGAGGGTTTATCTTTATGGAAAATAACATTTTGAATGGCTTCTCTGAGCTGTGTCTCTTTTATCCTCTGTTGTAACACTTTCAAAATGAGACAACACCTTACTTGCATTGGCATCTATTAAATGAATGTTTAATGCAAAGAATTTGATGATATGGGGAGGGGAAGGGCTAGTCAAATGCTAGAGGTATAAATCTTGAAGTTATATTTAGTTTAATTACTCCCTTAATTGGTCTCCAATGATTCTGTTTGATCAAAATGGATCTTTCAAGATGCTATATTTAAAATAGATTGATGTGTTTCTATTCATTTCTAATCCCAGAGCTGTGATGCTCATTTGACTTTAACAAGATTTTTAGTCAATGGAAGTCAGATTGAAGAGGAAAAGAGATACCACAAATTATGCCAGACGTAGAAGTACATGATACTTCTTTGGAGAAAATAGGATAAAATTCATGAAATTATTACATTTTATGAAGCTTAACATTGATATATCTTGTGTGTTACTAGACAAGTTTGAAATAGAAGATTTCAAGCAGGCAATAGCTTGTAGAATACGATAGAAGTATAAAATGTATTGAAAAGAAAAACCTCTTTTTTAAAAAACAGAATAGGTAGGTTCAAATTCAAAGCTCTCACTGGCTGAGACAAGCCTTTTACAACCTTCAGTTTTTCATTCCTACTTCCTTCATTTTAAAATTGAGATTAATATTAATATTTAACTTAAAGACTTATAGACATGGCAACAGAACATAGTAATATATTTGGTCTCTTAGAGGATGGTAATTCAGTAGTTTGACTATAACACTATAAACCCAAACTTTCTTATCACCACGCCTCTTTTCCTCAGTGTAGAGTCTATTATACCAGTAGTGCAATACAAGTGATACCAAATAGTAACTTGAGTCTCACCAACAGATGCCATCTAAAATGATGAAAAAAATTCTGATCTATTTTTAAGAAGTAGTGATTATGCATACCCTGGAATTTTATGTATGAAGCAGATGCTATTATTTAATAACTTAGCAGTATTCATGAAATATTAAAACCAGTATGAAGTAACAGGATTTTGAAGAGCTTTAAGGTTAAAAAAGAAAGAGCCTAAGTTTACCATGAAACTTACTTTATTATTAGGTAAGAAGTTATGAATAGTCATATTTAAATTTATACAATAAATTCTATTTAAAATACCTTCAGTATTCATATTTATTGGAACCACTGCTTTAATGACTATTAAATTGAACAGATAATTATTGAAAATTAGCAAAGGCAAGCAAGTACACAAAGGTAAGAATGTCGCAAGGCTAAAAGTGCCTTCCGGAGGAATGCGCAAAGCGATTTACCTCCGTACAAATGAAAATAATTAAGTCAGTCTTCAATAAAAAGTGCCACATCATCTCTAGTAATTGGAATAGTGCAAAGCTGAATATAAAAGAAGCCACGTGAGCTTCATTTGTCAACCTGGAAAGAGGGATCTTCAGTTCAGGTATTTCCTTCAATGGACTGTCCTTTGAACATATCTGGGAGGCGTATTATTGATTGCTAATTGACATGGAAGGGTCCATTGCCTTGTGGCTGGTCTCCCTAGAAAGGTGACCCTTGGCTGTATAAGAAAAGAAGCTGAATTAGAGCCTAGAAGCAGGTCAATGAGCATCATTTCTTTATGCTTTCTGCTTCAACCTCCTGTCTTGGATTTCCATGATGAACTCTAAGCCATAAGTGTAAATAATCCATTTTCTCCTCCCTATTGACTTTGGCCAGTGTATTACAGAAACTGAGAAGCAAACTAATACAAAAGCCAAATGGTAAGTAAAGACCTGTAGAAAGCAGAGTCACAGATGTAAGGAAAATGGGTGAGGCCCTACACCCTGGTTCAGAAGCCATTGCTCTTTGGTGGCTACCGGTAATGAGAAAATCATGTTTGTTGTGAGATATCTCCTGAGATTTCCCATGCTCTAATGAATGAATCTACACCCTGTACATATGGGCAACATTAATTTGGCTCATTGAGTTAATAAGAAAAATTAAAAATAGGATATTAAGTTTGGAAGTGTCATAGCAGAAGGGGGTCCAGGAGGAGCTCAAGGATAAAGTAGAAAGTAGCTAGTTATTATCAAAATACATTGTATATTAATTAGATAAACTTCTCAAAGTAAAAATGTAAAAACACATTTTATATAAATATAGTATATATGTGGAACATCATCAACCTGCCATAGCATGTTGTCTGGATTTTGAACATGAACTATCTTGTAGGTCAGAGAGAAGTGTGAACTGTACAGTAGGAAGGCAGAACCCATCCCAAATCTGAGAGACTCGGTATGATACATGAGGACAGGAATTGATCTCTAGAATGATCGAGAAATAAATCTAGGAATACTGGGTAATCTTGCAAGAACTCATGGAAACTTCTTCAGAAATTGAAAAGAATGAGAAAGTAACTTCAAGTATGCACACAATTACCATAAGGGAATGAGATCAAGGGACCTGGTGGACACTTAATGAGACTGGGAATTCTAGAATGGGAATTAATGTAATGTCATTAGAATACTGTTGGCTTCTCACCAATTTGGATTCTATTTGTAAACTTTGTATACTTTGTAAACATTGCAAATCCTCAAGGCAGAAAAGTGGCCAGTATCCCCAACCTCCTTCCCCCCCCCTCCCCCTACATACACACATACCCTGAGGCTCTCTAGTGGCTCTGCCTCACTCCCCAGACTTCCCTAATGATCAGAAGGGTCTTTCCAAGCCCTGGGCATGGAGATTGGCCAGGTCCCATGCTAAAAAAGAAAAGCCTACCAATCCATGAAATCCTTTGGTCTGCCACAGAGACCCAACAATCCCTGAGCACAAAAATCCCATCAACAGGACTCCACCCATCCACCAATCCTCACTCTGGAATCTCCACCCTTCATGAAAAGTTCTGCCCCCTTAGAAAACTTACATAAAGCCTGCCTTCTGCTGGTTTCCTGGTTGTCTTCTCACCTGTGTGGAGGCAGCCCACCTTCCTGTCTTTTCCTCTCCTAATAATTCTCTTGTGTGAGATGTATTGTACTTTGTAAACTTGTAGTATTCCTTGGTTCCCAACTGTCAGGTCCCTTTAGAGCTACTTACAAGTACAGTAACAATAAACTTCTGTTTGAGAGATGTGGTAAATTGTTTAATTTAAACTTAATACAATGGGACTTTAGTTATGTTATTTGGAGCATTCAAGATCTGATACTTAGGTAATTTATAATGTTGAAAAATATCAGATCAAAATAAAATGAAAAGTAAAATTATTTATTAACATAACAGAATCATGTAACATTTATAATTTCCATATGTATTTAGATATGGTTAATTTATTCCTCAAAGAGCTGGAATCATTGTCTTATACAAATTGTTGTTTAAAGTGATTAAACATTTCTCCCAAATAATGCTGGTAAAAGCGGATTAGTGAGTATACCTGTTACTGTCATTCTTATCTTTAGTAATTTATAGTTAACTGAAATGAGTGTGAAAATACTTTGTTCTAATATATCAGTATTTGAATAATTGAATATGAGTATGCATGAGAGTCAATATGCATGTTCAGAAAATTTTGTTTATTTAATAAAATAAACATTAAAGCTGTTGCCTTTTTTTAATATTTTGAACCACTCAAAATATGTTGACTCAGGTTTGATGAGATTCAAAAAGATAAAATGAATTGATTGATATGAGAAGTTTTAAGCAAATATGTAGTTAAATTGCCATGGCTGAGTAATAAGAGGTAGCACCTGTGAAAATCTGCAGATACCAAATTAAACCAACTAAAAATAACCTGGAATTTAACTACAAATATGAGCCTTGAAAGTCCCTAGTTGGACAAATAATGAATACATTTTCATTTAAAAACAGATGAATTATTTGCTTTCATATTACACTTTTGTAAAGTCTGAGAGGGCCAGAAACATGATGATACACCTATGTTCAATATTAATTTGTTTATAAGGACAGCTGTACCTTCTATTCTGAATATTTGCATTTTTAGTTTGTGTATTGTGCTATTTGACTACTCCTCCTGCAGATGCTGTTTTTACTGTTTTGCTTCAATTATTTTAATCCCTTGAGTATTTTATTCCATGTAACTTAGGTTTATGTGAGTTATAGATAGATAAATGAATATATATTACATATGAAAATATGCTAATATTACACATGTATATACAAAATACATAAACTAGAAATTGTAAAGTCTGTCCTGCAAACAGCCTTTCTCTGCCTTTTCCTTGGAGATGACCTTCTGTGAGGTCTACTAAAGATTCTAATAAGTTGGTTTCAATAGCAGTATGTAGGCAACAGGAGTGTTAATTCAGTGAAGATTATTAGTTTATGCATATTCATTAAATTTGTTTTTATGCAGCCATACAACTTAGTAAATGGTTGCCACCAGAAAAGGCTCTAATTAGAGAAATTAATTAGGGCTTGGAAAGGTATGGAGGGATTTGTGTGCATTTGAAAGGATATTTTTCTCCTGATTAAAAAACATAATATAACCACCTGCCCGGGGAGAGCTGGCAATAGTTTGCATATTTCTGAGGTTGTAATAGCATGGAGTGTTTCAAGGCATGAGCACAAAAGCACGGAAGTGTATTGTTCAAATTAGCACATCATCTCTGGACTAGGGCTATTAAAGAACACCTTGGTCTCTCCTTGTTGGAATTTATTTTTTATAGCTCCTTACAAAGATTCAGAAGCCACATTGACTCCACTCCAACCCTGAAAGCTAAACCAGGTGAAATAAAAGTACTCTGGCTCTGGAAAGTAGTTTCTGTGTCAGACTTGTGGTGAGTCTTTCCCCTCAGTTACCTCCATGGCATCCCTGGCACCAGAAGCCAAAAAGAAGCAGCTGCTCTGAATATGTACAAACAAAAGAAACAGTTTCTATAGCAACCATAGAACCCTGTGGAATCTCTCTCTATCTAACACTAGCCAATCTCTCCTCTTCAAGCCTCCTTCTCTTCCTTTTGTGTGCCAGCAGATTGCCCTTACACTGGAAAGGCACTTGGTGATTTGACTGCACAGAGGGGGCCAGAGTGACTACTGTTGTCACACTTTGCAGGGACTGATAGTCATGTTCTTGGCAAAGATTTTGAGAACACTGGAGAACTGGACATTTGTAGAGTGCTGGCCGCTGTATGCACCAACTTCCCTTCATTCTCCTTCTTTGCCTAATGAGATAATGATGTCCTTTCACCTCTAGATTTCCTACTGGGTTTTCTTTATAGCCCATAGTACATCCAAAAAGTCAGTGGGAGTTGGCTCAGGGAAATCTGTGATCCTTGCTTTGGGAGTTGCAGGTTTCAGGTTTCATGTGAAAGATGGGACAGGTTTCATCTCACTGACATATGGTGGTAAATGTTCCATGATTCATTCTCTCTCTCTCTCTCTCTCTCTCTCTCTCTCTCTCTCTCTCTCTCTCTCTCTCTCTCTCTCTCCCTTTTCTCCCTCTCCTTCTCTCCCTCTATCTCTGTTGTATGTGAGTGTGTTTATGTATATGTATATGTATATGTATATGTATATGTATATGTATATGTATATGTGTGTGTGTCAGTTTGTAAAATAGAAGAAAAAGTCACTATCAAATTAAGATCTTCATCATAATACTTGTCACAATTTTTAAAATTTCAGTCATTTCATTCATATTTTAATTTTCTTATGAAGTTGTATTTAAAATATTTTTGTGTGTGCTTCTGTTTGTACACATACTGTATGCTTGCTTTATATGTGCTTAATAGCACATATTAGATCAGAAGAAAATTTTTGGGAGTGGGTTCTCTCCTTTACTATGTGGGTTTCAAAGATCGCATAGGCTTGGCAGGCAAGTCCCTTTACATACTGAGCTATCATTCCTCCAGACCATACGTTTCTATGAAGATGTGATTAGGAATAATGCCTTTAATGCCTTTCGGCAGGTGCCCTTCAATTTACAAATGATCCCTACTCACAAATTAGTCTTTAAATCAATAATTTAGAGAATTATTTTATGTATATCTTATCAATAATTACCAACAGAAAAAAAGAGGTCAGACATTTTGCTAATTAATATATGTATTTTACATGTCACTGAAATATATGTTTAGTGTATGGAATTCTGCAAGGTGTCATTGTACGTTTAGATTGAAAGTTTGTCACAGTATAAATTTTAAGGTCCATCAATATCTGAAATTAGTCTAACTGGGTGATTACATTGTATAAACTTTGTCCATGTAAAATTATAATTTTAACTAAACATTCCATACATAGAAAATGGCTTATTAGTTATTAAACATTTAAAATATTTAATAAATGATAATGCTACTTATGCATAAATGGATATATCAATAAAAGATGAAAGTCAGTTAAATTTCATTTGTTTATGCAGTTAGCATATGTAATAGATTAAGTGTTACAAATCTGTTTAATCCTTAAATTAAGGTAAAGTAAATTTAGGGGAGATAGTATACACTTATAATACAAGCTCTAGGTAGGCATAGATTGGAATATCCCTGGATGTTAAATCTAGCCTGCTTACTGAGCTCCAGACCAATGAGTGTTTGAGATTACATGAAGAGGAACACATAGGTTTCACTTTGTCCTCCACATACATGCTCATGTGTACCCCAGACAGGGCACCTAGACACTCACACAGACATACAGACACACACAGACACACACACACACACACACACACACACACACACACACATGAATGGTTAATCATTTATAAATGTTATCATTTTAGGCCATAAATAGATAAAATGTTGATTTAACTGGTGGTAGTTATGTCGTACTCCAAAGAGATGAATTAAATGTAAATGAATAACAAAAATAATGTAAAAACTTATTTTAAAAAAGAAAATCAGAACACTGAAAGATAATTTTTCTACTTACTATGTAAGAAATAGTGACCAGATTACTAGAGATATTGATGGGGTTGTGGGAGTACCTCTTTCATCTTCTATTGGTAGAAATACAACTGGGTGAAAATTCTGTAAAGGCCAGTTCAGGTACAGGTTTTAAAAGTTCAAAAATATAGACCTTTAAAAGTGAATAGTTTCAATCCCAAAATTGCACCTTGAAGGCACAATTAGATGTACTGAGAAATATTGGATGTATATAGGTACTCAGTTTAGAAAAAGAGATAGATGTAACAGCTGTGAATATAAAACATAATTGTCATCCCAGAAGCTTACTGCTGAATATGCTCACCCTTTCTAGTTCTTTCTAGATCGCTGACTTAACTCGGTGTTCATGCTCAAATCTCCTCTTCACTCCTACCGATCCAAATTGGCCTCTCTTGGCTTCTAATCGAATTGCTCTGCTTGGCTTCAAACTAATTCTGGCAATCTGTTCTAATCTTCTGCCTCATTCTCATTCTCTGGCTCCTTCCATCGTCAAATGTGTTGAGCTTGTTCTTTCTGCAACTTGTCCCTGTAAAACTGTCCTAGCAATTGTTTCTTGCCCCCCTCCCTACACTGCTCTATCAAATCCTCTCTTTCCTGTGCTATTCTTGTGAGAGCTGGGCATAACCTATCACAGACTCATCCTGTAAAATCTTTCTTTGATTCATCAGTTTGTCTGCCTCTCAATTAGAAATCACTTACAAACATGGCTACATCTTTCTATAAATTAACCTTATTTTGATTGTTTGGGATTAAAAGTGTTTATTATGGGCATGTCTGTATTCCTGCCAGAGGGATTAAAGGTATATATGGCATGTCTGCATACCAGTTGGATCCAACAGACCTAGAAGGTCTTTGGATGTGACCTTACAGGATTTGCCAGAGCAATCACAAAAGAACACACAGGCTATGCACTCACTGATAAGTGGATATTAGCCCAGAAGCTTGGAATACCCAAGACACAATTCACAGATGAAATGAGGCTCAAGAAAAAAGAAGAACATAGTAGGGATACTCTGGTCCTTCTTAGAAGGAGGAACAAAATAACCATAGGAGGAGATATAGAGACAAAGTGTGGAACAGAGACTAAGGGAAAGATCATCCATAGACTCCTCCTCCTAGGGCATATACAATTACAAAACACAGACACTATTGTGGATGCCAGCGAGTACTTGCTGACAGGAGCCTGTTAGAGTTGTCATCTAGGAGGCTATGCCAGTCCATGACAAATACAGATGGTGACACTCACATGGGAGGCTATGCCAGTGCATGACAAATACAGAGGGGGACACTCTCAGCCAACCAATGAACTGAGCACAGGGTGCCCAGTGGAGGAGCTAGAGAAAGGACCCAAGGAGCTGAAGGGGTTTGCAGTGCCATAGGAGGAATAACAATTTGAACCACCCAGTATCCCCAGAACTCCCAGGGACTAAACCACAAACCAAAGAGTACACATGGAGGGACCCATGGCTCCAGATGCATATGCAGCAGAGGATGGCCTTATTGGACATCAAAGGGAGGAGAGGCCCTTGGTCCTGAAAAGGCTAGATGCCCCAGTGTAGGAGAATGCCAGGACAGGGTAGTGGGAGTGGGAGGATAGGTTAGGGGATTTTCAGTTGGTCGGGGGGGTGGGGGGGGAAGAACCAGGAAATGGGACAACATTTGAAATGTAAATGAAGAACATATGAAATAAAAAACATTAAAAAAAATACAGGTTGCTCTAATTCAGCAGTGTTTTCTATAATCCAGTATCTTTCAGCAGCTGTTGTTCCTCATTGGCATTCAAAAATTTAAGGTTAGAAAGCATTGTTCAGTCTATTTCTTGAGCTGAAAATCACTTTTATATCACTATACAAGAAACAGTCTCAAAGATCAATAATTTTTAAAACTATAGAAATATAGGGTTTGGGATTTAGCTCTGTGCTAGAATGCTTGCCCAGCAAACACAAGGGCTTGGGCTCAGTCCTCGGTTCCAAAATGAAAAAAAGTAAAAACAAAACACAAAAATCCAAAACCTAAAAACCAAAAAAAACCTGAAACGACCTAAAAAAACTACAGAAATACAAAGTATTGAGCATTATACTTTTGTTCAGAAACCATGTGTGAGTCTATATATAACGTGTATACAATGTGTGCAAGGACAGAGTGAATACTGCCAAAGTCAGAGAATTTCTATGGGGAGATTCTCTAATGTTTCCTTGGGTTCCAAGGATGATCTCAAGTCACTTGGCTTAACCACCATGTGGGTGCTGGGATTTGAACTCAGGACCTTCGGAAGAGCAGTCAGTGCTCTTACCTGCTGAGCCATCTCTCCAGCCCAATCACTTGGCTTAACCACCAAGTGCATTTACTCATGGAGCCATCTTGTCTGCCCCAAATGATAGATTTCTTAACACCATTATTCAGACATTAGGCAGACATGTAAACAGTGAAATTGCATGAACAAAAGACCAGTTTACACTATAGTTACTAGTAGGTGATTGGATTTAAAACAGGACTGTATCAATTCAAACATTTGGGGCATTATTGCAGAAAATAATGACCTTCTGAAAGTTCAGGAACTTGACCTTCAACGAAGACAGTGTGAAGACAAAGGAATGGCAGTCAGTCTTGAAGATTGACTAAAGGAATTCAATTCTCCCTTATTAGATGAAATTTTAGTCAAAAGCACTTTCGCACAGCTGGACTTTGCTTTATTAGGTTTAAAATTAATTGCCCTCTATGTCAAGGCATTACTTGGCTTTCATTGATGGAACAAAATACCTTACATAAAAATCTTCCGGAAGAAGATATATTTGAGTGGTAATTTCAGAGTTGGGGTGTTTTGTTTTTTTTGTTTTTTTGTTTTTTTTGTTTTTTTGACTGATGCAACTCTTTACAATACAGCTATGGCAATGGTGAAAATCATGCCAAGAATGTGAGATAAAGAACACTTTCTCACCTTACAGTATCCAGAGAACAGAGTGATAGAGGCTTGGGATCAGTTGCATTCCCTTCCCACTCCTCCAAAACAATCACACCGTAGTGACTTGTATCCTCCATCTAGGTGCTATCTCTGGAAGTTCCAGTACCTCCAAATAAAGTAAACAAATGTGAATCCAAGACAAATCTACTGATTTGTTCTGAAAGATCACACGCCTTTTAACAATTGGGACTCCCACTTGGGAAGCAAGCTTTTAATACTCAAGCCTTTGTGGGTGCATTTTGTATTGAAATTATAGAAAGGTATATAGGTACAGCTGCTGATATAATTTAGTGCCTAGCAAGAGAAGAAGCTTGGATTTGAATCCCAGCCGGACACATGGGGCCAGTGCGTTTGCAAACTGTGGGTATTATTTACTTGAACTGAGAGGATACTTTTGCTACCAAGGAAGACAGAAAACTTTAAGCCTTTTTCCTCACACATATTCTCTGCTCATTTTGTCTGTCCCTATTTCTCTTTCCTTTCTCTTTTGTAATGTAATAGAAAAATAATACATGATCAAGTAAAATATTAACTTAAGAGATAAACTAGAATTAAAGAAAGAATATGAAATTGAATATTTGATATAAAAATTTCTGTCAGAAAGATAGAGTAAAATTGACTCAGATCTTATATATTTTGTTAGATATTGATTCACCTCCATAAAATATGGTTATATGTCCAGTTCCTATTTGTTGACCGTACAACATTTTATAACCAGTTCCATTATCTTTACAATGATATAGGTGCAATTTTCTTTTGTAAAGATTGTAGGCATCTCTAACCCCTATAAAAATAATCATATGAAAGGAAATACTATGGGTTAAAACCCTTTTAGAACTTAATCTTTTTAAGTTATTTGTATGAATAATTTGCCTGCATGAATGTATGTGCTACATATATGCATGTATTGCCTGCAGAGACCAGAGCACGGTGCTAACTCCCATATATCTTTGGTTAAGGATACTTGTGAGCCACTGTGTGTGTGCTGGAAACAGGGCCAGTCTTCTACAATAGGAAGAAGTGCTCTTAATCTCTGCACCCTCGCTTCATCCCCAGTCCTACAGAAAAGGAAGAACTAAGAACCAACACCCTTGAATCATGGAACTGCATAATTAATGGAAAATGGGGCTGAACGTTGGCACATTTAAGTTTGATAGATTTCTCCTTCTTCTTGTTCTTCTTCTTCTTGTTCTTCTTGGTCTTGTTCTTCTTCTTCCTCCTCATCCTCCTCCTCCTCCTTCTTCTCCTCCTCCTCCTCGTCCTTCTCTTTCTTCCATGGTCTTTGTATGTAGTACTAGCTGTTCTGAGTCCTGGAACTTGCCCAGTACACCATACCTCAAGCTAACAGACACCCAATTGCCTCAGTCTCCCCCAGGCTAAAATTAAAGGTATGTACTACCATGCCTGGAAAATGGGATTTTAATATTGACAGAAAAAAATAAAGGGGTTTATGTGCTTTGGAATTTGATCATGTAGACTCAGCAGTTCTCTACCATTGTAATACCTTTGGAGGTCATATATGAGTTATACAAATTTCATATATTTATATTATGATTCATAACAGTATTAAATTTATAGTTCTAAGGTAGCAATGGAATAATTATGGTTGGCAGTTACTACAACATGAAGAACTGTATTACAGAGTCAGAGATTTAGGAAGGTTGAGAATTACCAAGGGATCCCAGCAGTCACCTATAAATGAAGGTTTGACATCTATCACTGCGCGTCCTTTCCCTCTCTACTCCTGAATTCAGGTCTAGCCAAGGTCTCTGTTTTTCTTTTACATTGTGCTGTGAAGAGTAAAATTATTCCTGAATTTTGATATCTCTTTAGGGCCTGCTTGTATTCATCCTCCCTTTTAACCTCTCCTAGTTACATCAAATAAAATGAAGTCAGCATAAATATTCATGTGAGCACTGTGACAATTTAATATATTTTGGATTTCTTTTTATAGCTCTATTTGGTGCTTATATGGTTATATATGTCAAACAATTTAGAAATACAACAGCTTTAAAAATTATGTTAGCTAACCAAAGGAAAAAAAATGCTGTCTGGGCTCTCTTTGCTTATTCAAAGTAAATTTATTCTATCAAGCATTAACTTAATGCATAGCACTTTATAGCACACTAAAGCATCATGGCTTGAAGAGTCATTTTAAGTTTTAACTGAATTTTATATAAAGATGTTTATGCTTATATTAGGTGTTTTAAAAAATGATCACTTTAAAAATGATTCATATATTGATGTATTTGGAATTTATATCTAAGCCAATGATGTTTTATTTCCTGTCAGTTTTGATCTAGCTATTTTACTTGCGAAAATCTGTCCTGGGAATGATCGACATTACTCATAAGTTTGCTGGGACAAGTTAACTTATTCTGACCATTTGAAAATATATTCATTGTCTTGTATTTGTATGTGAATTCCACCTATCAGGTATCACACTCTGAGTAGTGTATAGTACAGTTTACCTATGTTATCAATATTTAGATGATCAATGATAAAATGCTAAGTCATGAAAGTGAATGAACATTCCCTTGGACATTTCCTTTTTACTATATATATATAATAGTGCTACTTTTTTAAAATTTATGTGCTCTCCCAGCCATAATAGCAACACATTCTTATAGATATTGATATTTTGTAACTACCATTCCTGTAAATGCACATAATTTTCTCTTAGAAAAATGAAATTTTTAGAGGTATCAAGTACTGAAAAAATTTCATTTTCTGACCTGCAGTTCTCTTATTCAGATTTTCATGGAACCTTCGGGATACTATATTGTTTAGTAATATTTATCTATGCCCCATATAAAAAAATACTAACAAGAGAAAAACTAAAGTGTTTGAAAACAGGAAAAAGTACTAAAAAAGATTGCAAGCATTGTATGAAATCTATCCTTTACTCAAAGGGAAAAACACAAACACACATTTTATGAACACACACATTCACACAATACTCATAATGCATTTTTGTTGAATTCTTTTTATTGTTTTATCATATTATCTCTTTAAAGAAAGTTAAAAGTTTACATTTTCATCCTTAGATGCTACCTACTATGGTGATAGATACACAGTAGACACAGCCTACTTGAATAAGCAAACCAATGATCTAAAATCCTATAAAACTTTTATATAGCAAATACTTTTTTTCCAGGTTAATTGTGTAACAGGTGCGTCACATAACTCAAGGCACACTCTCATTGCACAAAAGCCCCTGGCAGTCTCTTAAAGAGCTTCCTAACACTCTTATCTTCCCTGCTCTGATCAGGGGGTTGTTCATCATCAGTGGAGACTGTTCAATTTCCACCAGATTTTCGACTTATCTGTTTATTGTGTTAGGGTGGGGGAGGAAGCTCGCTGTGTCCAAAGCAGCAATTTGGAACTTTAGATAATGAAAGTCAGCAGGTACTGTTGACTGAAATCTAAACAAATCACATCTACATGTGATGCGAGTCACATCAAAGCAGCAAAATGGTTTGACACGAATCTGATAAAAAATGCTTATTTATTGAATGACCTGGGAGTCTTAGTTTGGTTTATTAATAATGTACCCCAAACCAAATTAGAATTCAACAAAAAGTAAAGAAAGAAAGTTTCCTGGGTTTCATGGTTTTTTGACGATCAATAAATATCCTGCCCAGCTATCATAGGCTGTACCTTTTTTAGCATTAAGTCATTATCTACTGAATGCCACAAAGTTACTTAACGACAATATTCAGGATGTTTTCTCTTAGGGCACTTTATTATATACAATATTATCCCATATCCATCCTTCAGCACTTTACTTCTTTTGACTTTTTTAATAGGCCGGTCTTAAAGCCAATTTCAAAACATACATGACAATGTTGAGAACAATTATTGAGGAAATATTGTTATCATCCAGGAACCACTTACTGATATGTTTGCAATAGGCTGAAATTGCTTTAAAATTTTCTAGCTTCAAGAAATTTGAGAACTTTCCTTGATGTTTTACTTAATTTGTGACCTAGGGCTGGAATCTAGGGCTTTGTACATGGCAGGAATTTATTCTACATCAGAGCATCCATGGCCTTTCCCTCCATCCCTGCCCTTTCTGCTCATTATTTCTGCTTTGTCTTTTCAAGACAATGCAGACAAAATGGACTTGTAGTTTTGTACCATACAACATCAATGATAAATCTAAGAGCAATGTCCTCATACTCTTCATGATACAGAGACCTTAGGGTTTCCATATCTAAGAATGATGACTGCATAGACACATCGATATACATCAGTGTTTGGTGACTAGCTACTACTGAGTAGTCTGTTGAAGCTGACTTTAAAAATTCATTCTCTTAGTGCTAAACAGGGCAGGTTTCCTGACATACATTCAGCTATCATTCCTCAAAGTACAATCCACTCTTGCCTTTGTATGTGATGAAAGTTTGAGGATCTCAATCATGGACAGAAGAGAAGAGAATCCATTCTACTTCTGTGCCTAGGCCAATCACAAATCTCGAGGTTGCTCTTCTCCTTTATATGCTCAATGGAATGATCACTATGAGGATGTAATTTCCCCCAAACCAAGGACTGGTTTCTACTGAAGATAAAAGAAACCCCAACCAGATCCTGAATGCCCTTAGCAGGTAATAAATGGAATGGGTATTCTTTCCTGAAGAAATAAAACTTTCTCCTTTGATTCCTTGGCAATAAATATTATCCCATCAATCATTAAACTTTAATTCAAATAACTTTTCAACATTCCTCCTTTCTAAAAAAAAATTGTCAACTTCCCTTCCTGTTCTCTTGACCTCAAAATGAATCTATAATGTCATCCTTAAGTGTTGTCATGTGCATAGCAAATGCTGAACCATCAGTTTAACTGAAAGACTATTGAGTTTTTACTGGTTGCTTTCAGTTTTTATCAATTTTTAATATATAATCTCTATTGGGAAAATTCCCCCAACACACATGCACACACACACACACACACACACACTCTTTATATACATTATATGCAATTTAGGTTGTTAGTAAAGATGCAACTGTGCAAATCTGGATATGCACATATATACATATTTAAACCTGTTGTCAGTTTTTAAATGTTATGTTCTTCAATGTCTTTCTTCTATTTCTAAGTTTCATAAACACTTGTGATGCCATTTGAATAGAAATCTGTTCCCCAATAATAAGCTAGCATCTTACACTAAATTTTGCTCAGCCTTTATGACATTTCCAAGACTTTAGAGAAAGTTTGCTCTCCATAATGTACTTATTTTGACTTTCTCTCAACTCCAGGCTGATGTCTCATGGTTACTTGGAACAAACTTCTTAATATCCCGTTGCTTAGTTAGTAAATGATAATATGTAACATGCCTCCTGTGTACAGACAGACCATGTTTATAAACCCTCAGGCCCCATACTTATGCTGGCTGTAGCCTTTGTTCTGTGTTCCTGCCCAAATACAAAGAATGTTCTGAATCTAGGAGTGTCATTTAGTTTCACAGCAGCCTACATGGATTTTATGGTTCATAAAATCTGTTCCCCAATAATAGCATTCAAAGGCCATCCAGCTGACAAGTGCATAGTTATTGGAGAATTATTAACCTGGCTGTGATTGGTGCAGCATAGACCCTCCTTGGTTCTGATCACTGGGACTAGACATGGGTGTCCTTATTGCTACCATGTCAACAAACCTATGGTTTGATATGAGATGTCCTGAGACTTTAGAAAAATACTTTTAATCGTCCTCTCTAGGGTGATTGGAAACTAATCATCTTTTCATTTGTGATAGCATTTATTCCTCTTTTTATTCACATTACTCCCTTCAAACTGCCCACTGCCTCTCCAGTCTATCTCTAATACTTTTTTATTTTATTTTCACCTCAGTTTCTCTTTCTCTCATTATTCTTCTCTCTCTTCATTTTTTCTTCTCCTCTTTCTCCCTCTCCTATTTCACATATGAGAGAAGCTTACACATCTTTCTGAATCTGACACATTCATATTGGTTTGTGTGTTTTGTCTGCAATATTTATAACCATCAAGACATAGAACCAACCTTCATGTCCATCAACAAATCTGTGGTGTGTGCATATACAATAGAAAACCATTAAGGAAGACATATTTTGCAAGGCATTGGATCAAACAGGAGATCAGTGTAATAGAAAGTACTTTTACAAAGCAGTTCATTTATTGCTTACAACTGTTGGAAAATGAGATACCTCTTTGATTATACAATTTTTGTGGCACTTGCGCAGGAATCTAGCTAACCCTGTAATCATTTGGGGGAGATTGTAAACTGCTTTGTAATTTTTTCCATATTTAAATTATAGAAGTAAGGCTATAATACTTCATTCCATCAGTGCTCTAATTAAAACTGGACTTTTGTAAAGGAAAAAATGTATTAAACAGAAGAGTTAGGGAACCTGAAGCAATAGCATCTAAAATTGGTTGCCTGTTCAGTGTGTGTGGAAAGGTTTCTCTGGGAGGCTTTTCTTTCAGATGCTCTTTGAATCATGCCTAACACTTAAATCTCTAAACATTGATATTCCCATTTTAATTTTAGCTGGCACCAGAAGGAAATGGTAAAACAGCAGATGATTACCTCCATAATGTATTCCACATTTTCTAGCAGCTTTACAGATTCGAATAAAAATAATAATAATCTAAAAATGAAAAATGTACAACTAAAATTAAACGCGGAAAATTTTTCTTAAATCAAGAGGGTTTTTTTTCCTTGTAAACTCCCAAACGGTGAAAAGTAAATTTCACAGTAAAGTGTAAACAGGACCTCATTTTAACACTGCTTCTGTTTTGATGACTAACTTGAGGTTTTCTTTTTCCTTTTTTAATTGATTGACTCAAGAAGTATTAACTTTTATGATTATTTATCTGTTAAATGATTACCTGATATATGCTTTCCAATGTGCATTTTCTAAGCCAATCTCCATTTTGGAAACATATTATATATAAGTTAAATTATTTAGTCTAGGTAACAACTTCTACTGAAAGGACCAGGGATGTAACTTTATTCAGATGTAAGAGGAAGCAGACTACATAGGGGACATGCTACCATAACAACATGCATTCACTAGAACTTCTGTCACTCCTAAATTCATTATGAGGTTTTGGGAATACAGCATGATGTGCAAGTGAGTGGACTCACAGAATTTGTATTTACATTTATGGCCTCCAGTCAAATTGGACATCTTTCCAGTATTTTTATGAATAAATAGGCCTCCTGCTTAATTCATACTGCTGAAATATTGATTCACTTTGAAAAGAAAATACATAAAATCAGTGCCTTGGAGTCTACTGAATAATGAAACTAGTATTTCTTTTTAGTTTATTTTGTATGTAAGTTAAATAGATGGCTTATAATGCAAGATAGAATCCTTTGAATGGTCATTATAATTAGACTGAAGTGATGCCCCCTTTAAAAATATAAATGAAGCATTGAATTAAGAAATGCTGTCTTGATGTGCTAATATTCTGATTTCAAAT
This sequence comes from Apodemus sylvaticus, assembly GCF_947179515.1. Lineage (NCBI taxonomy): Eukaryota > Metazoa > Chordata > Mammalia > Rodentia > Muridae > Apodemus > Apodemus sylvaticus. Next base: position 43,109,754 of record NC_067476.1, on the reverse strand, counting down.
CAAGCTGGGCATGGTGACTCATGTTCTTAATCTCAGGATTTGGGAAGGGGAAATGCAAGGACTCGAAGTTCTCAGCAACTTTGAACTGTTCATAGGAATCCTCGCATAGAGAATCTGAGGCCAGCCTGGGGCTACATGATCCCCTGTTTTCAAAGCAAAGCAAACTAATCTAACAAAGATACTTGAGAAGATTTAAATTTATCTCATTTAACAAAAATAAAAGTTAAATGTTAGTTTAAAAAAAATACTGCCCTAGCAATCACACAGACCATACCACATCTAGCGTCTTCCATAGTCTAATTCGTAGTTGTACCAAGTATCGACTTCTGGCTTCATTTTCCAAAACACAATCTGACTCTATAGTTACTATCCTATGTCATAACATACTTATTTTTAATAGTTCCTTGTCTCTGGCATCTCTTACAAAATCAGTTGATACATGCATTCATTCATGCTCTGAACTCTCTTCCCATCCCCTCTCTTTTTCTTTTCTTATTTCTACCATGTCATAGAGTTTAGAATGACCAGCTAGCTCTTAATTTATTGTGACAATATCCTCTCTCTTCTCCCACTTTCTTTTTTGTCTACTTTATACTTTATTTTAGAGCTAGCACAATGCTTCACTATGAAATGGCATTTCAGTGGAATTATAAATATGGGTGAAGATATTAATTTTTACTATCATGTACATGAACTATGTTTTTATATTTTAAAGTATATTTACACTAACAATCTTTATAGAAGATATTCAAGAATAAAAGTAAATTCCATTTATTTAAATTATATTGACATTTGAAATTCATATTAAAACATGAACAATCATTTTAGCATACTGGGAAGAATTCTACGCTTGGGTTTCCTTCACTATTTGAATATGTAGCCACTAAATCCTGATAATCTATTACACAGAAAAATAAGGTAAAAAGAGAAACTAAGTAGGAAGAACTAATGGCTCTTGAACACAAAGATATTCATATAAGATATATTCTTAGCAGCATCTTCCAGACTAACTTAAAAATTATACAAATGGAGTAGTCTAATTTGCAACAGTTCCTTCAAGTACGCAACTGTTCATGGAAACAGTTCATGGAAACATGTTTTGAACATCAACAGAATGCTTGATTACAGATCAGAGAGACATTACTTACACATTGTTGAGTGTTTACCACTCTCACCTGGGGTCAAATTCACTTCAAAGTACCTTCTGAGTAGAATGAAGACACAGTATTTGTAGACCCTGCTTTCCACTGAAAACTTTGCTCATAATTCCAATTTCAGAAAGTGGGTGGCCTGTCTTCATAGTTCCTAAACTGGGGGGGTTAGTACACAACAAACAAACAAAATTCTGTGTTCCAAATACGGAAAATACAGTGACTAAAAACTGTATTGGAGGGATTTAAGATTGTAAATGACCACACCTAATAAGATTAACAAAGGTGAAAATTTTTATTGACATAGATGCATCTAGGAATATACAGAATTGTTATTAATTTTATATCATGTCCCCCAAGTGTTGTCCCCAAAATGTGCTCATCATAATGAGAGAAGAAGGAAGATATTTAGAAAGACTGGGGAGAACTATACACATTTTAAAAACTGGAGTTTCTTCTTAGTAGTTAAAAACTTTCTTGATGGAGTTTAATTTTTAGATTAGAAATATAACTAAAAGTGGCAATTTGGTCTTCTTAATCATCTACTATGCTGCATGTTTCCTGAAGATTCTACTGAATACTTTAAAATCTGTATTGTAGTAACTTTTCAAGTCCATAAAATGAGTTTATAAAAAAACATATTTTAATGCCAGGCAGTGGTGTCACAGGTCTTTAATTACAACACTCATGAGGTAGAGGCACTTAGATCTCTGAGTTCAAGTCTATCCTGGTCTACAAAGTGAGTTCTAGGACAGCCAGTTATACACAGAGAAACCCTGTCTTGAAAAATCACAAAAAAGTTTAATAACATTTAAAACATATTGATGTCTCTGATTCCTTTGATAATATATCATGAGATAGAGCATGGTGATAGCATAGAAGTAGCATGTGAAACTAATTCATTGTGCAGCTTCAAATATCACATTTTATATGAAACTATATTAATTTCTATTGATAATTATGTTTTGGAATCTATTTTTTAATTTATTGCTATATTTATTTACATTTCAAATGATTTCCCCTTTTCTGGACCCCCACTCCCCGAAAGTCCCATCAGTCCCCTTCCCTCCCCCTGTTTTCCCACCCAACCCTTCCCACTTCCCTGTTCTGATTTTGCTCTATACTGCTTCACTGAGTCTTTTCAGAACAAGGGGCCACTCCTCCGTTCTTCTTGTACCTCATTTGATGTGTGGAGTTTTAAAGAAGTTTATTGTAGATTTATGGGTAAAGAGAAAGACTGAGAAACACAGAGAGAGAGAAAGAGAGACAGAGATAGACAGAGAGAGACAGAGAGACAGAGATAAAGACAAAGACAGAGAGAAAGATAGAGTGAGAGAGAGAGAGTGAGGCCATACTGTTTGAGTTAGAAATAAAGGCCAGCAAAGGGGGTACAAGGAGCTGCACATCCAGAAGGAGGTGGTGCTGGCTCTTCAAAGAAATTTTAAGGAAACCAAGGGGACATTTTAATGGCACCATGATGGAAAACTTTCTCCTCAAGGATAATGGACTCCGTAAACCACAGATAAAAAGCTCTCGGGTAGAAGATTTTTGAGACTGTCAAGCATCTGGGAATCCCAAATATCAACCAAAGTACTATGATTTTGAGACTACATTCAGCTAGGTAGAGAATACAGAGGAATGTCTGCTTGGGAAATGATCAGCTGTCATCATCTTCTAGTAATTTGAATAAAAATTTACAATATTTTGGTCTATTCAAAGGAGAAAAAGAGAAATGAATGGAAGGAAAGAAGGAAGGAAGGAAGGAAGGAAGAAGGAGATCAATTAAACTTTTAAATAACAAATTGAAATAGGTTTACATTATAATATGAAAAGAAATGCAGAATTTCATGGCATCTTTCACATTTACTCACTTTCTACAGAATTATTGCAAATTATAACTTTGTTGTCCCTTGATCGTATGCATGAAAATTGAAACAAAAATAATTCTAAGGTAATATAGTTTTCAATACACTCCACAAAACTGAAGATAAATTTTAACTAATGAGAAAACCTATATAAATCTATATCTTAAAATGTTCAGTGCATTTATTATTCTACCAATTAACATTTATTGTTCTCAATTTTATTATTTTTAATTTTATTTCTTAATTTTAATACTTAAACTAATTATTAATACTTATTTTATTACTTCTTAAGTATAATTATTAACGTTCAGTACATTTATTATTCTGCCCATTAACAGTAATTGCTTAATGTGCATTCTTTTTCCTCTGTTAATTGGCACTAGTGTGTGTGGATTACATTTTTCATTCATTTGATATAATATTAACTAGGAAACTAATTTGTGAAATTTGTTAATGTATTTTTTCAGAAATTCTGTGGATTATATTAATTCTCTGAACTTTATAATATTTTATTCATTTTCATATAAAAGGTATCTTTTATAAGTAGTGTTATTTGTTTCTGAGACTACTCATATTTACTAAGCTCTGTTTCCTTTTTACTATATAAGTTATGCACTATGAATTACATAGATAAATTATTCAGAATTTGTTCCTTTCTCCAAGTTTACCCAGTTTTCACATTCTTGGTGACATATCTTCTTGATGTTAATATCTTTGTATATTACATTATCTCTGAGGCTCTCCAAAGGCTAATTTTCTGTCACTAATAATTTTGAAATTTTCATTTTTATGTTCTTTGTGTTAATGGGTTGAACCCAAAATTGCCATGCCTTTTAATTAATCTGATTAACCTTCCTAGGATCACATAAATCCCCAGTGTAGGCTTCAAAAAGAGAAGCTGCATTTTCAAAGTCTCTCTGGGTCACTAGCAGGATAACATTGTTTACTCATTAAAAAGATTTACTCATGCCTTTCACTGAAGCTATTTATTCCTTCATGCAATCTAAGGTTCTCAAGACACTTGTGATTTTATTTTAATCAGTATCCTTATCATCGTCTTCAGATTCTAATAATGTATATGTTATATTTTTGATAGAACCCATTAAGACATATTATATTCTAACGTGTTTTTTGTGATGCTTCTTCTTGGTATTTTCTATCTATGTCCTTTCTGCCCAAGTGTAATTCAAAAGTTTTAGTGGTTGCCTGACTGGAGGCTAACTCTTTCAAAATTTCTCCAAATGTCATATCTTATGAAGGCTTATTATTTAAAATTTTCACTTGTTCATCACTCTATCTTTTACACTCATAATCCCAAAGATAAATTTTTGTTTCTTTAATATGTTAGATGCATTAGTATATTAATCTTATTATGCTATGACTATCTTTCTATAGTGTAAATTTTGAATTCATATATATTTCACTTAGTTTCATTTACTTTGTTTATATACCTTGAAGAGAACTTCTATGGACCACATGTTCGAGAAAGAGTCATTGGATGGATAGATATCTGTGCTGGGAGATGCTGACAAGAGTTGCGAAAGAGTGTCCAATTGGTCTTCCTTTCCTTTACACAGGCATTGAGTATCACATATAAACAATGAGGTCATTAATGAGTTTGGAAAGGGGCACAAAATCAATCATACTATATCTCATCTTAATGAAAGGATAATTGCCATGTGTGAGGCAATCATGCAAATCACGGGAAATATTGCTTAGGTAATACTGGATTTCCTATAAATTTAAAGACAATAGCAAAGAGCACATCATACAGAAGCTACAATAAAACCCTTAGGTGTATGTTGTCCTCCTTTCTGCTACGAGTCGTGGTGCCCTCCCAGGTTTCCTCATGAGCTGTGAAACAATGAGCCTGCAAGGATGTTTGCCTTGCTTTCTGTTTGGATAACAGACTATAGAGCGTATCTTTTAAATGTTTGAGTGCTGTTGTTTTAAAATTGATTTCCAAAGATTCCCATTTTAGTATTCAGTATTTGCTTTGACTTTCATGTAGCTGCCATGGTAATACCAATGGTATCACCTCTCAACTATGCAGCAGGATGTCATGAGAAGTAAGAATGAAGATTGTCCATCATTCTATCTCTTCCCTTGTGGAAGTAGTTGAAGGAGTTCTTAAGAATCATCTCAATTATTATATAAAACAGTGATCTCTTTAAAATGAACGATGTGTTAATGTCACAAAATAATTAGCAATCAAATGCTATGATCGGATATATTACACCACAATGTATGTAGTTTGGGGTAATTCCATTGTATATTTTATTTTCTAAGAAGCCTTTAGATGAAGTTTAACTGGTATAATGTTTTTGGTTAACACAATATTAAATGCCCATGAACTAGTTTACTAGAGAATATGTAGAATTCTATTTCTCTCATACATGTTTTCTTACAGAATGTATATATAAAAACATATTTTTTACACAAAGGCTTAACCATATAACCTATAACAAACTATATATATGTATGTATGTATGTATATATATATATATATATATGTATATACAGATATATATATATATATGTATATACAGATATACGTATATATATATGTATATATACATATATATATACAATATTTTATACACATCTAGAATTAAGAAGAATAAAACCAATTTGCTTTTAAAAAGTGTATCATGGATTATTTTTGAAAACTTCCTGGGAGAAATTTCCAGAAACTAAAATAATGGGTTACAACATTTTCTCTGCTACTGGATCAAAGTACTTGAATGTTTCCTCTATGATTTTCAATATACACTGCAGTTCACATTGGTATATCTAAGCTCCACTAAGACAAAGCTTATTTTTAAGAGTAATAGATTTCTTGCACAATTTTGTTGACGATCAGAGGTCTTTTATTGCTGCCGTGATTTTTAGTCTTGTCATACGGACTAATACTTCCTTCATTGTAGAAAGTACCTATTCTCTGGTATTGGAAGTTCTAAATGTCTGAAGACTCATTCTTTGTCATATTTTGGAAAGGAATGTCATATATTTATAATAAATAGATTCTACATTTTGTTTCTGTGTTGGCTCTATTATCATTCTCATGGCAGCAAGAAAATGTACGTTTTTAAAGAGTAGATCTTTTGAAATTTTATGGCAAGATAAAAACCAGAATCCTTGCTAGCTCTGCCCCTGCTTCACTTCTAGTCCAAGAGGGAAGACATTGTGAACAAACAATACACATTTTTTAGTATCATCTGTGATATCATCTAAATTTCTGATGCTAATTACCTATACTATTATTATTATAATTTTTCTAACTTTTTATCTTTTTAGATGAGCAGAGATGGTTTACCAGTAGTTTGCGTCATCGCGACTGCATGAATTTATTGTTTATTTTATCTGGTTTCTGATTTCCATATCTGCTTGACATTTATTACCAGTCTCATTATAGCTACAGGACCTTGGTGATTTCATGAAATTAGAGTTTTCAACAAATCTGGGATGAATTTCAAGTTTGATTTATTATTTTAGGCAGAAACCATGTAAAGCTTGGCAATGCGAGATGAGTTTTGAATTTAAGGTTTTCTGGTTCATTTAAGCCTGGATCTCAAAGAAAACCTCAAGGGATGAGGGCTCAGGAGCTAAAGCTGAATTCACTATAAATATTACAGATAAAAATACTTTCTGACCTACAACTCAGATACTCTTTCATATATTAACACTTATATCATTGTTTTCCATATCCATCATTTTATAAGCTAGGATGACAAATTATTATTTATAGATTTTACATGTTACCATGGTCTTCCTAAGAATGATTCTTCTGAACTAAGCAAAATCATTGAGCTTGATGTTTTTAAGCCCATTTCCCACCAATGTTATTTTTATGCTAATTGCCATTTTAACTCAATACTCTGAAAAGGAAAATACTATAAAACAAAGGAACTAAAGAAAAGTAATCACCACATTGTTACCTATAATGATATTCTGATGTGGAAACTATAATAAAGGTCGTCTTTGAATTTATAATATAGCAAGTGTATGAAATTAATGATCTGAACTTCCATTCAGGATCTACATGAAAATAAGCAAAACACATGCAAGTATTTCTTAATAAAATTTTACCTAGATATAAGATGGGAATGAAAATCTTTCCTTTTCTTAAAAAAAAGACAATTATTTGGGAAATTTAATCTGACACATGCTCAGAGTTCAAATATTCTTGGCTTTGAGAATTCTGAATTATCATTAAGCAAAAACGTATCAGACATAAAAAAATTGTGCACCACCATATATGTTGTGCTGTTGTATTTACTATCAGTTTAGTTTGTTGGAAATTGCTTTTGTGGAGAGTATTGCTTTCTCAGACAACATCCTTTAAGGGAAAAATAGTATAGGTCATACTGTATTTTGCTTAAAGGAAACTTAGTAAGATTGTTGTGTTCAAACTAAAGGGAATTGTCTATGATGCTTCTTATCCATTGTAATTTGCAGTCATTCTTTAAACCATGACTTTTAAAGTCAGAAAGCTTTTGCAAGTTTTAATTTATCAAGCTATATGGAGGTCCAATGCCCTGGGTGAGTATGAATAACTTAGCCTATATAAGGCAAGTGACAAATCAGAATTTAGGCTGAGTTAAAAGACGATTATATTTTATCGTTTTGTATTTCATGATTGCTGACAAGCTCCTTGTGTATTTTCTCTGCCTAGAGTGGTCTAGAAACTCCACTAGTCAAGTACACATTAAGTTATGTAGTCATGGAAAAATATTTTCAAACTTTAGAATCCTAATGCCTTCCAGGAACAAAATGTCTCTGAACATTAAGACTGCTCAGGATATCAAAAAGTAGACAGGTAAACAGCAGTGAGCCAGTGCTTTAATGACTCTTGCAAAATGTTCAGTTCCTTGCGTAGGATGCAGCCAAGAGGTTAGGCAGGATCTGAGTATAAGAGGGTCTGACACATTAAGACTCCTTTGAAGAATCAGAGGTTAGAGGGATAATTAAAAGTTTGGCAAATTAGAACAAAACTGTATGTTTAGAATTTAAATAGTCAATGTGGAGCTGGTGAGAATATGATGATTAGGGCTAGGAGGAACTGGGAATACCTACCTGGGAGGGAAGCCTGTTTGCCTGGGGAGAATTTAATTACAGTGAATAAGAGGGAAAATAACTGAAACAGGAGGGGAGAAAATGGCTCTTGCTTAGTCTTAAAAGAGTTTATTGGAAGCAATTATGTATCTTAGAGAAACGATAAAATCTTAACATTTTCTTAATTCCAGTGATAATAAATTCTATCAACTTTTTCTTAATAACAAGTACTGAGGGAACATTTAGACTGTATTTAGTATGGTAGACCTTTATAAACTCTTTGCTGGCAAACCTTTATCAACCCTCCATGGTTTGAGACATAAGAATTCAGGCATCGGTGTAGGATTTTTCACAATCTGATAGAAAGCAGGTTATGTGTAGATGGATCATTCTTAGCCTGATCATTTACTAATGAAGCAAGCTTGAGGCTAGCCTGGTCTACAGAGTGAGCTCCAGGACAGCCAGGGCTACACAGAGAAACCCTGTCTCAAAAAAAATACAACACCCCCAAAACCAAATAAATCTTTTTATCTAATACAAGTATTTAAAGGAGTAATGAGGAAAACACATTACTCTTTAGATGCATATATTTATAATGTTTCTGAGTTATGATTCAGTGATTAAGGTTTTGACAGTGATCTAAGAACTGACATTCCAGAAAGGCATAAGTGAAGTTCTGATAATCTTGTCAAATATCTTCCTGGTTTTTACTGTGAATATACTGAAATCTTTACTTCAGGCAGTGCTTCCTCACATTTTACATCTTTCTAAAATTTAATATCAGAAATTCTTGGAAATTAACATCTTTTGTTATCTTGTAGCTTCCTTTCCAAAAAAAAAAAAAAATGGAAAGGTTTTTTTTTTTTTTTTTTTTTTTTTTTTTTTTTTTTTTATTTATTTATTTAATCTGAAACACACCCAGGCTTTTTCTCCATCTCCATTTCTTCTCTTTGTCTTCCTTTGGAATTGCTTCCTCCAGAGCTCCACCCAAAGTAATAACTGCAAACAACTACACAAGGCATAATATTTAAAATACTAAAACTGGCATGCAAAGGGGCTTTGCCCTGCACTTCCTAGCCACATAATTCTACTTGTCAGATGAAAACCATGCACATGGAATAAAGTAAGGAAGAGAAAGGAGTAAGGTAAGCCAAGAAGAACAATTTGTAAAACAGAAGGAAGCTCCAGTGAACAATTTTCAGAAGGATACTATCCCAGTACAGTGAGCATGGCATGTGCTGGGCATCTCAGTCTGCAGACCTTGTATCCCGTTGCTAAAATCAAAGCATAACATTCTCTTTCTCTAATACCTAAGGATGTTACTTTGGAGATGCCATTTTATATCCTCTTACTGTGCTTCCACCAGCTGAGGTAACTGAAGAACGGCTCTCAGTTTTGCTATAAGCATCATGAAAATATGAGACAAAAGAAACCTATCTATATATGTAGTGCTAGCACACCAGTAAGGCATGAAGTAAATTAAAGTGTCTTAATATATAGTGTTGGTTGACTTTCTCTTCAGGAGTCTAGGATAATTAGCCAATATCACATAGTTTTGAAGTCTTTTTTTTTGTACAGTTTAGAATCATAAGTAATGGAGAATTTCCAAATGTTAAGAACCATATGTTTGCCCTAATGATGATGACAAAGCTGCCAATTACAGAAAGTCCATGGAAGTCCTTCTTGGGTGTTCAAGGAAAATAAGGCCAAAGTATAACTAATGGGTTGTAGGACCTTAAAATATATCAGGCAAATGTAAAGATGAGATGACTGGAAGGCAAATGTAAAGATGAGAAACCAGAGCAAAGTAACAGAGAATGAAACTTCAGCTAGTGTGAGGGCTTCCTAGGTGATACATACTGATGTGTCTTGTGGCTGCCAACAAGGCTCTATGATGTTTGAGAGGACTGGAACATGCCTTGTGATTGGCTTGCTATATGTTACAGAGCTCAGTCTCAATTCCCTGTGAGACATCACCAAAGTTCTGAGACAGGCATAACTCCCATACTATTTCCTGCAGCTTGAGTCCTTCCACTTAATTTTTCTCATGAACCTTGACTTCACACTTAAAATTACTTTCCTCCAGCCTAGGAAGTGGACTGGCCTCTCTCCCTCTCTCCAAGAGCCACTAGCAATAGTCTAGGTGATAAAACCTCTAATCAATGTCTTCTGGGTTTAGAGGCAGCCATCTGCTCATAATGACATTTTACTTGCAATGTACTTAATTCCTATGTAGTGTCTACACCAACAACTATTGAGCATACAACAAACCTCTTATATATCTTGTCCCCTTTGATATTTGGATCTTACTTCCTGTTTACCCTTCTGCACTATTGATAAATGCATACCTACTGACCCACTCGACTCCTGGTTGAGCTTCTTACACAGGGAATAGATTTTCCTAAAGAGTGATGCTTAATCACCTTGACTGAGTCATCACTGGCCTGTAACAACCCTAGATACTGACATGCTATGACATGTTTAGCACTGTTTTTACCATACCCCATTGGGACACTGGTCTACAGACCACTTGCTGCCTCTTGCCTGGGTTAATTTCTGCATCCCAGTTAATTTTCTCTGCATATAAAACTTTAATAAATAAGCTCCTATCCGACTCAATCTACATACTGCCCCATGTACTCATGTGCTGTTACTCTAATATCCAAATCTCATGGTTTTATCACTTAAACAAGGTGTTCATTAGCGTATCTTTCAAGATGCCTATCTACTGCCTGTTATTTTTTTTAGGAGAAGCAATAGGAGAAACAAGATGGTTTAAGATGAGGATTTGAAAGTGAATATCAAGGTGAATGTCTATTTGTAAAATATTTTGAAGTACACGGGTATTAGGGTGTCTGGGTGACCCCAAGATGGGTTTGATACACAAAGTTAAGAGTAGAAATGGGAATGTGAAGGAAGCTGTGATATCAGGTGATAGGTATATTGTAATTAGTGCTTAAGAACACTACAAAATCAGTTGTTTCAAAAACAAAAATTGTGATGAAGGCTCCTTGGGTAAAGTTGAATCTGGGTCAGATTTAAATCAATGAAGGGAGAGTATTGGGTTACACAGTCTTAGCTGTTATAGTGTTAACATAGGTTTAAATGCAGGCTGAGGCATAATTTCACTGTGGGAGTCACAGAAGAAAATTAGAAAGGGAAGTATATTAATTGTTTTTATTTATAATAGACATGACCAATGACTTGAATGTTAGACCTTACAGTAACAATTTTTATGAAAAAAAGATTCTTTCTCCTAGAACTAAGATTGGATAGGAATGCCTCATTTTTATGACCATGTTATAATCCTATCCTCATTTTATGGATTAAGCGCAATAAGGATAAGAAATTGACTAATAACTAGACGGATATCAGAGGCACAGGACAAAGATGGGCCTGAGTTTTATTTTGAGCACTTGTTCATGTAGTCTGCTGCTATTCATTCAGTTCCAGCGCTCCCTTGGAGGAACAAGGTCAGATTAGGCAGCATTCTGCACAAAGCCTCCCAGTCCAGATGCCTCCCAACTAGGGATGAAAGCCTTTGTCAGCAAGTTCTGGAGAATCATGAATAAATGAGAACCACCAAGGAAACTTGTCCTTTGTAAAATGTCAAATTATGGCACCGATCACATTAACATTGAGGGTTGTGCTCCTGTGTGCTGACCAACGTTGACAGACAGGCCCTTTCTCAGTCAGCAAGAGGAGCTCATTGGGATCTCATTCAGCATGAGGTTTGTATACAGAGGGGGCAGGAATCTTTCCAAGAAAGGGATGATAGCAACTCTTTCTCTTCCTACCTCTCTCTTTTGGTTGTATGTATAAATATGTGCATAGATGCGCATAAATAGAATCAACATTTTATATTTGAGCATTTGTTGTCTGCTAGTTAACTTAATTGTATTAACATGTACATATTATATATATATATATATATATATATATATATATATATATATATATATAAAACTACACTTGATCTTAGCCAAAAGGCCAAGAAGCGATATATATATATACAACTACTTACAAAACATTTATATTATATTAAAATAAGTAAACTGGCAGTTAGAGAATATGCAAAGGCTATACATAAACAGTAAACCATTTTATAGATGGAACTTGACTGTTCTATGATTAATATCATGTAGGGTCTTAGAATGAATTCCATGTACATTTCAGGGAATGGCACCATATGAACCCATGTACATAATCATGGTTGTCTTTGTCATCATTATCATTGTCATCATCATCATCAGGCTGTTTTAACACTAAAGGTTAGAATTTTTTTAAGTAATGTCATATGATGATATTATGTCATTGCAGTAAGAATTAGAGGTCATATTTCAATGGTTTTCTGAATTCAAGTCATTATAATTTTTTCTTAGTCTTCCTCTTCACTTGCAAAGAATTCAGTAAATGGTGAAAAGAACAAAAGATTTTATAGTTAGACAGGTTCCAAAGTATATTTACTCACTATATTTTTGTCTTCAGGTTAGAGTTGATCAATCAATAATATTTATCTTAAATATGGTAAGGGATTCTAATGGTCTAATTAAATGTGGCCTTTCAGAGTCTTCATGTTTTCTATACAAAGAATCTTATTTGCTCTTATTTACCTGCCGCCTAATGACAGCAGAACCTTGTCCCCTTCTTTAAATCCTTCTGAGAATACTTGGAATATTTTGGCTTCTGCTCTGCCCTTGCAGACAAGCTGTCTTCCTCCTTCCTGCTCCAGTGATCTCTCCGTACCTTATGCCAGTCACAAGGCTGCTCTCTGTACTCTGATCTGAGGGCAAAATCAGGGGCCTCTCCAAATCCATTAGGACTAAAGTGCCTCTTAAAACTCATGTCTTTATCTAATGCTCTGGGTCCCAATGTCACTCCAAGCAGAAAGGTCTACTGTTGCAGACCCAGAAAGCAATCTCTGGCTTCAAGAAGATCTGACACTCACTGTTCCATATTTTACTGCTTGGGTTGTATTAAAGAAAATACAAGTCATGTGTCTTTGTCCAGTTTCATCAAGCACCAGCCACACCAGTTTATAATGTGAACATGTTTGTTATAGAAGTAATGTTAAGTTGCACATAGTATACTCCTTTAACCTTAGAACTTGGGAGTAAAAAGTAGACAGCTCTGTGAGATAAAAAAGGCCAGCCTTTTTTTTCCATAGGGGGTTAAAAGGTAACCAAAACTATATGCATATTCATAACCTATTTAAAACAAACAAGAGAAAAGTCATAGTAGCTCACTAAAAAGTTATATTTTCCAAAAGTGTGAAGACTATTTTACCTATTTAAATTTATCAAGACATTTTATTTGATATAAAATAACTTTACTACAACTGTAGCAAATTTTATAATTTTTTAAAATTAAAATATAATTCCATCACTTCTTTGCCTGCCCTCTTTCTTATCCCTCTCATATCGCTTCCTTCCAATGTCTGAATTGTATCCCCATTTTCTATCAAATTGTTGGCTTCCTTTTTCTTTTTCTTATTACAAGGATACAACCCAAAAGAGGGAGCAGATAAATTTTAAAAGTCAGAAGTCCAAGAGTCAGCTGTGAGACTGTGTATCCTATAAATAAAAGGGAAGTTACTTCCACAATAGATCAATAATATTCTGCTGAAACAAGAGCTGAAAAATTATTGCAATAATGTTTACACAAAGGGGAAACTCACAGGGTCTCACCCCATGAAAAAGAACTGCAAGCAACTAGTGACTATTAAGGGGGAAACTAGCCTCTCCCAGAGATGAGTCCTCTAGTTAGTTGACACAGACTACTCATCCCTAAAATCATATACCCATATGCCACACTAAACAGGCCCCACAACATAACTTCAAAGTTACAACTACATGGTCTTTTGATTTCAAGATATAAATCTTAAAGGAGCTAGGCATGAGCTTTGCGTTTTGCTGAGAAGTTGTGTGCATGGCTAAAACGCAGTATAAAATTATTAAATCCTGGGTCTTTTTTGAGTCCTCTTTTTCTTCCACACTGGAGAATGGAATGTATTCTCTTATGGACTTATAATTGCAAAACTAAACTTTGTTTTAGGTGTCAGCTTTAGGAATATACTTTGCTCATGAAAAAAGCTATACCCATACTGCAACCTTCCAAAGGTCTCAAAAACTCATAAGCAGAATAAGAATTTATTGGAAAAAAGTGCTAATTTCAATTCCCTATGACGACCTGCAATGAAGATAATTAAAACACTGGGACACAGGAAACTTCCTACAGAGTCTCCTGGGGTTGGAATTACCTCTGGAAAGCTCAATCTATCTCCTATTGTTTACATTCTAAAGGTGCTTCTTCATGTCCCCTGTCTGTCTCTAAGTAACCAAGACTCTACAACACCCACATCTCCTTCTGGGATCTCAGTTACCTCAGATATTACAGCAATTTCTATTATTAGCAAACATCACTTCACCTGTAATGAGTGAGCTGTTTGAATGTCCCTTAACCACAAATGGATCATTTAACTTCTAGGTAACTTCCAATAGGTAGCCTTGTTCTCAATCCAGGGTATCTCTTCTTTACTGATAAAGGTACGCCATCTTGCGTCACTCATGGCACGCAATGCTCTACCTTGATATTCTGTTTGTTGCAAGTACTCTTAAAGAATTATAAACCAGAATGATGACCAAAAGTTTAGAGCTTATGTGATGGATTATGCTATAGAAAAATTAGATTTTAATCAAAATTTTTAAATTTTATTTATAGATCAGTTCACTGTGTTCAAGGTTCTCTTGTTCCTGAGTTTTATTCAATATGAGATCTCTTCTTGTTTGAGCTCTGCCTGTGACTACAAAGGGGGCATAAAAGGAAAATCTTACTTTTCACTATTTGTTAACATCAGCCAACAGAGTTTACACTCATTTATATTGTTGCTGTTTTATTAACCAGTATCAGTTCTGACACAAAAATATTCCTTTGCCAGTAAGTTATTGATTCACAGATTTACTCGAAATCCCCTGTATCGTTATTTGGGGATCATTCTCCTGGACTAGCCCTTTCTCAGATGTTGTGGTAATAGCCTCAACAACAGTGGACCCAAGGCAAGATGTAGGCTCTCCGTAAAGCTTTATCTGTGCATGTGTGCATGCATGTCACGGCTATTTCTTTCCATTCCATGCCTTACTTTTCATAAGGCTTACGATATCTCAGAGTTATATTTTTATTGGCTTTTCTATCTCCAAATACCAGGCTTAGGGGCAAAACAGTGTAAAGACAAAAGTCCAAAGTTCCTGTTCTTTCTGGTTTTTATCTCTTTTATTGGATATTTTTTTATTTACATTTCAAATGTTATCCCCTTTCCCGGTTTCCTCTCTGAAAATCCTCTATCCCATCACCCCTCCACTGCCACCCACTCCTGCCTCACCTCACTGCCCTGGCCTTCCCCTACCCTGGGGCATCAAGCCTTCACAGGACCAAGGACCTCTCCTCCCATTGATGTCATACAAGGCCTTCCTCTGCCATATATGCGGCTGGAGCCATGGGGCCCTCTGTGCGTACTCTTTGGTTGGTGGTTTAGTCCCTGGAAACTCTGGAGAGTCTAAGGACTGAAGGAGCTAAAAGATTTGCAACTCTATAGAAAGAACAGCAGTATCAACCAAATATCTTTTTCTAATGTCAGTCAACATCAAACTGGCCATCACTTCCCTTAACAATTTCTACTTCCCAAACCTCCTAACACAGAGACAGAGCTTATTTGCTGATTATTCATGTTTTCCTATAACTTTGCCTTATGGTATGTATTTTGTGTAATGAGTTACACCTGACTCCAAAGAAGTAAATTTTTAGAATAAAACAAGCAAGCAAACAAACAAACAATTATGCTTCATTTCTATGTGCTGTAAGTTTGAGAAGTCAAGTTTGAAATTGAAAGCAGTCAACTTCTGTTTAAGCAAACTGCCTTGGGTGGGGTGCCATTCATTTATCCAGCTTAAACCGGAAGTAGGGCATTTTGAATAAAGATGGGTGACAGGGGAAAGGCATGTTTATTTATTTAAGAAAGTGTGCTGTACACCTGAGTGGGAAACCTCCACACAATGGCATCATGTCTTAATGTTTCCATATGAAACTCTAGCCTGAATTCACATCTGTGATTGCCATCATTTCTCCTGGGAAAATATATTTAATCATCAAGCCAAAGAAAGGTCATAATCTAATAATAAAGGATGCCACTTTAATTTTAAAACACTATTTGGGGAACAAGGAACATAATGAAAAAAAAAACCTGTTATATTTCCTATTCATCACAATTCTTTACGTCCAGGAATGAAAAGTAAATGAAATTTAATCATGAAATGTATTAAGTCCAAAGAAGAAATTCAGTATTACTATATAGAACTTATGAATAAGACTTCCTAGACCTAGAATCCACATTTCAATAATGTATTGAGCTTAGCCAAAAAGTACTTTATTAAAATAGAGTATGACTATTTCGATATATATATATATATATATATATATATATATATATATATGTGTGTGTGTGTGTGTGTGTGTGTGTATTAACAGGGATGTCTAAATTTTACTTAAATGTTTGAGCCACCATTTGCTTTTTAGAAAAGAAAAATTTTACAGTTATGGTTGTGAAATACATTTTGATACTATGATGCTATTAGGTGTTTTAATAGGGGTAAGTATAAAGCAACACCTAGTACATGGTAAGGCTCTAGTTTTCATGAAAGTCAAGCAAAAGCACTTACAAACTTCTGCATAACAAATGCACCTTTATATCTTGGTACTTCTATTTCAAACAAGCAAAATAGAAATCACCTCATCAAAAACTCTGTCACTGTAGAATAGCAGGAGGATGCTCTGATGTTTGACAAATGGAATGGTCAGAAGAGTTGAAAAGCTGGACAGATTGAGTTAAATGACAGAAAAAATGACCCTCCAACATTGAGGAGGCCCAGAAACAATCACTTGTGTTTTGTTCCCACTTTACACAAGCCTAAGTCTGTTCTAGTTCTCCTCTGCATCATCTTTGCTCTGGGTCTAGACCAGAGGCAGGAATCCTGATCTACAGGCTGAAGAACAAATACAGAAGGAGGAGCCAAGGTTTAGCTTGGTCATGGTGTGTGTCTCAGTCTAGTGGCCAGAGAAAGTTACTTACAGGATAGTGACTTGGGGAGAAATACTGTCAGAGGATACAATAGTGTTTTGGACAGTAGTTTCTGGCGGGGATATTGGCATAATCTAATACACTGGGCAAAGTACACATTTAAAGACAAAATGCAGAAAATGGAAAAAACTGGGGGAAAATTGGCTGCTGGCTCATCCATGGGAATTTGTATGTTTCTATTTAGAGTTGGAAACTTATTGGCCAAGTTGTCTTTGTCCAAAGAATCTAAAGGCTGGTAACTCCCTTTGCTCAGTTCCCTTAGGCAAGCCTGGCATCTGGACAGATCCTGGATACCCAGTCCTATGTAGTATAATCTGTAAGGTTGAAAGAAATGGAATTCATGTTCTTAATTCACCAGATATCCCAATGCTAACAAATGACTTATAGATATGAAACAGTGTGATGCTCTAGTTGGGGCACAATCTGACTCAATGACCACAAAGATTTTTTGTTTATTTGTTTTGGTTTTTGATACTGGTTTTAGCCATATTGGTGGTGCATGGAGAGATCCCTGCATTTTGATGAGATAACATGAACAATCCATGTTCATAAAAATCTCATATTGAAAAACATCCAATGGAAAAAAGATAGCCTTTTCAACAAATGGTGCTGGTTCAACTGGAGGTCAGCATGCAGAAGAATGCGAATTGATCCATCCTTGTCTCCTTGTACTAAGCTCAAATCCAAATGGATCAAGGACCTCCACATAAAGCCAGACACTCTGAAGCTAATAGAAAAGAAACTGGGGAAGACCCTCGAAGACATCGGTACAGGGAGAAAGTTTCTGAACAGAACACCAATAGTGGATGCTCTAAGAGCAAGAATTGACAAATGGGACCTCATAAAATTACAAAGTTTCTGTAAGGCAAAGGACACCATCAAGAGGACAAATCGGCAACCAACAAATTGGGAAAAGATCTTCACCAATCCTACATCAGATAGAGGGCTAATATACAATATATATAAAGAACTCAAGAAGTTAGACTCCAGAAAACCGAACAACCCTATTAAAAAATAGGGTACAGAGTTAAACAAAGAATTCTCACCTGAAGAACTTCGGATGGCGGAGAAGCATCTTAAAAAATGCTCAACTTCATTAGTCATTAGGGAAATGCAAATCAAAACAACCCTAAGATTTCATCTTACACCAGTCAAAATGGCTAAGATTAAAAATTCAGGAGACAGCAGGTGTTGGAGAGGGTGTGGAGAAAGAGGAACACTCCTCCACTGCTGGTGGGGTTGCAAATTGGTACAACCACTCTGGAAATCAGTCTGGCGGTTCCTCCGAAAACTGGGCACCTCACTTCCAAAAGATCCTGCTATACCACTCCTGGGCATATACCCAGAGGATTCCCCACCATGTAATAAGGATACATGCTCTACTATGTTCATAGCAGCCCTATTTATAATTGCCAGATGCTGGAAAGAACCCAGGTATTCCTCAACAGAAGAATGGATGCAAAAAATGTGGTATATCTACACAATAGAGTACTATTCAGCCATTAGAAACAATGAATTCATGAAATTCTTAGGCAAATGGATGGAGCTAGAGAACATCATACTAAGTGAGGTAACCCAGACTCAAAAGGTGAATCATGGTATGCACTCACTAATAAGTGGTTATTAACCTAGAAAACTGGAATACCCAAAACATAATCCACACATCAAATGAGGTACAAGAAGAAAGGAGGAGTGGCCCCTGGTTCTGGAAAGACTCAGTGAAACAGTATTCGGCAAAACCAGAACGGAGAAGTGGGAAGGGGTGGGTGGGAGGACAGGGGAAGAGAAGGGGGCTTACGGGACTTTCAGGGAGTGGGGGAGCTAGAAAAGGGGAAATCATTTGAAATGTAAATAAATTATATCGAATAAAAAAAATTTAAAAAATCTT
This sequence comes from Apodemus sylvaticus, assembly GCF_947179515.1. NCBI lineage: Eukaryota > Metazoa > Chordata > Mammalia > Rodentia > Muridae > Apodemus > Apodemus sylvaticus. Next base: position 43,090,665 of record NC_067476.1, on the reverse strand, counting down.
ATATTGAAATTCCAAATGCATTTATGGATTTATTTATTATTCCAAGTTAAGTTCTTGAGCTCCACTAGAATCTTTTCAGGTACGTGCTAACACAATGGCTTTCTTTTTTGTTTTTTGTTTTTTGTTTTTTTGTTTTTTGTTTTTGTTTTTTTTTTGTTTGTTTGTTTGTTTTTGTTTTTTTCTTTTTTATTCGATATATTTTTATTTACATTTCAAATGATTTCCTCTTTTCTAGACTCCCACTCCCCAAAAGTCCCATCAGCCCACTTCCCTCCCCCTGTTTTCCCACCCAACCCTTCCCACTTTCCTGTTCTGGTTTTGCCCTATACTGCTTCACTGAGTCTTTCCCGAACAAGGGGCCACTCCTCCGTTCTTCTTGTACCTCATTTGATATGTGGATTATGTTTTGGGTATTCCAGTTTTCTAGGTTAATATCCACTTATTAGTGAGTGCATACCATGATTCACCTTTTGAGTCTGGGTTACCTCACTTAGTATGATGTTCTCCAGCTCCATCCATTTGCCTAAGAATTTCATGAATTTATTGTTTCTAATGGCTGAATAGTAATCCATTGTATATATATACCACATTTTTTGCATCCACTCTTCTGTTGAGGGATACCTGGGTTCTTTCCAGCTTCTGGCAATTATAAATAGGGCTGCTATGAACATAGTGGCACATGACTTTCTGATGACAGGAATAAATTTCAAAGTTCAAGCAAGTAGAGTCATTTCCATATATTTGTGTGGACATGTGATGTGTGTGTATGAGAGAGGGATGAGAGCTTGAAAGTTAATATAGGTCAGAGTCACATTACCATTCCTAATCTTTGCCATGGAAATTAATTATTCCTTTTATGAGAGAGTTTTTCCTTATTCTATTAGCCATCTAATTTTACACGGTGATTCTCTCTTGTATTTTGAATCTTAACATATGCTTTCACCCCAAGAATGGTAATAAATGCCAATAAGTGCAATGCTTAGGAACCCAAGGCAGGAGGCTGACCATAAGTACAAAACCAGACAGCAAACATAGTAAGCACAAAGCCAGGCTGGACATCATCCATAGAAAGACATTATTTCAAAATAAAATAATTTTTTCATTGAGACTTTAAATACTTTCTAGACTATATAATAACATTTCAGATCTGTCCTGATCTCCTGCAGTTTTCTGTACAGTAAAGTGACAGAGTCAGATGTAATTAGCTTGCCAGTCAGCACCTTCTCTACCTTTTAGAATCTATGTTCATGAATGACACTGGGAAGTGTTTTCACTCTCCTGTGCCTTTGTCGTATTTTGGTATCAAGTCCATTAAATGAATGATTGAGAGTCTCCCTTTATTTTCAGCTTTATGAAAGATTGGTGGAATTTTCTCAAAAATCACCTGGTCATAATTGGCAGATTTGAGGGACAAATTATTTGAAAAAATAAAGAGCTTTCAACGTATAAGCTCAATGCTTCAATTACTAGTTATCTGTTTTCTTATTTCTTCTCTTCCTCACAAATACAATTATCAAATCTCACTGTGTCCCAATGCAAACATGTTTTCAAAATGCAAGGAAATTTACACTTTTATTAAATAATAATATTAAGAAGACTTGCTTACATTTTTAAAGAAAAAGCACCATGGTTATGTCTTGGTTTTGAAAGACTACATATTTTTTACATTCTGAGATACATACAGACAAAAGATTAAGGGATTTTCTATAAAATAACATGATGTTTAGAGAATATTGATGAAAAGTATTAATGTAACATTACTTATGACTTGAAAATCACACGAGCAGAGTGCTGGGTTTCTGGGAGACTTGTGCACTGTTTTCTCTGAATGACTATAGTAAGCAAGCATTATAGGGTAGCACACAACACATTAAATGACATAGAGTTCCTTTAGCAAAAATCATTGTGTTAAAGTTGTAGGAACATTTGATTTTACTTTTCAGACTATTTGTGGTAATCTTATGACCAAGTAATTTTCTACAGTCTAATATTGCTTCAAAACAGTATTAATTGTAAAAGTATATGTGAAGTGGCCATAAATAATTCCTCTCTAAATCTGAAAGCAATTGGAAATTTTTAAGTAAGATCACTTTAACTCCACAATAATCTGTTGGAATAAGACCCTTCAACTGACAGCATAGAAATGGATATTACCAACAAAGAATTTATATTGGTGATAATCAAGTTCCAATTTGTAAGTTAATCTTATTATACTATGAAAACATTTGAATAATCATCTAATCTAAATACAATTGAATTGAGAGAGCCCTTGTTATGGCTAAAATTGGAAATAAAAACTTTGTTTTTTAAATTACAGACATGTCCACCAACAAGCAGTTGGCTAATGTGACCTTAGCTTTTCAAAAAAAGAAAAATCAAAAATAAAGCACATATTCAGTGAGTCACAAAATAAAAAGCAATTTTCAGAGATTTTTTCATGATATTTTAGAAAGTAACCTTTTTCTTTGACAATACTCATTCTCATTATGTCTACTTTAAATTTGTCTTTGTGCAATACAGTATGTACATAGTAGGTCTAAGTATGCTAACGAGTACAACCTAACTAATGTTTTACTACTGAGAGTTGCTAGATAAGCTGGATTCCTCGAGCTCAAGCACTTCTGTGGCTTTATTACTTAAACTCTATCTTTATCTCATTTGTTTTCCCCATGCACAGTTCAAACTAGAGTGTCTAGAAATTTTTCTTTCCAATTTACCAAATACAAAATCTCAAAGAACCCGGAACTAAAACCTTTACCAGTTGGACATTGGTTATGATTACAACCATCATGCCTTTGGCCTCAGAACTTATATATTCTCTTCTTTACCTCTTCATACACATAGATAATACATATCAATAAACTTCAGGCTAATATTTTGTTAAGTAGATGTAGCACATACCAATCATATATTGATAATTGTCATTTTCCTTTCATATCTTTTATTTCTTTAGAGGTCACCTCTGATAGATCTTCAGAAAAATTAATATTTCTGATGAAAGACTAATAGAAAGAATGGGCATGTACTCAAAACAATAACAAAATAACAGCATGAATCTTAAATTGAAAACTCAATTGAATATTAGCCAAATGATCAGGATGGCTACATATTTTATTTTAATGTGCTTCACTATGCTAGGTCAAGATGTTCTACAAAGTTAACTTAATAACTCACCCTACCTCTCTCCTTCCTACCTTCTGGTCCTCCATTCCTTCCTTTGTACTTCTTTCTGTCTCAAATTCATTGTTTCTTTCATTTCTTCTTTCTTTACTTCATTTGTCTTATTCTTCCTTTAGGCACACACTAAGTCACTGAACTTTTAAATCATATTTTTATAGCTTACATTTTAGCTATTCAATTTATTTCTAGTCCCTTCCTGCCTTTGTAGAAAAATCAATGTACAAAGTTGACTAAAATTCATATCTGTATATTTAGTGTATAAAAATAATAGTAGTAATCACATTTTATAAGATATGATAGCAATACTGCTGGGCTAAAGTTAAAATTAACAAAATAATGTTATAAGTTTGTAGAATAAAATATGGTAAAGTATTTAGTAGTTGCTAATAAAGCCTGTCAAAGAAGTAAATTAATTTAGCAAGGTATTTTCAAGCTCTCTTTGGATAAACATTGAAAAATAAACTATAAATGCTGGATAAAATGCTACAGAAAATGTAGAGTGAATTTCTATAACTTGAATAGGGCACTAGTGATAAAAAAGTTATATAAACTGTGATCAAATTCATCATTATAATCAATGCTATACTAGGTGGGTCCTGAACTGAAATTCTGAAAATCTTTGGGGAACTTTTTGTTCATACGGTGAGCACTTATTTTTTTTAAAGAATGAAGGACTGTTTTGCTGTATTAATTTTGGAAACCCAGTGGAGTGAGAAGTAGATTTATTACATTCCAATAATCACATTAAATGGACAAAAGAAAAAGGCACAAACCTAGAGACAAAAACAGATTCAGATAGAACAATAATTAGAGAAGGAGACCCAGAGTTAAATTTGTTTATACACAAATATTTCACACAAGGAAGTATCTATATGAGCCTATAGGTGGATTATTTGGTATATGGACTTACTAAAATCATTCATTCTATAAAGAAAACAGTAAAAGTCTACAGTATGGTTATATTTAATCCAAGATGTTCATTAGTGAAATGCATATTTGACATATCTCACTTGTTATCATTGTTGCAGTCGTTTAATGATGAGATCAGATCTAGACTTATCGCATTTAATTCTGTATCTAGCTTTATGGATGAGATCATAAGGACCTTGTAGAAGGAGCAAAAACATTTATACTTCAGTTTTAGAACCAGCCAAAATAAAAATAGACTGTTTTAATGTTTTTTAACTCTTCGACACATTTATTTCATTCACTGTCATCATAGTCGCCCAACTTAATCCTCCTAACTCTCAGGACACCTCCCTACTCCTCACTCTGTGTCCTTATTTCTTTCTTATTTTAATTAACATCCTATTAAGTCTGATTTGTTCTTTCTACATTGCCTTGGATGTGACATAATCTACTGGAGCTCAGTTGATCAACTAGGGACCATACCTTAAAGAAAACTGATTCACCCTTCCCCAGAAGCCTCCAATATTATAAATAGTGCTAGTCAGAGGAGGATTTCTGCAGTTATTGTCACTGTAAGAAAATGTAGTCATGATTTCTATTTTAAATAATGATTAATCTGTTTTATGCCATATTACTTATATAGCTTAAAAATTTAAAGATGGAGAACTATACCCCTAGGTTTTAAACTTTGTGTCCATATGTTCATAATCATCTTAAAAGTTCCACATGCAGCACTTGGGAGGCAGAGGCAGTTGGATTTCTGAGATCGAGGCCAGCCTGGTTTACAGAGTGAGTTCCAGGACAGCCAGGGCTACACAGAGAAACCCTGTCTCAAAAAAAAAAAAAAAAAAAAAAAAAAAAAAAAAAAAAAAAAAAAAAAGGGAAAAAAAAAGAAATGTGGCCACACCTTGCTTGTAGTTTTTATGAGTGTCATTTATTTGCAGTCATCTTTCCTAAAGCTATTTAAATAATGACATTTCTGAGAACAATAGTTGCAGAGATACAAATCCCATTGGAATCAGGGTAAACATGCAAGTGAGAATACTTGATTCCTGTTAAACTTGCCTCAGTGAAGATGAAGGGCCTTTGTTTAGGTCCAGTTTCCAGCTGCTTGAATGATATCAAAAACGTGAAGTGGCAGCATCAAGGAGTTTAAGTTTTTTCTACCACAACTCACATATATGGAGTATCATTTAGAACGTAATTGAATGTATACACAAATTAAGGCTATGTTATACATAAATAGACAGGGAACCACGCAAAGACTGTTAACATATGGAAGGACGTATGGCAAACAAGGTTGTTCAATTATAATGACCTCTTCTAATTTGGCATTCTTATTAGTTTGCTTATTTGTGTTACTTTTTTAACTGAACTTAATGACATTGATTGAAAATAGTGAGCAATCTGAAATTTTGAGTAGGTTGAAGTCATGTTTTAGTATTTGGTATGTAGCCCACACATTCCTATTTAAAAACATAAAGTTGCAAAAAATTAGGGGTTTTACTCCATCTGTTTAAAACTGCTATTTGCATAGACAGGGATTTCTCCTATAATACACAGTGAATGTTTCTTGTTAAAATGTGATGGAACCTTTTATGCCTTCCTAAGAAATTAGAGATGTTTTGTGGATACTTGAAAGTAAAGGAACAAGAATCCACTTTAAAATAAGTTTTCTCATAATTTTCGTCTGGTTATTCTACTTTTTTTTGCTTGCTTTCAGCAATTTGACATTGCAACCTTTTCAAAATGCAATCTAGGGTTTATAGAATCTCATTCATTAAGAATAAACAAAAGGAATCTATGGCTTACATAGTCAGCATGTATGTAACTGAAAATAACCTACACTAGTCTGCCATGCTAAGTGCAAGCTTACTGTGTTTTGCTGAAAGAGTAACTATAAATATTCACTCTGTGAAACATTTTTACAACATCCTGTGAAATATATAGTTTTCACCAATGCCCTGAATAAAAACATAGTTAGCATGAAAAATATGGTAGAGATCAGTCTTCCATGCTTGTTGGCATCAATATAACCTGAGGCATAATGGAGTTGGAGAGATGGTTTGGTGGTTAAAATTCTCTGTTCTTCAGAAGACCTTGGTTCCTTTTCTAGCACCAACATCAGTCAACTCACAATTACTTATGCTGGTTCCTGGGAATCCAACACTCAATTTTGGACCTTCACACACACACACACACACACACACAGCATACACTCACTCAGACACATACACACATACACACATACACAAATAAGATTCAAATAAATATCTAAGAATATAAATAGCATGTGGTTCTTTGGCTGAGATTTTCAACCATCACAACCTAACTAAGGACAAGCATTTATGTCTCCATGTACTGTCTTCCCCAAAGAGAAAAAGATCACTGAATTGGAACACAGCTGGGACTTCCTGGTTCCAAATTCTTTTCTGATTGTTTTTAAAAAGCAACCCAAAGGCATACAGATGCAAGTCAAAAATATGTGAAATTACAGGATTCATAGAACCTGGAGGGATAAATACTTCATTTAACTTTCTGTGTATATTCCTGTAAAAAAATGAACTGATGTATTTTAAACATAAATCAAGTGTGTCATAATAGAAACAACAAAGTGGATATTCTTCCATTCAACTCATTTCTCTTTTACTATGTCATTCGAAATAAATCTCAGTCTTATTTTGTCAGTTATTCCACTGACAGTTGATAAGCAATGTGTGAAAAGGAGAGTCTCATTGGGTTCCACTCAAATAAGCTTTTGATGAAAAATTTATGAAGTCTGTTTTGTTTGTGTCCTGTTCCCTGCCATGGGCATGAAATGACTTCTCCTTATTTTTAAAACCAAGTCCTCTCTCAGTTGGATGCAGTGTAACTATTACAGAATATACAACATATTCGTTAAAGATATATTAAAATTAAAATTTGTATAAGATTTGAAAAAAATTATCAAGAGTTGTTGCAGAAGCCACCTTGGAGAATGATAATCTTTGAAATAAGTGTCCAATTTCCTTATAGGTAGAGTATGAATGATAGATAACTCCAGATTAAGATGATCAAAGTTGTATTTTTTAATGTAATAATAAATCTAGTTAAATACAGTATACAATTTTCAATTAAATTATAATATAATAAATCTAGTTAAATAAGGTCTACCATTTTAAAATTAAATAATAATGTTTGGGATTCTAGAGCTTCTAGTATCCACTAAAGGTTTTCATTCTTTGGGGATTAATTACTATAATCTTATCCTTCTCATGTACTATTGAATTTAGTCCTCATACGGAGGGCATTCTGTTCACCCATTCCTTCCAGTATTGGGAATATAATAGAAAACAAGTAAATAGTTGTTTTCTGATATAGAAAAGACACAAAATATCTTTGTGAATACTCTAAAGTGACTTGTTTAGAAAAGCTATGGGAAAGTCAAGCAGACTTACACCATCAGGACATACCAATTTAATCACTATAATCAGAGAAGTAGAAATTATCAAATATAAATAATTAAACTGTTTTAATGATTCATTGTTAGAGTAAATATGAAGGAAATCGTCATGCATTAATTTTTACCATAAAATTTAAGGCACTGAATTTATTTTTTTAGTAATTAATTATTTAGCATTTTCCCTCAAAGGCAAATATTATATGCTCATGAAATTAGAGAGCAATCACTTTCAAAACTAAGTGTATAAAATATGTCTGTGTCTGATTTAGGATTCCCACATTTTAAATTATCCTGTTTTGGCATGATGGTAATATTTTAGTATTTCAGGATTAAATTATGTATATTGCTTGTAAGCATACTAGGAATATTAAATGCCTTGTAGGGAATTTGTTATACATTAATGTTCCACAATATGATTTTCTTGTCTACTATTAGTCTGTTAACTTCAATATATTTTATGAAGCTCAAAAAATATTTGAGTAATTTTAATCAGTAGTGTATTAAATTTGTACGTGAATAAATGGATTCTGGCACATTGAGATTGAAAAACATTTTAATAGGGAACTGGATCATGTAAATACAAATGTTGCTTCTATTTTCTCAGATGAAGGTATGAGATGAGAGTTGTACACATCTTAGACTGAGCCTGGAGTTTCTTTCCCTGTACGAACTCTTCCCTGAGCCTAGGCCTGGAATCTTCTAGCCTATCTACAATCTAATCTTCCGAGCTGACTGATTCAATCTAGCTTCTCTTGGTTTCTGACTGAACAGATATACTTGGCCTCATACTAACTTTGGCAATATATTCTAATATTCTTAAGCTGTTCTTGTGTGTGTTGGGGATATCTTATCTCTGCCTCATTCTGTCAAATTTCTCTCTAATTCGTAACTTTGCACCTCAATTAGATGTCACTTTCACACATGGCTGCTTTCTTCTACAAAAGTTACCTTCATTGTCAGGGATTAAAGGTGTATATTAAGGGTATATCTATATTTTAGCTAGATCATACTGTAATCCAGGGCATATTTGCATTCCAGCTAGAATGCAAAAATTCTTTCATCACACCAAGCCTCTCTCTGTCTGTCTGCCTGTCTGTCCATCTGTCTCTTTGTCTTTCTGTCTCCGTCTCTGTCTCTGTCTCTCTTTCTCTCTTGGTAATGTCTCTGTCTTTTTCTGTTTCTCTATGTGTGTCTCTTTGTTTCTCTGTATCTTTCTCCTCATCCTGTTTCTGTCCTCCCTCTCTTTTTCTTCTTCCTCTCCTTCCCTCCCTCCTTCCCTCTCTTCTTCTCTCTATGTCCATATATACATATAGATAGATTGAGAGAGAGAGAGAGAGCTTTTATAAAATCTTAGTCATTTGTAAAGCAATGTCAAGGATTTCATTACTTATTGCTACCTCTATTTAAATATTACTAAATGTTAGAGAAACACAAATTTAGCCCAGAGAAGATTGTAGCCACACAGAGCTCAAAATGACTAGTAAAAGTAAATGAAAACCAGAAAATATTGACAAAGATGTGGGGGAGCTGGACAATTCATATATGGTTGATATGAAGGTAACATGGCATCATCTACTGAGAAAACAGTTCACAATTTATCTAACCATGTAAATGCCAAATCAGCCAGCAGTTCTTCTTGAGCCTTTTATCCTCGAGAAATCAAGACAGGTTCATATAAAATCATCTGGAATTTTATGAAAGCTTTATTTGTAATAGTCAGTGACTGAAAATATTCCATATGTCCTTCAGTGGATAAGTGGTTAAGCACATTGTAAAGATCTTTAACATAGATTACTACCCATCAGCAAAGAAGAAATGAACCATGAATTTTCAATAAGCTAGATGAAGGTCCAAGGGATCAATTATACTGAGTAATAAAGAATTAATCCCCTAGAGATTAGACACCATATTATTTCATTGGCACAATATTGTTGAATGAGAAAATGTAGGAATGGAAAGCAGATTAATATTAATATTGGAGACAGAGAAATGTGTATATAGGAGTGAAGAGGTCTGTAAAGAACATCATGGGTCCTATAGACATGAAAATATACTGAGACAAGATTGTATCAATACAGTATCCAGATTGTGATATTGTACCACAGCTTTTTAAGTTGTTAGCTTTGGAAAGAAATTAGGTTAATGGTACACATGATATCATTTAAATTTTTATAAGACCCTGAAAAACTGTATCACTTCAAAATAAAATGTTTAATTAAACAGGTCCTCGTGGTATACAATTACAACCCCAACTATTTAAGAGATTAATGGGTGATTTCTTGAACCTATAAATTATAGACCAGCTGGGGAAGACTAGAAAGAACTTATCTCAGTAGCATTGAGAAATAAAATTAAGAAATAAAAAGTAGAAGTTATAAATTGAATTTAATTGAATTAAATTTTACTAAATTCTTTTAAGCTTTTGGATCAAATTTGGGAGGCTTGCCATGTGTATGTAAGTGCATGTGTGTGTGTGTGTGTGTGTGTGTGTGCATGCACACACACACAGGCACATATAGATGTGTATGTATGTATATAAATTTTGTTTCTTCCTCTTGGTTTAGTTCTTTGTTCAGACACGTCTGTCAAGTTTTCCATTTATTCTAGATGTTTTCCAAGTTTATTTTGATATAAGTTTTTAAATATTGCATGTAGATTATCGGTATAAAAATATTTATTGTAATGCTCAGTTTTAAAAATCTCTGATTTTAATAATTTAATTCTTGTCTCTCTGTCACTTCAAAGTCACAAATTCTGTCTTCAAAGTGGAATATCATTTCCATGCTTTTGACCTTTGTGTTTTTAAGATTATTGTTTAGAACATATGATGTTTTGTAATAAAATTCTAGCTACTATGAAAACTGAAATTGTATATATGGTAATCAAGAAATACATTTTGCAGTATCAATGCTCTCTAGTCAGAGGAAATTCTTGACTAGTAAACCTCTTTGAAAGTTCCTGAACACTCTAATATTCAGTTATTTTGTTAAAATAGAGAGTAAAGAAAGATTAAGATTTACAGTCGCTCTATATTTCAAACCTTCCATTTACTGATAGGCTAAAACACATAAAGGTCATTGACCCTTTATAAGCCTCATTTTGTCTGTCCAAATTAAAGGTTGCTTTTTTTTTCAGACATATATATGCATTTTCTTAGAAATGATTATTTACTATTTGATTATGATGATATATTCCTCAATGTAAGATGGTTTGTAAAAACCAAACTTCTGCCCAGTAACATTATACACACAGAGACACCCTCTCTCTCTTTCTCGTCCCTCTCTAAAGCATTTTTTGTGGCCTAATGGAGTTTTAAACCTACTTTTAATTTCATAGCCCACATGAGACTATATTAGCATTTTTATGATTTTTACATAATGGTAATCCAGGTTATCTTTTTACAACCTGTAGCCCAACCACAGAAAATACCAGTCCTTTGGTATGAGGCAGTACAATTCTAAAGCAATATATTATCAATTAATACACATTTCGTTCTATAGTATTTGGAGACTTATTCCTTATACAGTAAAATTTGCAATAAATAAATAAAACAATTTTTGAGATAACATTTTCAAATCTCATTTTATGATGTAGATTATACAAAAAATCATTTTTAAATTAAACATTCTCATCTCAGTTAAACCAGTCTGGAATACTACAAAGCTTTTAATATGATCTGATTTCACAATATTTAAAATTAACTTTCATTTATGAAACTTTCAAAAATAATTCTATTGATTCCTCAGGCCAATAGTTAAAATTACCTGCAATCCCTATATAAAACATCATTTGTATAAGCAGATATAGTTTGCCTTGAACAAAACATTTTTACAAGTAATAAATATAAGTGAATCTATCTCAATGTAAATAATCTTGTTTCTTTATGTTGTTTCTTTTTTCATTTTTCTTAATAATCAGTGTGCTTGCCTAATAATTGTTATATTCTATGTTATGTTCAATTAGAGACCAGAAATTCTCTTCTTTGATATTCCTGTGATTAGTTGCACAGATTAGGACAATCCAAGTTTACTGTTTCAACAGATTTCTTTTAAAGAGTTCTTCAGCATTAAAGTACAGAGTTGTTTTTTTTTTTTTCTTCTCTCCAATTAACTTCAGAACATGGCTAAGTTTAGTTCCTTGTAGAACATCAAGAAAAATGCCTACCCTAACATATCAGTTGCATTTTTCTGTGAGAATGCTATACAGTAAACATATACAAAATTGAACTTCAATGCTTTTATAAACATCCATTTATGTCCAAGAAATGGATGGATTAGCTGAGCTTGGCCAATATCACGCATTTAACAAAGCCTACCTTTGGATTTGCAAGGTTGCTCTGTGATTGTGTAGTGAGTTTTTTATATGCATAGACTGCCTGTGATGTCTTTGTGTAGCACTGTGGAGTTCGATTTTTGTCTCTCACATCAGAGCCTCACACCAACACCAACGTTCAAATAAAAGCACTGGGTATAAACATTGAAGCTTGGTTCAAGTCTCAGCTTTTATCTCTGCTGCTAGCATTCTGTTTACTAAATATGATAATATATCCTAATCGGTATAAGAGACAGAGGAATATTAACCCATTTATCACTCACTGAGGCTGTAGTTCTTGCAAACACAAGAATTCAGAGACAGTTATAGAACCATGTGCCATGTAATCTGTACACCAGTAATGTACATGAGGTTAAAGGGAAGATAAAGAAATGTGCTGAAAATCGGCACTACGTATTACAATTCACTTAAAAATTTTGTAATTATGGCTTTGTTCACAATTACCATGACATTTCAAACACTCATCAACTAACTTAAAGATTTAGAGTAGGGGTCAGCAAATTCTCATCTATTGGTCAAATGCCCCTCATTGACTCTCCATAGTTCACAAGCACAAATTAGGTATAAACGTTTTAAAACAAATCCATTTTAATGGCATTTTGTATTGAGTAAATATCCTGTAGAATTCAGAATGCAATGTCCATAGAAAACCATGGGAGCATAGCAGTCCACATGGATAATACATCCTCTCTGGAGTTGCTGTCACTCTATCATGGCTGGGCTGATTTTCACAATAGGAACTCTGTGAACTCTAATGCCTAAAATGATTACTGTTGGTCCCATTGCAGAAAAAGCGTACTAGCCCTCCTGCTTTATAAGAATCACTTAACAGAACCATAAGAACATTTCCCTCCCACCCGCAAAAAAGCCCTAGTCTGGTGATTCGGTCACTTCTTTGAGAGTCTTCAGGAAACATTCATATGTCAAGAATGATATTTCCTGACTTCTGACTTACACTGTCATCTTTCTTCCCTCCCTACTCTTTTTGCCATAGTCTTTGTAGTCACATTCACTAATTATTGACTTACATCGTATTCTTTTTACTGGGTAAGAATAGCTTTCTTTTATGAGTTTCAGTGGTCACTACTGTATAAGGTTTGGTAAGGGGGAAAAATACCTCTTCTGGGATGATCCAATCAGCTTATGCCTATGCAGAGGATGCCAGGGCTGCAGCCCTCAGACAAATCCCTGCTGGTGTGACCTAAGACTCAAAGCTCAAATAATCTTGCCTCTTCAGCAATGAGTGGGTAGCTGGTAAATGAACAGTTGTCTTCTGGTTATGAATGTTGTACATTGTGTCATGCTATGGACAATTTTTTTTCATCAAATTGGTTAGTGTGCAGAATTAAAGAACTATTATAAACCATGTTAAGTTTTCAAATACTCTAGATTTTTTTCATTTTTAGCCTCTTTCAGTAATCTATATAACTGATATAGTTAGTAATCAGTAAGCTAAGGGGATTCATTTTTCTGGAACTCTTCAAATGTGATTACTAAGATCCTTCTTAACTCACCTTCATTGTGCTTTTTTACCTTGGGATGTTTCTGTAAAGAAGTCTTCAGTGAAGTTGCTGATCAAACTACCATGAATTTTGCTCATAGCTGCCAGCTACAAGACATGCCCTCTGCCTGACAGATACTTTCAGGCTCAGACAGCAATTTTCTTACCACTTCCTTATCTCAAAATTCACCTTTTAGTCATTCTCCATTTCAATAGCTAAAACAGGCACTGCCACATGTTTCCTCTATCATAGTGAATACTTCACCTATGACTTCTGTCTCTACACATGAAAAACTGCCATTCCAACATTCTGAAGCAGCTGTTTCAAGTCTGAACACATCTTTTCCTCTACATGACTGAAATCAAGAGTGATTACAAGAGTACCTACATCTTGCAACCACAGTACTCTGCCGACACTTCACCATTTCATGTGCTTTCTTCTCCTCTTCATTTAAATCAAGTAAGAATAACTTAACTCTGGTCCAGCAAACTCAGTGAGCCACTGTGACAAATGGCACTTGCAATGTTAAAACTAAAGTCGCCATTATGCTTTGAAATTGGCCATATAAACTATATGTTTGAAAGCCAACAGCAAACACTTTGCTTGCAGGGTAAGACTTGGGCATTTGCTTGTAAAAGTAATAATATATGTCTTCCAAAACAGGGTTTCTTCAACTTTTAATACTTGCCACCTCTTTAGAACTCAGAAAAGTTGGGCAAACCTGAAAATGCAGGTGTATAAAAAGGGTGTGCAAATGAAATTATAAATTACAAATACATTTATTTTAAAATAATTTTTGGTATACACATACTTCAACCACTCATTAAAGACAAGTTCAAATATGCATACTAATAAGATAGGTGTACTTGTTCATTTTTACATAAAAAATTTAGTAATAGCTGAATATCATGTATCTCAGGATGTAATGGATGATCATTGGACTTTTAAATTAATTAATCAGTATTCATCAATACTGCCATATCTGTGGTATAAAATAGCAGCAGTATGTTTACAGTCATTTAGAAATTGTTCCCCATTCATAAGCCAAAGTTATTTTAATACTTTTCAATATAAAACTCAAGTCAGCAACTCAAAAAGGAAGTTTAGTATTAAATATTGTAACAATGTAATTCAGTTTGATAAGTACATACTCAGAAGTGACTCTTATCACTTATCTTTTATAAAAGCAGAAAACTCTGTATGTCATGCAAAAACAATTCAACTGTACTGGTCTTAAGTCTGAGCTGAGCCAGGAAGAGCAGCCATCATTGGCACTACATGGTTAAACCCAATTTTCAGTGGTGATGTGTTCAGAACCAAGGCTGCACTGGTGATACAGGATGCTTGTCAGGCAAGCACTGTCAGAAACATCCCATTTATTATGTCCTTGACTTTGACTGAAATTCCATCATTAGCCATTCAGAGACCTCTTACTATTGCCAGATTTTTTTTTTTACATTTACTTCATTTAGTCATGCATTCAGGCCTACAATGTCCCTCAAGAGAGGAATGGACACAGAAAATGTGGTACACTTACATAATAGATTACTACTAAGCTATTAAAAACAATGATTTTGTGAAACCAGCAGGCAAGTAGATTGAACTTGAAAATATTATCCTTAGTAATGTAACTTAGTCACAAGAGAACACATGTATTATGTACTCACTGATGAGTAGATATTATCCCCAAAGTTCTGAATAGCCAAGACACAATTCACAGACCATATGAAGCTCAAGAAGGAAGACCAAAGTGTGGATGCTTCGGTGCTTCTTAGAAGGGGGAACTAAATAATCATAGAAGAAAATATGGAGATAAATTGTGGACCAGAGACTGAAGGAAAGGCCATTCAGAGATTGCCTCAACTGGGGATCCATCCCATATATAGTCGACAAACCCTGATGCTATTATAGATGCCCGGAAGTGCTTGCTGACAGGAACATGATATGGCTGTCTCCTGAGAGACTTTGCCAGAGCCTGACAAATACAGAGGAGGATGGTCACAGCCAACCATTAGACTGAGCACAGGGTCTCCAATGGATATGGAGAAGGAACTGAAGGAGCTGAGGGGGTTTGTAGTCCCATGGTTGGAGCAACAGTGTCAACTAGCCAGACCTGGTCCAGACCCAGGAGCTTCTGGGGACTTGACCACTAACCAAAGAGTACACATGGAGGGACTCATGGCTCTAGCCTCATATGTGGCAGAGGATGGCATTGTTGAACACAAGCAATCCTTGGGCCTGAGAGGGGTCAATGCCCAGTGTTGGGAATGCCAGGGTGGGAAGACAGGAGTGGGTGGGTGGGGCATGGGAGAGGGAGTTCCAGAGGGGAGACCTGAAAAAGGCACAACATTTGAAATGTAAATAAAGAAAATAGCCAATAAAAGAAAAAAAAGAAAAAAGAAAATGCTAGAACTGGGGCTGGGGAAAGGGCTTCTAGTTAAGAGCAGTTGTTGCTCTTGCAGAGGATCCAAGTTCACTTCCCAAGACCCACAACCAACAACTATCTGTAGCTCTGACTCCAGCAGATAACATGCTTGCTTCTGGGTTTTGTGGGCACTGCACCCCTGTTAAAGAGACCTACAAGCAGGTAAAATTATCATACATACAAAACAAAAATAAATATATCTTTCTTTTCAAGGTGCTGGGGACTGAGAAAATACAAATGAACTTACTTCAAGAACACTTTGAAACTAAATTATTTATCACTTCATTGCACTTTATTTTATTTAAAAAAATGCTTAAGAAGTGCCTGTACAAAATCCCAGATTTAAGCCATTATTAGTTTAGATTAATAATTTACCCCAGTCACTCTTCACTTTCATAGTATGGAGACAGCTCCCTGTTTATGACAAGCTGGAGGTGAGATTCAGTGGCTTGTCACAGAGGAGGCTCGGAGCTGCATTGGGGACACCAGAAAATGGCTTTCTGGGAGAGATGGGTTGTAGAGACTGTAGATAACATAGCTTGAGCAGTTCTCACCGAGAACACCAACATGTGTACTTAGGTCTTTTGAGGAAACAATATAGAAGCATTGTTTTCTGTCTTGAAAAAAATCTGCTTTTCTTCAGCTGACTAAAAATTTTGCAGTCGGCATCTTAATTCTGCAGGCTATAAAATGTGGTGGGAAGAGCCACACTCTAGACAAAATTGAATCATTTAAAATGCCTTCTGAAGAGTCTTGCACAGCAGAGCAAAGCACACATTGATCAAAGCATGGGGTACCCAGTGTCTAGCTTTGAAGAGAAAATGTAACATCCTAAATGCACAGCAATGATTGCTGGGATGAGAGCAGATGGGAAGAGAGGACCAGCAAGCTCCTCTCCCTTTGTCTTCTGAAGCTCTTTACCCTCTCTGAGTTACTCATATTTATTGCTTTTACATTTTTTTTTGGCTTGTCTGTTTCAATCTCTCCCACTTTTTTCCATTTTCTTTTGAAGGTGATAGCTATTGTAAACCTGCTTCACTGTAAGAAGCAAGACATCTGCAGTACGGTTCTCCTTTTAATAGGAATGAGGAAACCTTTTCTGTATGAAGCATTCAAAACTTACTCCTGCTGTCTAACTCCAGCTTCTAAGCTGACAATTTCACCCTTTCTCATGTTGGGGCTATGCTGTCAATGGAAAAAATGACTTTGAGGCATCAGAAGAATATCCTGTGCTATTGCATAGACATGAAATAGTTAAAACTATATACACTTAACAGTGAAAATTGTATGAACTGAGTTCCCTTTGAAGTTATTTAGGGCAAATGCTAGATGGTTTGGCTTGGTTAGGTTTGGTTTGGTTTGGTTTGGTTTGGTTTGGTTTGGTTTGGTTTGGTTTGGTTAGGTTTGGTTTGGTTTGGTTTGGTTTGGTTTGGTTTGGTTTGGTTTGGTTTGGTTTGGTTTGGTTAGGTTTGGTTTGGTTTGGTTTGGTTTGGTTTGGTTTGGTTTGGTTTGGTTTGGTTTGGTTTGGTTTGGTTTGGTTTCAGTTGGTTTGTTAAGAAAGTCTTTTAAATGTATGCCTGCTTCCTTCTTGTTTTATTTTATTTTTGAATTACTGAGAACCAAACTCATGCCTCTAGGCAAATTTTCTAACACTCTGCTGTTCACTCAACCTTCCACTCACTGGTGAAGCACTCATTCAACACACACAAGTTCCTAGGTGTTCATAGACTAAGGCATGGAAATAAAGAGTATCACCAGTTCCCAAAGAGCCAGAACTTTCTCCCATTTATACTCTATTAAGGTGTTACTGCTTACAGTATATTTTCAAAAGCCTTCCTGGAAAATCTGGAGGCTAATAGATTAATGGTGGCAATAGGCACCTTCATAAAAGAGTTCTAAAAATACAGTACCTTTCAAAGTCTCTGCTGACATGAAGGCCAGGGATGACATCGAGATTATTGTGCTAGGAATATATTCAGCTCAGAGGGCATGCGCTAAATAAAACATGGCCAAAAATATCTACATCCTTCTTAGAATATCTGCCCCTTGCCTCGAGGCTCCAACATATCACCCTAGAGCCTTCTTTCATTCGTTTTGATAAAATTTTTATTCAGCCATACATATCTATATAAAAATAGTCATGGTTATTTTCCACATCTTACTGTGTGTGACTTTTTTCACACCTCTGTGGTGATTAAATGGAAGTTACACTGTAGAGGGTGTTCACATGAACCCATGGGGACAGGTAGTTTTCAGGTCATACCAAATGTTCAATTTATGATGTTATATGAACATGTTGGTTACATTTGAAAATTTATATGTGATATTAAAAGGCAATTATTTAAAGTTCCTCCTGATCTCTCGGAAGATGTTGTTGCATTACCCATTCATGGGTAACAAAAAGTCACCCAAAGCTTAGTAACAGGCACTCCTCTGGGAATCTCTCAAACTGAGCCAGTATCTCTGCTGCCTACCTGCATCCTACAGTGTATGTCATGTGTGTATGAGTTTTCCCTCACTGCACTTTATGATGCTACCTTCTACATAGGCTTTTGAGAAATGCATTCTGGTTCTAACAGAACATTACAATAGACAGATGTTTTCTGACAAAAGTAAATGTACAATAGTGTTAATTAGTTATACTTCCTGAAAGAAGTGTGTATATTTATGCGCGCACACGTGTTTGTGTGTGTGTGTGTGTGTGTGTGTGTGTTTGTGCGTGTATGAGAGGAATGTTTAAGTCTTGGTTTATTGTAACTCATTATGCAATGCTACTATACAATTAAATGTAACTTATTCAGAAACTTGCTAAAAACTTTAAAAATAGGATATTCTAATTTTATCATACAAGGATGTTTGAGTTTAAGTTACTATGGCTGTTCCAATATTAATCTTACATATATAAGATAGGTAAAGGGTTTGAAAGCCCAATTCTGAGCAACTGGCTCTCAAAGCCCTTTTTGATTCTTTGGGGAAAATTTTATATGTTCAATTTATTTCACAAAAGTACAGATCATAGCTATTTTAACCTTTAAGTTTTTCTGCTCATGTGATTGACAAGCCTTTCATTGTCACCTGTAAAAAGTAATGTGTATATTTTTTTCTTTTATTCTCTTCCCCCTATTATCTCTTTGTAGATGACCATGGATGTGCAGAACAGATGCCTTTTAGTTTTCACTCTTAATAACCTAACTTTATCATTTATTACATTAGCACTGTGCATGTTTGGGAATTCAGGGTACATATTCAACAGACTTCAAGTTACGAATTTTAATTTCAAGAAACATTCGAAGCAGAAAGATGCTTGTTAGTACTTGGAAGACAGATGAGTACTTAGGAATTGCTTGTGTGGGGCAGTAACAGAAGGGAATGACGATTGGTAAGATGGGGAAAGGTATTGTGATACAGACAGCATGTGAAACAAAAGCCTCCTGTTTCCTCGGCTGTTGTAAGAAGTTCAAATAAATCTGGCTGCAGGAGATTTTTGGAACAAAAATTGGGAACAAGATGTAGCAAAACTTAAATTCTGAGCTTGAAACTTCAAAGTCAGTTCGATGAGAAATAGGTATGAAGAGTGCCAGATTCCTACAGGAACTGAGAAGAGCCCCTGCCTTAGTAGACGTCTATTACAGATGGTCACCTCTACTGTTTCTTAGTTCTGTGAGTGGGTGGTGAAAAGTTTGCTGTCCATTGGCTCTACAGTTTGGCAATCAGCACCTTGCCAAAACAGCCAAGAATGAGCATATGGATGAGGAAAACCCATCAGATTATTAGGTAGTATTTATAGTGGTCCAGATTCTATTTTAGATGCATTAGACACATTCTCTTAAATTTATTCAGACTTAACTAACATATTTTTGTCCAAACTCAAAATTATCCACATTTATGCATCCATGGGCATATGAAATAGGAACTCACACACATTGCTATTCTATAGGTGACAAAAACCTCAGCCACATTTGGAGTCACGTTGCTAAGACAGCTTAGGTGATAAGCATACTGTTACCTCTCAGTTCAGCAGAAGCATAAACTCAATCCTTTGACTTGTGTGACTCTAGTAATGACAAGGGCAACCACATGACACCTATGGTCCCAAAGATGGTCTCACATTTCTTGTACACAGCTCTCCCACCTGCCTTCCCTACCTGCTGATTCCCTTGGGTTCACACATCCTGCTTCTGTGTTTTCCCTTTTAATGATCTAGGATAGATACTGATTTGTTCTCTTGTATTCAAACATGCACTATCCAGAAAGCCCATTTGATCTTTTCAAGCAACTGTTTTTGATATTCTGTTGAAAACCTTCTGTTTTCTGCCCAGACACCATGGAGATAAGGTGTTTTCATTTACTGGTCTTTATTCTATCCACATTTAAACTTCTGTCTTTATTCTTACCTGTCATTTTCCTTCCCTTGATTATGTCTTTAAGAGAGGACAAAGTATTCTCCTAAAGGGGAATCTAATTATCCTGCCTCTGCCTGCATGCTTCGGTTAGTTCAGCACTGTGGTGCACAGTGTGTTCATGATCCATAATCATTTTTTTGTCTGCTCTGTTTTCTGTCTCATATTCCTTGGCTGCCCAACCACTCTCCCCCACCTCCAGTTTGGAAAGCTGGCTGGCAAGTAAATCCAAACTCCCTTACTTTGGATCGTTATCTGAATTCTGTTAATGTTTTAACTATAAACTTAAGTTGTATATGCTTTGTCCTAATCTTTTTCAGCATTTCATAGATTCTCCAAATCTAGGCTGTTGGATCTTCCACACTGGCAGGAAAGAGAAACAAAGGCTCTGCCCAGTGAGTCTAGAATGAAATGAAGGTGATGACAATGTATAGAATAAATAAGAAAGTACTACTATAATACATTTGAAATCAATATGAGTTAAGAAAAATAGGAGGTACAAAGGATATGGAGAAGGGGGTGGAGAAATGCAGATTTTAGTGGGGAGGAAAGACAGCGAGTCACTGAGAAGTAACTTCTGTGGACAGTTTTGATGCAAAGAGAAGGGCAAGCCTCAACCTGCATAACTACATGGAGAAACCCAGTAGAGAGGCTCTGGGCATAGGGAGCATGCACTTGGTTATTGAAAAACTCATAAGGACATCAACCTGTCCAGACACAGTAGATGAGGACTTTCAGTATGAAAGATAGACACAGTGATGTCACATGCCTCCTTCTTCTCTGTTTACCCAACTTACCTCCTTTGAGAACTAATTTCATAACAGTATTTGAGGTGTTTACCTATTTATATAACACTCACATATCTTTTGCTATGGTACTTAGTGCTATCCATTGCTTTTTTTATTCACAGATACACTTTTGTTTATGTGTTATAGAAAGATTTAATTAATGTTATTCAATAAAAATAAAATACATCACTATAATAAATGATTTCTTTTTTTCCTTTATTATTTTTTTATTCGATGTATTTTTTATTTACATTTCAAATGATTTCCCCTTTCCTAGCCCCCCCACTCCCAGAAAGTCCCGTAAGCACATTTAAACTTTTTCATTCATTTACATATTCATTAGAGATAAGTGGTATTTTCAGAGTTTGTCATAAACCCCCCTTTCATGTAACCACACTTTAAGTAGAATGATATTTGACACTAGGTTCTTTCTTGAAGGTTATGGATTCCATGCGCTTTTACCTCTTTAGATATATGAGTCCTGTTCTGACTTTTTCAAGTTTAAAAGGAACATCAGCTTCAGCCCTGCATAACCTCAAGGTTATAATCACCATAAAGCAAACACAATGAAGACGAAATCTGGTGTTTCATAGCCAAACAGATTTGCAAGGTCTTCCAGGGAATTCCAAACACAAAGATCACTTTATTTGAACGTGAACCTCTTAAGGGAAAATGGCCTGTCAAAAGATATGCTGCTAAATTTTATCCTTGGGTTTCTGTGAATGCATATTCTGATGTGCTGCTAGGGAACACCAAAAAACTGGAGATGTTCTTGGCTTTCCAAAATAGAAAGCTCCTCACTCCAACTGTGCTCATTAAAGGTCTCAGTAACACACACTGGGAAAAAAAGTGTGGGTTTAAATGACCAGACCAACCTCTGACTGTGGTCCTTGCTTTTTTAGAGACAAGAGACAATTAATGTAGACCAGCCTTAATCTGGAGACTTTTCCCTCCCACAGGCAGCTGCAGAAGGATGACATGACTTTCCTGTGAGTGGAGGTACTTGAGGGCAAATAGTGCATCAAGTTTTCTGATCTATTCTGTAATCCTGTATAACATAGACTAGAACTGCAGTGATATATTTTTGGAGGATTTTGACTATCTTCAATTGTGCCAAATGAACGGAAAGATGACAGAGTATGAAACAATACTTAGGCATATCTGAGTTCCTAACTGTGCTCTACCTTAGGTTTTATAAGACCTTGACATACAGTCTAACACAGTATTTTTATCTGTAAGATGGGAATAATTAGCAAACCTTCCATAGATGATAATAGCCTCCACCCAAAGCACATAGCATCTATTGGGTATATAAGACTTGCCTCTAACTTTACCAGCTTCCTTATCATTATCATCATTGTCGTCATCATCATCTTATTATCATCACTATCATCATGTTCTCATCACTATCACCATCACCATCATCCCTGCCATCTTCTCCATCATCATCCCTATATTGGATCCTTACCACAATCATTGTTCACCTAATCGCTGAAGTCCTTTTAAAGAAAGTTTGCTTTCTCACTTTTATAAAAGTTCTAGATTCGTAGGGTTCTTTGGGTTCAGTGGGGATCTAGAAATGGTTTCCTGAGTTGGTTAAGCCATCCTAATTGCAGCAGACAGCAGTACCCAGCAAAGCCCCCTAAGTTCTCCTCTCTGCAAATGGAGCACAAAGGATTTTACATTTGGCAGAGCACTCTTCTGTGACTTGAAAGTGTACCTCTGTGGGCATGCACAGCAGAAGCTCATCCGAAATACCAGGAACTTTGAAATGTGAAGTCTGACTTTTAAATCAAGTACATTTCTGTGCAGTGTTTTCTTTCCAACTTTCTAATTTTATTGCGTCATGAATGCTCCAGCTGGAAGCACCAGTTAACAGTTGGTTTAAAGTGTTTAAACTTCATTTTTAATGCATTTTAAGATTTGTGTGTGTGTTTGTGTGTGTCTGTGTGCATGCGTGTGTGCTTGTGATTTGGGTCTCAAGATGCACTGATAAGAAAAAAAGCATTGTTGGTGGCTGAATTACTAATTACCAACTTTTTACTGAATCCTCCTCTCGGTGAGCTGTTGTGTAGAGATTAATTTATAATCTGAAACTTCTTCAGCTGAAACTTGCCAGTCATTAATACAGAACAGTCCACTTTTAATCGCCTATGGGGACCTGTGAGTGCCATTAATTGAACCAATACCCACAGACCAGTTTGTCATGTATTCATGACTTAGAATATAGCAAACACACCAGGATGAAAATTTGTACACAATTTCCTGTGAGGAGTTAGGCAAATTGGTTTAATTCACCTGGTTATATCAATTTTCTGAAGAGGCAAATTCTATACAATTTTCTAGTCTTCTCATAAGCGCACCTTCTGCAGTACGCAAGACTCCAATAATATAATTGCCACTGCACTCCTCAGTACACTACAAACTGGTACTTTTAGAATGCCTTTAAATGTGCAAACCCATACCTACTATTGCTCTAATGGATAATTTCTGCTTTCTGGAATAAGACATGTGCTTGTGGGAGGTGTCACTGGATCCTGAGCAGACGCGTGTCTTGAGCACAATGTCATCAACATACACATATTCCTTAACATACATTTTATTTTTAGTTTTGGGTAAATTTTATAAATGTCATAAAACATTTTTCATCACTTTTTCTAAAACCTGAATAATTATATATACTTGGAATTTGTAAGTTTGATATAATAAGTAATATAACTCAATTTTGGTATAAGGCCTGGGGATATAACTCAGTGGTGCAGAGTGTGCATTCAATGCTTTGGGTTCTGAGTTCAAGTGATTACGAAATATATGATGTTTTGCAAAGCATGCCCTAATTAATATTGGAAATCCTTTAATAGTGCTTAATATTTACTTAACATCTCTCTGACTTTTGTCATAACAAACTTTGTTAAAATATCAGGGTCCTTCTTGGGATTCCATGAGTTGCTTCCTGTTAATGCTTCCTTAATACAGAATTTGAGTTAAATACTAGAGACAAAGATATATTTCCTGCATATTTCTGTTCTTTTTCCATACTCTGTGTTGTCATTAAGCCACTTTCCCCTCAATCACTAGAGAAGCCAGTGTGTTGTGGTAGAGACAGTTGGCCAATACTTAGGCTCAAAGCATGGGGATTCAGCTTGAGAAGAGCTAAGGAACATGGCTAGCCTGATCTGCATGTGGAGAGAGGAAATCTGATGATTTGGGGTTGCAGATATTTAAATTACATATTTCAAATTAATAATTCTTCAAGAGATAGTTCTCTATAAGTAGTGACTTCTATCTTCATCTTGGACAAACATATACAACTTGTGACATAAAGGGTACATTTCCTATACAACAAAATGTTACATTACAAGGCAGTTTAAACTTATTGGAGAAAAGAAAAGTGATATCTCTAATGTCTTCCTCTAAGATTTCAATAATTGGATTTCTTCTCTGAGTTGACTGTTTTGATATTGTTATTGTTCACATTGAGATAAGATTAATATTTTGCCATTATTTTGTCTCTTTTAATTTTCAAATGTATCAACATATGCCCATTCTGGAAACAGGCACATTTCTCTAAGGGAACTGAATTACAAAAAGTAGCATGTAATTTAGTCAACGTCAAATATAATTTCAGTGGCAGGGGAGAGATATTTGGAAAACTGAAATGATATTTGTGCTCTGGTAAAGTATCACCAGTATACATAATGATTCTATTTTCACCTACAGTTATTAGTTTATATCATAGTATTTGCTGTAACCCTTTAAAATTCGGATAACAAAAGTTCAAGATTTTCTATAATCTAACATTTTTTGAAACTATTTTCTACATTAATAAGAAATGTTATATTCATCCTTTCTCTGCTCTTTTCTAAGAAACAAGCATGCTGTGCTTGAACAGTTGGTAGACTGATTGCTTGATTGTGCTGTGCCTGTCATACACGATATCTTAGAAGTGTTGGAAATTCCATGCAGATAATCAAGTCAATACTCTGCTGTTTTTTGTTATTTTTGTGATCATGTGTTGATTACTGATTGGTAAGGGCTGTGTTGAAAAGTCAGTGTTGTAGGCCAAATTTTGGAGATTTAATAGTATTGATCCATACAATGAGTGACTGTCACCTAGATATTATGCATAATGCTTAACGTTGCCTTTGTTAAATATAAATGTGTACTTTGAAATTTCTTTATTGAAGTCTAACATTTTACTGTATAATAACATAGTCATATGCATATGTATATGTATATTTATGCATTACATACTATATGTAAATTTACAACTAGTCAATTTGGTTTCTGACATTTCAAATTCCTATGCTCTAGCACAAAAACTTAAATTCTCAATATTATATAAATTCATCACTTTGTGGAAGTAAAATTAGCAGATGTATCTCAGCCATGGCATTGTGCTGGTTGAGTTGTAAATTTACATTTCATTCTTTATGTTCATTAAACTAACTATAAGTCAGATGTCTTATGCATAAAGTACAGATAATAATGATTAGTGGAGTTAATACGGCTCAAACCATTTTATAATGAGTGCTTTTATATTATAACTATTGTTGATATTTATGTCAACCTACAGTGCATAGTCAAATCAAAATTATTTTAACGATATAATCACCATTAAAACAATCTTCTCTTCACTTCCGATAACTTAGCTCCTCAATGGCTTTTTGAGCATCCTCTATCATTTTTGAAATTTATTTTTGTCTTGAAATGAAAATATATTTCTCTCCCCAATCCCTACCATATAATCACCCAAATTTATTTCTAAATATAAAATTGCAACCTGCATAGTATGTGTGATGTTACATATATATGGCTTCAGAGGTACCTACATTTTATGTCAGCAGCCACAGATACACTACTGAATTCCAGGAAAAATGAGGTTCCAGACATGAACCAAGGTGGATGCCTTAAGAAACACAATGCAAATAGAATGTGCAAATGGTGATGGCCGTGAGCATTGGTGATTGAAGAGGAATCCCTGGAAGATGTATGCTTTAAGGTTTTAGAGGGCAAATAGAAACCATTCAGGGAGAATCAGAAGTTGAAAGAGGATGTTCAAGGCACAGAGACCACTGTTTGTGAGAACGGAAGTTGCAAGAAAGAGAATTACAGACTATTTGAAATTCATGAATAATAATGAAGCCAGAGATGTGACTTCTTTCTCTTAGACTATTGGAACACATGTCGAGTTCTTTCTATCATATCTACAGAGCACTCTCTGGCAGACTATCATTGCATAATTGTTGCAATTATTTTTAGAATATTTTAATCCATTAAGCAACTGATGAGTAATATTCCTCTGAGAGACAACATTTCATTGATTGCATGTAGAGATAAAGCATGATATTCAAGGTAGGAAACAGATGTCTCCACTTCATAGTGTGTCATTAATCTGACAGAACAAAATTATATCGTACAAATTGTTTTAGCACCATGGCTAATCTATGCATACTATGATTATTAATAATAGTTTGAATTTTTCAGTATTCTGGCACAAAGAGGGAAGAGAGTGAATAGAAATGTAATAGTATCTGATTTTCAAGGAGTATTATACTGTGTTTCTAACAACCATTAATTACAATGATGATATACCAAACAATGTTAATATTCCATGTAGCTTCATATTTTTCGCTGTTCTTTATTTTTTAAAAAAAAGAAAGAAGTGATCTTCCAGAAATAGTTTTATTTTTCTTTGTAGTACAGTCAGGAAGATGAAAGTTGGGTTCTTGGGAGATGGCTCATTAGGTAAAATGCCTGCCAGGCAAGCATGATGCCAGAGTTGAATCCCAAACATCCAGGTAAAGCAGCAAAACTTGGTGTGAAACACACTTGCAATGCACTGCTGAGAGAACAAACCGAAGAATCTCTTGTGCTCATTTACCCATCCATGTCAGTTGGCTAGCTCTGGGCCAATGAGACAGTGTCCAAACTAAAGTGACTGGTGTTACAATGGAATGACATGGGAAGCTGTCTTACACACACACACACACACACACATGTACATGCATGTGCAAAACCAAACACACAGTCCAAATAGGATAAATGATTTAATACTGTTTATTATTAACATTAATTTGATCCATAAGTTTCTGTACAGTTTGGATCCAGATCTGACTTCTGAGTCTGACTTACAAACCTTGTTTCAACTTGCTTAGTTTCTGGCTTTTCAGGGTATATCAATGCCTTGTAAGATTAAGATATCTGAAGAAAATGCTTTCCATTATTTTTACAAAATAGAAGCTAGATAGTCTGGTTCCTCCTGTCAGTGTTCTCATCTTCTGATTAACCGTAAAAAAAAAAAAAAAAAAAAATCGATCACGAAATGTTAAATAAATTGGTTAAAGAATAAGTGGATTTGTTCCATGTTAAAAATGTTATTGCTAGTCTATAGGAATTGAAATAATTTTATACAGTATAAATAGACAGTTTATTAAAATATGTTTGTATTTTTAAATTATTGTTTAATCATTTAGCAAAGGGGGCATAACCCAGACACTGGAAATGAGCAATCACTATTTGACTATTTCATTAAGCTAGGATTCATTGATTCTTAAGACACCAAAACAGATTTGTTGTATCACTTTCATCCAGGAAAGAAAAAATATATATAAATTCTACTGAATGAGCAATGATTTTCCAATTTGTTAAAAAAAAAAAAGCTGTGACAGACTCAAAAAAATATAAAAAGAAACAGATTAAACATTGGGGGTGGGGCACTGAGTGCATCAGTTTTTAAACCCCTAATACAATCACTAGGAAACAGATACTGTTAGTCTGTAAGAACCTGAAAGTAGTCATTTTTATTTTCTAATATGCTGACAGTCAAGAAGCAAATGGGTTTTTAAAGAAGAGAAACTGTGCAAGTATTTGTATTTTTACATGTGTAATTCTGGAGTTGTCATGTGGCAGGGAAGAAATGGAAGTTCCCCTTTTTTGACTTCAGTCTCTTCCCTTTCCTGTGCCCACCAGAAATAGGTATTTTAAATTAGGATCTTTACAAAATAGAAGCTCTCCAACAGAAAGGAATGCATAGAAAGGGGACCAGAAGCCTCTGTGTCCAGCTGTCAACTCATGAGAACCATCACCCCCAGAGCTTCAGAAGAGTGTTGTATGATGCAACAATAAACTGTAATGTGAATAAAATGTATTAAAGGTTCACTTCCCCCAACTCTTTCTTTAATGTGATGAGTAAAGTTCTCATTCTCCTACCTGGGGTTTGAAGAGGTGATTTCCCTGGCATGGCTCTGCCCATGAACACTTGACACTCCCACCAAGACAACATTTGATTCAGCTACGGACTTATAAACCTCAGCTGTGGTCTGAATATATTTATATATTAATTGAGTCTTGACAAGGAAAGAAATTGTATGATTATTCACAGAGTCTGTTTTTTTAATGACTCAAAAATCACTCTGTAACTTTACAGAGGTAGAAGCCAACTTCAAAGGCTGCTTGTAACCACAAATGATCATGAATCTTTTTTTTTAACTTTCTTTAATTGGATATTTTCTTTATTTACAGTTCAGATGTTATAGCCTTTCCTGGTTCCCCCCGTTTCCTGGAACCCTTCTATCCCATCCTCCCTCCCCCTGCTTCTATGAGGATGTTCCTCCACTCACCCCACTCCCACCTCCGGCCCCTCGATTCCCCTACACTGGGGCATCTATCAAGCCTTCTTCATAGGGCCAAGGACATCTCCTCCCATTGATTCCTGACAAGGCAATTGTCTGCTACGTATGCAGCAGAAGCCATGTGTACTCCTTGGTTTATGGATCCTTTTAACAAGCCAACACACACACACACACACACACACACACACATACACACATGGACAGTATATTAAAGTTTGGTGTCAATACATATGTCATTTACTATACTTGTAAGTTACTAAGAGATTTGTGTTTTCAACAAAATGTGGTAAGGATATGAAGCCTTTCATATGTCAGTCTTGATATACCAATTCCCTTCTTTGTGTGTGTGTGTGTGTGTGTGTGTGTGTGTGTGTGTGTGTGTGTGTGTGTGAGAGAGAGAGAGAGAGAGAGAGAGAGAGAGAGAGAGAGAGAGAGAGAGAGAGAGAGAGAGAATGAAGAGGACAGAGAGAGGGCAAAATAACCACTATTTCAGTTTTACTGAAATAAATAAATACTTTGTGAATTGCACATTGAACATTTCCCTCACTCACTCATTCATTTTCTGTAACTCCTTGTCTAGCAGCAGATAGCCTTTTTAAAAGCTTTATTTATTTTATGTGTTTGAATATTAATTTATAAGTATATATATATATATACTGAATATGTGATTGATGCTCACAGAACCAGAACAGGACACTTGGTACTTTAACTTTTACAAAGTTAAAGACCATTGTAAGCTTTCTTGTGGTTTCTGGCATATGAACCCAGGTCCTTCTAGAGAGACTCAAGTTTCCTAACTGCTGAGCCATCTCTCTTAATGCTCTAGAATATTTCATAAGAGGAGTTTATTTGAAGAGTAATCTTGTATACAATCTTTTCACCATTTTAAGAAGGGCAGAATATGATTTCTTACTATAGTCTCTCTTTTGTTATTTTCATGAAGTTGTCTAAAATAATATGCCATGCTTTCCAAGATACCAAGGAGTAATACATTACTCCAATGTATATGGTGACCTCTTTCATAATCTCTATTTTCAATATTTTCTCTCTTCTGTAATACTTGCTGCACAATGGGTGACCTGGGAATGGCAGTTTTAAAGGACATGGGGCCTTTGTGCACTAAGAGGCACCTGGTCAGATCTGCCGAGCTATATAAACATGTCTGATAAAGCAAGTTACCACTAGCTTTAGCCATTGCCAGGCTAACTCAAGTTGTCTGGATTATTTGTGATTCTCAGGACCATAAGAAACCCTGTGACTTTTTTTGTCCTTTGTCCTACAAAGCACTAATTACCCACAAGCCTGCTAGCTGATGATAGTGTGTCCCGGGAGCTCTGCAGTTGGGGGTTTGTGGGAATAGCTTGACACACAGATTTTCTGTAAATGTTATTCATAGGTTTCTAGTTTTACCATCTTGTTAATCTAGCCTATTTTTGTGCAGAGATTCAGAGACGTGTGAGAACCTTCCAGCTGTTCCTGCCATTCCCATCCTTTCCAAATCTAGTAGCTGATTATTATTGACTGTAGACAGAAAAACTTGCATGCACAGCAGAAATAAAATTAACAGACATTTATGCTAACACAGCCAGTAATCTCACAGATATCTCAGAAGAAGGAAAAAAGAAAATAGACTCAAGTATCCTCACTACAACATGAGGACAGCTATATTTATTGAAAATTTTCTTCACCGATTGAGAAACCGATTACTTTAACAATTAGACGCTGTTTGCTTAATTCTCCTTTCTTGGCTTGCTGTGCATTGTGTTTCAAGAAATTTCCCTGAGGTAAGAAATGCATCTCTTTCTATACGTCCTCTCAGTAAGGTTGCCAAAGTCCATCTTCTATCCCCATAAAGAACATTCCTAGAAAGAGCTAAACCAAGGATACAATTCCTGGATACACATGCTCATTCTCAAAGAGTATAATATCAGAATCCCTAGTAAAGGGCTTATAGGATAAGAGTGCAAATCTTTCATGGTTGGAAAACACACACATAACTTCAAGAGATTTCTAAGAGAGTTTGATATTACAAGGAACTATGACTATCCATTGTTTCTCTATTGGTTGTAGTTGTCCTCCCTTAGCTGATCTGTTGTGGCATGGAAGACAATCTGAGTTAATGTAGTAATGTTTTCTTGCAGGAACTTTTCTCAGTGACATCATATGTTTTGTCTCTGTTAGTTGTAAAAGTCAAGCCACCAAACAGAGAGTACTCATTTCCAGATTCGGAAGTTTTGGTGAGAATTCAAAATGCTATTTTGTGTAAATTACTAAATTATTATGAGATTAAGAGTATAGTGATTAAATAGATTTATTTTGTATATTTCAAAATGATAATATATTATTAAAATATGTAGAGTTTTGATAATAGCCAGACTTTATTCTTTTGCAACATCTTTGTCTAAAGCCCTTTGAAGACCCCAGCTCATTATTTTTCTCAGGCTCCTTCTCATTAAATTATATAAAGCCACTATAGCATTCAAAATTAACAGTGATAGAATATTGTTCCTGCTCTGTATAGCATCTTAAATGACTCTTTATTATCCATAATTCCCTCTGAGATCCCAGGCAGTTTTCTTTCATACTTTCTTTGTTCACATGGGTAAGATTAAATATTTGTGCTGAGTGTATATTACTCTATATTTTTTCATAAACTTTGAAGTTGTCCTCATTGTGCTTAATCCTTTAAATAATAAATGTTGTTTCTTTCTTGCCATTGTGCCACGTTTCCCCACCCATATAGTCAACATCCCCCTATTTCATAATTATTTGTACCTACTTGGGTAATTTGATATTCTGATAATTTTCAAGTTTATTTTTTATTTTGAACTCAGCACTACATAATCAGTATGTACCTTTGTCTTTCACAGATTGTCTTGAAAGATTACATATAGTATACAGGCTACTCTATGGTGATTACTTTTATTACATATTTGACCTTTCATGTGGTGTCCTAATTATTGAATACCAATTTTTCTCTCTCCGATGGTGGGCAATAAAGTACAAATGGTACTTCTTGCTCTTCACCTATTCATACAAAGCACAACTTTTGACCTTTATAGTGTTATACCAGCATGTACTCCAAAATGTTGATAGAAGAAATTATATTGCTCTGAGACTTCTGTGTGTATACTTTGTTTGTCAGTAGAGAAATCACAGGATAAATTAGTCCCTTGTTGTCACACAGACTCCCCAAAACTTAGAATATTACTCATGTCAACATAAAATTTCTATAGGCAGAGTCATTGTAAATATCTAATGCTAACTAGATTCAGCTTCTCATGTTTGCAATAGATAAGATACAGAGCACAAGCAGGGACAAAGGGAAGGTATTTGTTCTCTTTATAACCTAGTAGAAGACTATGATGCAATCCTTTTTTTTTTCTTGAAAATACAATGAAATATGGTCATGTATACTCCAGTTTCTCTACAGCAACTTCCACATATTGTTCTGACCAGGCTCTCCTGATAATGTCTTATCTTCTTATAACCTTCTAAGTGATCAGTTAGTGCTGCCCGTATGGGCATGGCTCTAGGCCTACGCACTGTGGAATGAGAATCTTACTAGTAATGGCTTTAACACTATTAGTGTCCCTCAAAGGTCATAATTGTTTCGTCCAATCTTTCAAGTGACAGATCTTCTCAATTTTAAACTATTTGGTAGAAAGTGATAATAACATGATGATATTTAATACATCATCTGCTAAAACAATAGGTTTAATTGGAAGAAATGGAGATATATTTCATTCAATTTAGTTTACTATTCAATTGATAATGCATACTTAGAAATATGGTGTCATGGAACATTTTCCATTACTATAATGGAGAGAATAGTACATACTATACATGTGAAAACACTGCATTCAAATATGTTGTCTCCATAAGTAGCCATTGGCAAACTAGCTATATGTTATCTACTTTCTATATAGATGGACTGATTATATAAAAGGTTACATAAAATGTCTATTTCTGTGTTCTTTTTTTAATTACAACTTTAAAATGCCTATTATTTTTGTTCAGTTCATGTTTGGACAGTCATTCTGGAAAGACAACCCCACAAAAATAATTACAGACAATTGATGAATACTGAGTATAATAGAAATAATCTTCCCTGGAGAAGTGCATACCCATTGGTTATCCAATACCAATTGTCAGATCTGAAAACATACATCCAAGTAACATTATATAGAATCAACAGATTATATTTTTACATATATATATATATATGTGTGTGTGTGTGTGTGTGTGTGTGTGTGTGTGTACATATACATATTCACATGCAAAAAAAGGCCCTGAATTTGAAGTAGGGAATTAGGTTTTGGGGATGATTTATTGGGATGAAAGGGAAGGGGGAAATGATATAATTATACTGTCAAAAAGTAAAAGAAATAATTACAAAAGTTTGCTACTGTCATCATTATCCTGACAGAACTGAATTTGTGAGAATTGTTCTTATGTTGCCTGCTGAGAATTGCCTCTTTGATGACTATTCAAGCTGAGTTCATAAGTAGAAGTACATGTTAAGAAAGGTTTCTACAGGTTAGAACAGTCCCATGACCACTGGCCTGGAGCAAAAACTAGCTGCCTTTATATGTTAAAATAGTACACAGGATTCTAGAAAGATAAAATATACAACAATCCTTCAACTATGAAGTACTTTTAAAAAGCTTCTGTAAGGCAAAGGACACTGACAATAGGACAAAATGGCAGCCAACAAATTGGGAAAAGATCTTTACTAATCCTACTTCTAATATAGGACAATTATCCAATATATACAAAGAACTCAAGAAGTTAGACTCCAGAGAGCCTAATAATTCTATTTTAAAAATGGGGAACAGAATTAAACAGAGAATTCTCAACTGAGGAAACTTGAATGGCTAAGAACCTAAAGAAATGTTCAACATCCTTAGTCATCAGGGAAATGCAAATCAAAATGACCCTGAGATTCCACCTAACACCAGTCAGAATGACTAATATCAAAAACTCAAGTGACAGCACATGCTGGTTGTAGAGAAAGAGGAACACTCCTCCATTGCTGATGTGATTGCAAGCTGGTACAAACACTCTGGAAATCAGTCTACTGGTTCCTCAGAAAAGTAGACATAGTACTACCTGAGGACCCAGCTATATGACTACTGGGCATATACCCAGAAGATGCTCCAACATGTAATAAGGACACATACTCCACTATGTTCATATCAGCCATATTTATAATCGCTAAAAGCTGGAAATAATCCAGATGTCCATCAACAGAGGAATGGATACAGAAAATGTGGTACATTTTCACAATGGAATACTAGTCAGCTATTAAAAACAATGACTTCATGAAATCCACAGGCAAATGGATGGATCTAGAAAATATCATCCTGAATGAGGTAACTCAATCACAAAAGAATGCACATGGTATGTACTCACTGGTAAATGGATATTAGGCAAAAAAATGTGGAATATCCACGATGCAACTCATGGACCACATGAAGCTCAAGAGGACAGAAGACCAAAGAGTGGATGCTTCAGTCCTACTTAGAAAGAGGAACAATATAGTCAAGGGAAGTAGAGTGTGTGAGGGACTTTGGAGGAAGAGAAGAGGGGAAGGGGGAAAGGAGGGGAAGAATCAGGTATGGGAGGAGATGGAGGAGATATAGAGAAGATCAGGAAATTGAAAAGATGTGTATAGCAATGGGGGATTTGGAACTGGTGGTAGCAACCAGAAAGTCCCAAAAGCCAGAAAATCAAGAGCCTCCCAGGAACCCATGGGGATGACATTATCTGAAATACCCACCAACAGGGAGGGAGGACCTGTGGAGACCATATGTAGAAGTGAGGCATGCCCTCCCCAGTTAAGGGATGGGGCCATCCACCCATCTCCAAAATTTTAACCCAGAATTGCTCCTATATAAAGGAAATACAAGGACAACATGAAGCAGAGACTGAAAGTAAGGCCATCCAGAGACTGCCCCACCTGGGATCAGGATCCATCCCACATGTAGACACCAAAGCCAGACACTGTTGCTGATGCCATGGAGTGCTTCCTGACAGGAGCCTGATACAGCTGTCTCCTAAGAGACTCTGCCAGATCCTGAGCAATATAGATGCTAATGTGTTGCTACTTTGCTTCCAACCCAGTTCCTCTTAAAAGAAAGCTCAACTCAATCAGTTAACAAAACAAGCTAAAAGCCTAGATTGGGCGACCTCCCACTACACTACTCTATTCCATGTATATTATCCCTTATAACTTGTGGTTTCTCCAGGCCACAAGCTTCTCTCCCTCTGATCCCTCTGATCCTCTCCTTTCCTCCCTGGTAGCTCCTCCCCCTCCTGTTTAACCCATCGCTCTTCCCCTAGACTCTCAGCTCCTCCCATTTCCTCTTGCTCAATCATTGGCTCAAGCTTTTATTTGAAAAGTTAAGGGGGGGAGAAAGTTCACAAGGCAACTCTGTATCTGCAGCCCCTCTGAAAGAGCACAGGGACCCCAATGGAGGAATTAGAGGAAGGACTGAAGGAACTGAAGGGGCCTTATCAATGGGAGGGGAGGTCCTTGGTCCTGTGAAGGCTTGATGCCCCAATGTAGAGGAATGCTAGGGCAGTCAGGCAGGAGTGGGTAGGTGGGGTGTGGGCAGAAGCACCCTCATAAGAAGTAGGGTAAGGGGGCATGGAATAGGGGTTTGCAGAGGGGAAATTGGGAAAAGGGATAACATTTGAAAAGTAAATAAAAAAATATCCAATTAATAAATTAAAGTAGTTAAAAAATAACCTAGGGAGACCTAAACTCCATCTTGGCCATGAAGACAGCATATTGATGTTTGTTCTTGTACTTAAGACATATCTTGATCTAATTTCAAATTTAATATGTATGGATAATATAGTGTAAAACTACTGTTGAACATCATTTTGATCATTAATGAGTGGAAATATAGTGAGTGAACTATGTAACTAAGCACAGGCAACCTTCTCTGTCTCTACTAATAAAGGAATGTTTGAGCCAAGAAAACTGTAGTTGGCCTGACAGTTACCTATCAGAAGTACTAGCAGCCAAATAGGAAATTCCAGTAAATAGGGCAGTGCTGCAATGTTGGACAGAATCTTCCGACATTATCTTTCTCTCCCCAGATAACAATGTGGCTGGCATGCCAGTTATTAGAAAGATAAAAATGTACTAAATTTTTCTCTTTAAGGGTAGACCTTGCATCTTCCTGTCTTCCAATTTGGATGGTAAAGAAACAGTTCTAGGGCACAGGATACTCATGGAAAACAATCCCTGTCACAAACTCATTGCACATGAATGGATAGCAATCCTTCTTTTCCCTGTGTTCCTTATCACCCCAACCCCTGCCATCTATGTGTGTCCAAGGTGAAGTTTTCATCCATTTCCTCAATAAAATACTAATTCCAGAAACTTTTTTTTAGCAATCTGTAAATGCCACAATCCTAGTGAACAAATACATGAAGAATGAAAACTTTGATTTTTGTTGGCTTTTGTTGTTTTGCTTTTGTTTTTGTTTTTTTTATTTTTGTTTTTGTTTTTTTATGTCCTAAATTACATTAAATGCACCTTAATTAGATACAGCAGTAGCAGATTGTACTGTGCATTGTTTACATTTTAAATGGTTAACATATGATTCCTGAGTAGCATATAAGTGAAATTTAAATATCCATAGTGTTCAAATTTAATATGAAAATATTGTCTTCAGCAGTTACTATCCCAGGAGGATAATGATGTGTTATTTATTCAAAATAAAGTGTATGCCAGAAACTCATTTCAGGATTTGAAGGCTCATTATGGCATTTCTATTGAAATGTATGACCACAGCGAGACAGGATGTAATGTGCCCATTTCATACAAAAGAAAGCTAAATATCAAAACTACATATGTAATAAGTGCCATAATTGACAGAAATTGATTTATACCAAGACATTCTGACTCTATCTTGTCTCTTTCCATTAAAAAGGCTTATAACACTCTAGAAAATTAGTCATACCAATCTACCTTTGAATAATCGAGAAGCCCAGTATTTCATTAAATATCAATCTGGAGAACAGAACCCAAAAGAACAAAGGGCAGTAAGATGTGAGGGAAACAAATCAGTGTTTAAAGAGATAATGGCATAGAAGCAAGGAATTATGTAATTTCTGTGATCATCTGATTCTGCAAGTTCATTAGGAATTTGTTTCAGTCCAATTTGGATTCTCAGTGAATGGACTTTCTCAGGATAATTTCATAGTAGGTTTTAAAAATCACGATTTTGGTAAACATAATAGGGTCTTGGTTCTCATGTATCCCATGAATATAATATAATATCTCACATGAGAGTGCTTGGAGAATCTCTACACACATTCCCTGGAATCCTATTGAGAGTGACAGAGGAAAACATTATTTCTGGCTACACATTCTCTAGCTACAGAGAGGAGCCAGCTAACCTTTACTTGTCGGAGACTGTAATTCAAGCATCATGCTAATGAATTTGAACTGGAAAATTACAACTAAATATATGGTCAGAATTAAACATGACTTAATTCAGTTTGTATGATTTCCCCTATTAGTTGTTTTTTATCTTTTATTTACTTACTTATTTACTTAATTTTTACACTCCAGTCTTTATTCCCCTCTAGGTCCACTTTTTCTTCCTTCCTTCCTTTCTTTCTTTTTTTCTTTCTATCTAGCTTTCTTTTAGCAAAATGTCTCCTTACTTAGGAACACATCGTTTGTTTGCATTTCTCAAAGCCAAAGGAGTATAACATTTGAAATGTAAATGAAGAATATATTCAATAAAAAATAAGAAAAAAGAAAAATATTTCTGATGGTGATAATGGAAAATAAAGCTTAAATTTGAAATTAACATATTCAATGTTGCCCATAGCAGTGGTCTTTTACTAGATGGGTCTTCATGTTTAAAGACTATTTTTTAATAGGTGTTTGGATAAGTAGATGCTATATTTGCTTTTGGTTTAATTATTTCTAACATGGACAAGATCAACCAGCCTGTGAGACAATACTGAATAGACATGGAGACATTCACTACCATACACATTACTTCTTCTGAATATTTCTTTATTGAAAAAAATCTGCTGGCACAAATAACTTCAAGAAAAAGATACCAATGAAATAATTGAAAATTTTACACATTTGCTTATAGTATAATCTACACATTGAAACTTCATACAATTTAAATTTTAATAGTAGCTTCAATCACCGTCTCTTAAAAGTCCACTCTATACCAGAATGGAACAGTAGGAGATGGCTCTTTTAACTATTGTTACTAAGTACAGCATTATCTCTGTACATTCTTTTGAATGCAAAGAATCAAGGTTTTGAAAGTTCTCTCAAGGTGTCCCAGTGGCATAATCAGTTAATGTATGGAATTCATATGGAAACTCCATGAAAAAATGTAGTCAAAGTCACTTTCCCATGTTACTACCTATTGCCTACCCCTACCTATCTCTCCCTAATATTTTAACAGCTACCTGGAGAAGGTTTTTTTTTGGGGGGGGAGGGGCTTTGAGGCAGAGTTTCTCTGTGTAGCCCTGGCTATCCTGGAACTCACTCTGTAGACCAGGCTGACCTCAAACTCAGAAATCAGTCTGCCTCTGCCTCCCAAGTGCTGGGATTAAAGGCATGTGCCACCACCACCCAGTGCTGGAGAAGGATTTAAACTCATCCTAAGTTTTCACCCTTGAAGTTGGAGCTGTTTTCCTAATGAATCTGTGTTATTACTTAGCTATGAAAAAGAAGTATTTAAGGTAACAGAAAACTCTAAAATGTGATTTTTGTATTCATTAGATACTAGAAAAATATCTGCACAAAAAACTAATGAATCTGTGCTATTTCTTAGCTATGAAAATCAAATATATAAAGTAATAGAAAACTCTAAGATGCAATTTTTGTATTCATGAGATATTAGAAAAATATCTGCACAAAATGCTTTCCTTCCCTGCTGTATATCTTGGTCTCTTTAGTTGTGCTGATGTGTTATCTCTACATAAGATTCTACATTTGCTGAAGATATTGCCTCAAAATATCTGCCTAATCTCATTTATTGAAGAAGAGAAAGAAACATTTTTTCTTAGCAACTCTTTATATATATGTGTGAAGCACCACCATTTTATATATGACTACTGCTGACATACGTAAGTGTGGCTTTCCCACCCACATCCTTGACTAGAATTCTTTTCCCTTAGCTCCTCTTTTTTTTATTAACCCAAATACTAAATATATTTTAGACTTCCGTCACAGAAACTCCAACACTGCTTCCAAAGCACCTGCCTAATGCATAACAAAGAGTTTCCTCTTGATACTGGAAAATACAAATCTTAAATTGTGTCTAAATAAAATTAAGCATGTCAGAAAGGTCTTTTTAAAAGTTTTGGTTTTTATGTGCATTTCTAAAGCACAGTGTGACATTTTGATAGTTATGTCCATCAGGGAATTAAAGAAGTCAAATTATTTAGATTATCTGATTATATCAAATACTTGTAATTTACGGAAAAGTTTTCTTATTTTGTAGATTTCAACAGCATCTCAATACTACCCAGTGCCTTTTATTATAAATACCTTCACATTTATTATCCTGTGTTTGTGATTTTTGGACACACTGGCATGGTTTTCTAAAAATCTTCAATTTTTCCTCAATGAGGCAGTTGGGAATAGATTAGGTATGACTTTAGATTTTGAAATGTAAAGTGACATAAAAATGTGAAGAGTAATTTGGTTGAAACCTTATTAGACGAGGTTGTCAAATGCTTAAGAATCATTTGAGACATTAGTTAAGACACAAGCTGGAAAGTAAGCAGAGAAGGATTCAGCAGAGTGGATCCTGCCATTTACCATTTAGATAGCTTAGAATAAACCACCAACTGTCCATATTGTAATGCCTGAATCTCAAAAAATAATGAGGAATCTAGGGGGAATGGATTCAATGGCTATTTTTGACTCTAGACACCACTATTTGCAAATAATAAAATAATGATTTTTTTAGAGCTAAAGATACTAAATTAATTTTTAAAACATCTGTGCTGTCTCAGTAGGGAATATTTTGCTTATCTGATGTCAAGTGATAGGTTTAGATAGCTTCAAATTTTAATGTGCAGAACAGAGAGAAATAAATCTAGACACACTAAAAATTAATGTATGCCATTAATGTACAGATAGATAGACATCCATGATTTGGCTATGCCCTGCAGTACAGAGTCATAGATCATTTGGCATAAAAACCAGTTTTTCTTTGGCTAAAAAATAATGCTAAATAAATAAATTGTGAACTATGTTAAAAGCTATTTAGTGCTATCCTCCATGCCTGTTTGTATACTCTTCACCTAAAGAAATTCGGATGGCCGAGAAGCACCTTAAAAAATGTTCAACATCATTAGTCATTAGGGAAATGCAAATGAAAACAACCCTGAGATTTTACCTCACACCAGTCAGAATGGCTAAGGTTAAAATATCAGTAGACTGCAGGTGTAGGCGAGAATGTGGAGAAAGAGGAACACTCCTCCACTGCTGATGGGATTGCAAGATAGTACAACCACTATGGAAATCAGTGTGGTGTTTCCTCAGAAAACTGGACATGACACTTTGGAGGACCCTGCTATACCTCTCCTGGGCATATACCCGAGGATTCCCCGGCATGCAATAAGGACATATGCTCCACTATGTTCATGGAAGCCTTGTTTATAATAGCCAGAAGTTGGAAAGAACCCAGATGTCTCTCAATGGAGGAATGGATACAGAAAATGTGGTATATTTACACAATGGAATACTACTCAACAATTAAAAACAATGAATTCATGAAATCTTTAGGGAAATGGTTGGAACTGGAAAATATCATCCTAAGTGAGGTAACTCAATCACAAAAGAATAGACATGGAATGCAATCACTGATAAGTGGATATTAATTAGCCCTGAAGCTCTGAATACCCAAGACACAATTAGCATAACATATGACTCCCATGAAGAAGTAAAGAGAGGCCCCTGATCCTGGAAAGGCTTGATCCAGCATTGTAGGAGAGTACCAGGACAGAGAAAAAGGAGGGAGGTGATTGGAGAATGGGTCGAGAGACTAGGGCTTATAGGACATATGGGGAGGGGGAACTGGGAAAGGGGAAAGCTTTTGGAATGTAAACAAAGCATTTAGAAAATAAAAATTTAAAAAGAGGAAAATGTAAAGGGCAAACATGCCATTAGATAATAAGCAAGGTACATCAATACAAAACACTAGGTAAAGAAGTTTTAAACTGTATTTGTTGAAAAATCATTTCTTGCCTTAGCTTTTAGTGATAAATATTCAGGAAATGATAGTTATCTCAAGGCACATAGAAATACTGTAAATTTTTAACATTATAGATATAAGCAAAGCTATTAGTAAATTTTGAAAGCTATGTACATAGTCGACTTAATTTCAAGATCTGTCTTAACAATTAGCTATTTTCTCTCTAATTTCAAGGGCAATCAATGTATATTTAACATTCAAACTATTATAATCAACAGAAACATAAAATCTTATACACCATACATACCACTATGAAGAATTAAGAATGACATTTCTGTGATTTATATATTAATATTTACAATTTTTACCATTTGTAAAAGCAGTAAATACTATGCTATTAGCATACAACTGTTGCTACAATTCTGAGATACTTACAGATTGAATCAAACCATGTATTAGTTTTGTTGAGTTTTCATAATTATTGTAACCTTCCTGACTTTTCTCAAAACAATTGTGACTATTAACAATCTAGTTTCTACAATTAGCAGAAAGCATTCAATGGCAACAACAAACCTTTGATTCCAGTTTCTAATGATAGACTTGCATTGGCAAGCATACCACATATCTTTGTTACTATTGCTGTTTTTACTGCTTAGAATAGTGCTTAGCAGAGTTGAATACTTTGAAAAACACTTTTCAGTTAGGAGAACCACACAGAATTAGGAAGAATATTTCCCAGTATATCTATGTTTTCAGAAAATTCTTGTACATTAAAGTACACACTGTGTCCTATGAATATGACCTGTTATTTAGTAACTAGAGTCAATATAGGAATAAGTTCATTGGGACTGGTTTCTTTAAGCCAAAAGTACCTCTCGAAATATTCTAAAAACTAATATAAAAAGAACTTTATCTCCTATGCCCTTTGCATCTACTTTACCCCTAAAACCTCAGAGATATTCTCTTTTTTCATAAATTATCTTTATTCTTTTACTTATTGAAAGACACACATATTGCATCTAATAAAATAAGAGTAGTTTTAATTCTATGTGCATTTAGCAGAGTAATTGTAGTTGGTTCTTTCTATAGACTGTGATGTATAACAGATGTTTTTTGGCTCTGCTAATGGTACTAGGCAAGAATTCTGTCTGTAGGAATTGGCCTTTAATCCATTCAAAATTTGTTGAGGGGGATGGAGAGATGGCTCATCACTTTTCAAAAAGTTGTTGGTTACTCCCATACCTCCCAATTACACCAGTGGCCATTAATTATCTCCAATGTGCGTGCTTTCCAAACATGCCAGACTCTTGAATGGGTAAGACTATTGCTCATCCCATCAGTAGCATACATAGCACCTGCCAGCATTATGAAAGGTAACTAGTAGAAATGGCGCTTCCTAGGCCAGTAGCAGCTTGATTTCTCTAAGTTCAATGATTCGAACTTGTGGTGTCTTCTGTAATAGGTTCTTACATCAAGTTCTGTGGCGGGGGGGGGGGGGGTCGCTGTAAATGCAAACAGTGTCAAGAGCCTGTGAGAACCCACCAACCAACACCTTGAAAAGAGGTAACCCATATCTGACACTGGACTTTTCACTCAAAGCTTATGGTGTTTGTGAGTAACAGTGATCCTACCCCTACTTCTTATGAGATTACTCCATGGAAACTTCCTTTCTTTATTCATAGAAATGTGTGTACAATAGTAGAATTCCTTATAGCCTTTCTGAAGGTTTTTGGTATTGGTTTTTTTTTCCCTATATCTTGTCCTTTACCCAACTCCCCAACCTCAAATTACTTACCTCTTTCTGCTGTATTCTTCCCTTTTTCCATTCATGCCATCCAGGATCTCAATCCCCCCCTCCATTAACATAAGCCTCCCAGTGGCCCTTTACTACTTTCCTGATAGAAAAACTTCCTTTTATGGGAAAACAAAAACCAAATTAAATCATCACAAGCTCTTTGTATGACCAGTAGGTTACCTGAACTTTTAAGCCCTTAAAACTAGGTACAAAGTATTATTATGCTTTCAGTCCATATATAGTATTAGGTCATAAATTTGAGACAAGTCTGGCAATCCTTCAAATTTGAGCAAATAACAAAAAGAAATTGGAATAAACAATACTAGCATAAGGTTTTGTTTATGTTATCATTTTTAGACACTGTCTAACTATGCAGCTCAGATGAGCTTCAGACTTAACACCCTCTGTTTTGCCTCCCAAGTGTTAGGGCTACTGGCACAAATGCCTCAGCAGCATTTCTTAATGAAAATCACAATACACATGAAGAACATGATGCTGACTACAAATGCTTGGATTTGGGGCTTGGTCTGTAGTAGAGGTCTGCACTTATTTTCCTTAAATTAACGCTTTTGATATCTCTATCAAGTAGCCAACAGAACAATAAAACTTGTCTCTATTGAATAATAACAAAATGAATACTCAACTCCAGAAATAAAATATCACTGTAAATGCAAACACCCTTTTTTCCCAATCAAGTCACTATTTTTTTTGGGGGGGGTCTTCCTTAAAAGTCACAGAAATAACTTTGTGTAAGAAAGCATCTCTTTGTACAGTTCTCTATGATACTATCATCTTAAAATTATTTTTTGTAAGTAAAAGAATTTTTATTAATTTTTTAAATTAAAATATAAGTTACATTATTTCTTCCTTTTCCTTTCATCCCTGCCCTGGAGTTGTTTAGGTAGCCATATTGATGAGAATAAATAGGTGTGGCTTCTCTGTCTCACAGCTATGAACTATTGAGAAAAACATACAACCACCCCTTCACTAAATCAGCATACATTCTAGCCACATTCTAAATATTAATCCTTATACCCACAGAAAGGCATGTGTCACTTCTTGTCAAAAAAAAATGTAACCTTGCAACAGATGGAAACCATTGCACAAAAGTACAACTAATTGAAATGTTGAGAACATATAACATTATGCTGCTCAGCCCAAAGTGATGAATCTACTTCTCTTCAGCACACTAAGTCTCAGGTGTCAAAACAGAAGAGGGAGGAAAAAGATTGTAAGAGACCAGATGGGTTGTACACTCTGATCTTTGACTTTCAGCAATGACTCTCACATCTGACTTGACTGTTCAAATAATGGACTGGCAATCTTTCCTTACATGAAAGTTCTAGACTCACGTAACAAACAACTCTCTGAGCTCATTTTGCTTTTAGTTTCTATATTTAACTTAAAAATATCCCTGTTGAAATCACAACATAATGAAGTCTTAACATTTGTTAATATTAAATAAATAAAACTTCACACTTTACCCAAAGAACATCTTTTTAACTTAAAAAATAAATTGA
Organism: Apodemus sylvaticus; assembly: GCF_947179515.1. NCBI lineage: Eukaryota > Metazoa > Chordata > Mammalia > Rodentia > Muridae > Apodemus > Apodemus sylvaticus. Next base: position 43,046,535 of record NC_067476.1, on the reverse strand, counting down.
CTCTGAGCCTAGTGTGAGCCTGCATGTGGCTGTAGTCCCAGATACTTGGAAGGCTAAGGAAGGATGTCGTGAGCCAAAAGTTCAAGGTCAATCTACTCAACATAATGAGATCCATATCCTATTTTATAATGAAATATATAAAAATATCTGTCTTCTAGAGAATGTCCTTTATCAGAAACATTTAGAAAACTATGAATTTATATAAATGTTTATAAACCTCAGATTCATTTTATCTCCTGATTAATAAAACTAATTTTAGCATTTTGTTTGAGCCGTCTGCTCTGTGTATGAGACACTTCCTGGTCTGATGGTGACCTAGACAAGTTCTATATGTCCCCTACCTGCACACAGCCTCATATTGCTACAGGGTTCCTAAGCTTGAGCACACACTTATCCTTGGCCCCTCCTAGGCACTGAGCATCTCTTGTGTCTGTCCTTTACTTGAAAACTCTGACCTGATAGATTTACTTCCTGTCTTTTTATTTATTGAATTCTGTTGGGTTTTTTCTTTTGTAAATAAATTACTATAGCTTCAAGATCAGAAATGGAAATAATTCAAATGTTTATCATCATTATAACCCATAATCCTACAGGTATAGAAAACCAGATTGTAAAGGTTTCCTTATATGGGCTTATATCTTTTCTTCAAGCTGTTTGTGACAGGCAATTTAAAAAATTAGAAGAATATATGTGATATAATTTAGCATGACAGCCCTTTTACCACAAAAATAGGAAACGTGACACTACCAGATACAAAATTTGTGGTTTCTTTATCAACCCAGCTCCCATGACATTCTTCATAACATTTTCTCTTTAGATTTTACAGAATTTATAAAAACAATACCACTATTCCATTCACTTAGTGGCAAATAATTGAAAGACACTGGGATACCCAGGAGCCACACAGCCACAGTGATCTAATGAAAGGCTCTCTTCTGAGTTTGGGCTCTTTATCACCTTGGTACTGCTTTCCCTTGACCTCCACATAAGATATGAGAGCATGTCCTATCAGATTTCACCTTTGTGGAACTGACATTATTTTATTAAATAGTTGTATGGACATTAATTGGTATGCAGACAGTTTTGCTTTGGGCTAGAACCTCATAAGGCAAGGATACGATACGGGTGTGTATTGTTCACCTATGTAATCCCCCAAGTCCTGGAATTCAACCTATATCTAAAAATGAAAGGATGGAATGGGGCTGGTTTTCTGTGCATTTGCTAATGTCAGAAGTTTATTTGGCATTAATGAAAGGTTAAATGTTTATATTCCTTCTGTACTAATGAAATGATTAGCTTCATTTAGGGGAAGCCTAACCCTTTCATTTCTCCTCACATCTCTTACCCATAACAAGCACCGAGCCTTTGCTTTCTACCTTTCAAATCCTTTTGCATTGTGTGCTACTCTTCATCTTGTCTTCATGTCTTATTTTCTCACTCGAGTCTTCCAGCTGTCCTTTGCTTAAAGGAAAAGTATTGTTTGTGTGTGCATGTGTATGTACACACATGCATGTGTGTGTGGGGGGTGGTATGTGTGCGTATATGTGGCAGCTGGGTTGCATTGCCCACCATGGGTTATCACCAAGTCTTTCAATCTTCTATGGGAATATCATGGTACAAATCCACTAAAATTGTCTCATGTTCAACAATGATCTTGTAAAATGAATTAGGATAAATCCATTGGACTAACATTGAATACTTGTAAGATATCCATAGCATGTCAATTAGTTACATACATATACCCCTCATCTAGAAAGATATTATTCTTTGTTTCTGCAGTGGTTTAAATGTAGCCTGGTCTCTACTTCTGTAAAATGATTCTTCATGTTCCATATTCTTAACTGATAGAAATTTTAAAAGTAGTAAAATGCGATGTTCTCATACAAGTTTTAAAGTGGTTTTTCGAAAGTAAATTAAACCACATTCAGAAATATATTTCAGAAGGCCAAATGAACTTGAGAAGCATGAGGGACAAAAATAAATTAAGCATAATACATTAATTAACACAAAGCTGAACCCTGTCTTGGTTTTCACCCAGAAAGGAAGATAATTAAAAACAACCCTGTGAAGTATTTTTCATATGACCGAATTACTGAACAGGATGTTAAATTAATAATAAAAAAGTATTTGAATATGAGATGTTTAGAATCAATATAAAAGTAATAAAATGCATATTTTGATGTTGTTATTCTGTATTTAACTCTCTAAATTGATCTTATTTCTCAAACAACTACCCAGAGGGCTTAAGTAATTATCACACCAGGGAAGCTTTAATATATGATGGTCTTACCTTGAGGAATATTTTATGTTTTGGTAATCTTCCTTCTCTGAAGCATGACTGGCAAATGCTTTAAATTAAGACAATAAATATCCATCCTTTACTGATGAACTCTAATATATTTAATAAGCACAAACATCTTAGGGATTCATTTTACTCATAAATAATGCAATATTAATTGTTAAGCCATTCTTTAGGACATATAAAGACATAGATATACAATGGCATTTCTTATTACTGTGAGAACACGAGCAAGACAGCTGTTCTGGGAAATGGCTGTTAGCCAATTCCATATGACCACGTTCTTCTATTCCCTGTACTTCTTAAAGAATTAGTCACTTGGCCAAAATATGACATCCTGCTTCCATCCTGTACTGTAGGATATGCATGCTGGTATTGTTTTCTGTTTCACTATTAAAAACAATTATTTCGAAATTTGTCTCAGCATATGTTAGCAGTTGTTAAATCTATGTTGAAACATAAAACTCCCAAACTTAAATGTTTGCCAAAATCCAGGTGCTTAACTGAAGTTTTTTTTTTGTTTGTTTGTTTTATCAGTTTTAGTGCTAACGTATTCTCACTGTTTTTATTCTGTCTTGTTTATAGATATTTATCAGTCTGTCATTTGGGTTAATGCCTAATATAAAACAAATATCACCCTAATTTCCAAAATGCAGTTGCTATAATGTAGTAAACTCTAAAAATACTAGAGTATTTTATATGTGATCCTACAGAAATTGGTTCACTGAATGCAAGTTCATATCTATAAAATCTATTAATCATGAGTGGTAAGGAATTTTCTACTTTTACTTTCTAAAACTACTTGTATAGAAAGTTTCAAAAATTCATCCTTATATGCTGCTTAACATTTCCACTAAAGCCACAATGTATAGTCTGCCTGTAATTCTGGGTTATCCTGTGTTTGCTAGTAATCACTATATATTGCCAAAATTTCCCAACATGTGCAAATTTAACATAAAAAATTTGTTATACATGGGAGAATTTTATTATTGATGAAAACCTTTGATGAAAAAGAAAAAGGCAGGATCCAACAAGCTAAGCAGGTGTGTGTCTTTTCATCAAAGAGTTCATCTGAAATGCATAATATTTATGCCAAAAGAAATGTTTAAGGACATCATCAAGAGAACCATTCACCTTGAAGGTGTTTGGTAAATAGATTAGGAGAGAAATGGAGGCAGATTAATAAAATATTATGTTATCTTCCATCCATTCAAAGATATAGAAAAACTTGTATTGGGGCATTCTTTTCTTGCTATTTTAAATATTACCTGATTATTGTATGGGTAATAACATATATTAAGGAGTCTGAGGGAATGGAAAAAGCTAAGTTTTATAGTTTATCAGGCCAGTGGGATGAAAAACATTCTTTATGAATGAAAAATGCTGTAGAGGAGGGAAAATCAAAGAGTGGGAGTGTTCAATAATTATTGATATGGTAGATGAGAGGAAAAAACAGTTGAAGGGTACATTTTAAAAGTCAGTTTTTCCTAAAGCTAGCATGATCATAATCAGTCCAATTTTCTAATCTTCCTACCACTTTCTATAGCTTTAGATGGCCTCACTGTAGCAGACAGGGCATAGTTAGTTCCAATGTTTGCTTAAGAATTATTGTAGTAAATGAAGTAATCATGGACAGGTTAAAAAAAATAAATCTTAGAGGCAGGCTGTAGGATAGGGAAATTTACTCTGCTTAGAGAATGATCAGTGTAGATGTAAAGAGAAGCAGAGCTCATTGAGGGCCATCAAAGCTCAAATGTATAGAAAGGGCAGCCATTGCAATAATGACAAAATTTGATCAGTAGCTCTCCAAACTGAATGGTATGACCAATGTTTGAGACCATGACATAAAATTCAACAACAAAGTCAAGAAACAAGGCAAGTACTGAGGAGCAGGAGTAGAGCTAAGAGACTTAAATGGAGCCTAGGAGCAAAATCTCCAAGTTTGAAGCACAAGCTATAAGTTAAAAGTTGACATCATCAGCAATTGACATAAAGTAAACAGGTGGTACAGATCCAGAGGTTAGCAGAGGACAGGATGAAGGACAAGGAAAGAGTGATAAGATGTGACAATGTGCTTTAAATATGTTAAATAATTAAAGGAGGAAGGGGGAAAGACAAATAACAGAAGTGAGGCTATAACAGAAAGAGGATATTTAGAACACCTCCAGGAAATGAGTCAGAAAAAGAGACAGAAAAATAAGAGGAAGGGGTAGAGGAGTGTTGTATTCTGTAGCTCCCTGCAGCTACTATGAACTGGGTACAGAACCTGAGGGATAGATGGAGAAGGGGTGAAAAGAATGAGGCCAGGAGGATTCTTTACTGATAGAGGCCCCAACTTTAATGGCAGTCAGACCTTTTAACAGTTTGGGCAAACCCCTCCCGCCAGACTCCAGACTGAGTTCCACGAATTAATCTGGCTTCCCCTGGCCATCCTTGGCTGGACTGCTCAGGCAGCTGGGTGGGTCACCTGTTTAATTCAGGAATTCATAGACCTGGAGGAACAATGAACTTAACCTTCACTCTGAGCTTCTCCACCCTAGGATAAAAATTCCTGCTGTAACCTACTTCCCTATTGTCCTAATGTCAGATTCCTGCCTGAAGCCAGGAATTGTCCTTGGCCAATGTCAAGTTCCTACCATGTGACATGACACCCCAATATGGCTCTGTACAGAGGAGGATAAAGGACAAGAAGCAGGAAGAATGGCAGTAGGAAGAGCAGAAGGAGAGGATGGGAGAGGAACAAGAGGAGAGGAAGGGAAGGAACAGGAGGAGGGAGAAGAGCAGGGGGAAAGAGGTAAAACTGCATGGAGTGGCTTAAAGTCACAGTGCTTACTACAAATGAGATGGGAAGGACACAGAAATGCTTGAGGACATGCAGATGTGTCTCTTGAAGAAAATGAGAATTCTCTAAAGTATTGTACAATGATCTAAAGAGGTTATGTAGGAAGGGGGGAAAGAACAAAGCACTGAATATTATATCTTAATTGAGTTAAAATAAAGAATACTGATCAAAGATCACATCCAAGTATCCAACATGTTACTACTGGTGTTCAGTATGCCTGTAACAAAAATGAAAATATTTTGATCTTTATCTTCAATAAGAATGATGCTGAAAGAATAAAAATGAAATTTAGTGAGATTTATAGGACCAACAATTTATCTCAGGACTATTAAAAATGAATTATGTTCTTCCAGATTTATGATAGTCAATGAGAAATATGAGATAGTGAAACACATGAAATTGTGCTCTAAACACAAAGAACTTCTTTATTTTTCATACTTCTTTTCATGAAATAGATAATATTGAAATATTTGCTTCCAAAGGAAATTGTGGGAAAGAACCTTGTTATTTGAGTGTGATTCTGAAAGAAGGTGCAGAAAAGGAGAGGGAGGATTTAGTGGCCAATATTTTTGGATTTTGTCCATAGTAAAGTATTAAAAATACTTACCATATAAGTATGAAGTAGTTATAGCCTTAAAAATAAGTTGGTAAGCCATCAAGCTAAAAGACTATTGAGTGAAATTAAGAATTGATATTCTAACTGATAGATACTAGTTTCATCATTTAGTAACTGGTATAAGTACTTAACTGTATACTGGTTAGAAATATTAGCCATTTCTAACCAGCACATTTATGTATAAAGATGTTATAGGCTGTGTCTTAAAGCAACCAGTAAGATTTCTTTTGTGTGCTTCTTTACCTGAAGTCTGTGCCGCACAATGCTTTCTCTATGTCTCTTCTTAATGAGTGTGATGAGGCAGTAGAGTGCAATGGGAACAGACTCTCCTTAAAATCAGGTGTGGCTTGACTTGGGAATTCCATGGTAAATATATTCTGTATCATAGACAAAATCATTCAACTTCTCAATCTTTTAACTTTGTCCACTATTTGGGTCAATGGACTTATAAAACTAACACTGAAGGGCGTCAGCACATCTGCTGCATCTCTGTGGTCTGAGCAGGCATAACTGCCATTGCTGTATTGAGGTTTGAAAGGCCCTTGCTAAAACAGTTGTTTCAGCAAGAAAAGTACTGAATAAATGTTGTTGACAAGGGCAATGTTGTGTCAAGGACCCAGACTCTTTAGCCCTGTGAGTAATAGTAAAGCAGTCCAGGCTGGAATCATAGGTATGCCAAGGCCTTTCCTCCTGGTCCATGTGTGGATGTTGATGCATTCACAGAAAATGTCCACCATAGCTTTCTCCCACCAGATATTTATGGTCTGAAACTATCTTCCCTACCACTCCTATCAAAATTAGCTCACCCTTATTTCTTGATTCAGTTGTATATGCATATATTGCTTCTTTCTGTCTTCTATGAAGTAACCATGCATTAACTCTGTATGTGTGTGTGTGTGTGAATATATAACTGGATATGAAGATACTGAGCTTCCAGAGACATACGGCTTCTTCATCAGAGGCCATAGTCTACCCAACCCATCTTTTCTGTGTCTGTGTGTCCGTCTTTCCACTATTACCTCAGAATATGGAACCCAAGTTATACACTAACAAGGCATTTAGGGGATTATCCAAGGTTAGGCCTAAAATGTACAAAATTTTCTAAAAATGATGAATGTAAATGTAGTAGCTTATGCATGCCCTTATGTACTCTTCTTGCTGGAAGGTTTTATTAACTACTTGTCACTGTGACAAAATACCATACAATTTTAGAAGGTCAGGCAGTGGTGGCACATGCACTCCGGAGACAGCGTCAAGTGAAACTCTGTGAGTTCAAGGCTGGCCTGGTCTATAGGGCAAGTCCAAGGACAAACAGGACTATACAGAGAAACCCTATCTCAACAAAATAAAACAAAACAAAATAAGAAAAATGCAAAAAAAACTCCAAACAAACAAAAAGCAAAACAAAACAAAAAATAGTTAATTTGAGGAATGATGGGATTATTTTGATTTACATCAGGCCAAAAGTGAACTATAATCTGGGAGAGGATATTGTGGCAGGAGGCAGGTTGTGTCAAGCTGGGAAACAGGAAACACTAAATGATTGTTCTTCTTGCTTTTTCCTTTTTATTCCACAAAATTCTAGCCCTTTGAATAATTCCATCGACATTTAGAGTGGATCTTCCTAACTAAATTAACCCAATATAGGCAATCTCTCTCAAAGACAAACTAGGAGACTCACTTCTACACAAAGTCTGAATCTCATCAAGTTGATAGTCAGTAGTAAGTATCCTAGGGATTGAAATGATTTCAAATATCCTTAAAATGTTTTGTTACTAAAATATGAAGACAAATTAAATGAAGAAAAGTTGGTAGAAAGAAGACCAAAAAAACAAAACAAACAAACAAGCAAAAGAAAAAAAAACAGAATAGCAAATGAAACCAAGAATCTGAAGCAGGAGAAACAAAATTAAGGTACTTACATTAAACAGTTAAATTAATGTGGGTAATTAGCGGATAAGGAACTGTGGCATTGCTGTGGATATAAAGACTAAGCAAAATTAATGCAAATAAGTAGATAAGTTTAAATAAATTTGCCACCAGATAGAAGATACTATAGATTATTGTAAAAGTATGAAGGAAGGTAATGATTCCAATCAAGTCCCATAAATGCTAATATGTGAATTTGCTTCAGCTTTCATACTGAACGCTATGCATATGCTAATCTTAGCTATGTGTGTTACTTTGGAATCAGTATCTTCCTCATGTGCTGAAATGTTTACCATCCCATCCCTGATGCATCTTCACATTGGCTGATACTTCCTAGTCTCCATAAGTCACAGTAGGATTGGAAGGAGCTTCCTCAGAGTTCTTGCAAGGGAGTGCAAAGATTCAGAGATGCATTTCATTTTCTGTTCTGTCTCACAGATGCTCATTTGATTCTCTTGAAGATTTTCAGAGTGGACAAAGTGTTCATGATAGTTCTCAGAAGATCAGACTAATTAGCTGTCTATTAAAGAAAAATGTTTTGAAAATTAAAATTATATATTTCTCAGAGAGGAAAGTAAATAAAGTACATTTAATTTGAATACATTAAATAACAAAGAATTCATCAAAAATTTTATCTAAACTGATTAAAGATAGCACTCAATATGAAATGAAACAGAAAGGGGGATGAAATGGTAACAAGAATATTTCAGTAGTTTTTCCTCAAACATGTAGATAGAAACATATGTATGATAGAATGAATATCAGAGAACATGGAACTGCAGCAGCTAATTGCCAAGCAGCTACCATGTGACTACCATTTCACAGTCTTCTTTCCCCAGAAGAAAGATTATTCTCATTTAAAATTGGAACCACAACCAAGACAACTCAAAGATCGTCTCACTATAAATAGACATCATCAGAGTAAGATGAACTCATGCTTTTGACTTCAAATTTAATGTATTCATGCTTTGCCATATATATTAATTTCCTAATTCCCAGGATAGACATTTTATCACATTCTAAATATTTATATTATGAAAATTTGCCTATGCAACTATGGTTGACATAAAGGTTATCGTTCTCATTTCAAATGGAACAAACTCAAGAAGACAAAGGCTGAAAGAGAAGAGAGTAGATTTTATTGATAGAAAAACTAAAGTAGGTCAGAAAATACCTCTGAAGACTGTAGCTATGCCATCATGGGGTCATGTTGGGGTCATGAAAACGAACACTGAAGGACAGCTCTGAGTCAAGAAGAGCTCAGTTTGCTAACTCCAGATGAGCACGGTAGTCAAACTTTTCACACACAATGAAAAGGTGCCTTTATGATTGGGCACTCTGACACACACTTGCAGTTTGAGTACTTGAAAGGCAGAGGCAGGTGGATCTCTATCAGATCCTGTGCAGACTTGTCTCCAGAGAGAGTTCCAGGGCAGCTCTCGGCCAGGGCTACACAATGAGAACTTGTGTTAAAAAGAATAAGCAAACATGCCTCTACATAGAAAGATAATACATGTGACTGACAAGGATACTGCATGTATAGTGTCAGTTTTCTATTTGTGGAAACTAGTTTGTGGATTTCTAGTTTCTAAACTGAAACTAGAAGAAAAATATACTTCTCATTCACAGAAGTACATAAAGAGGATAAAAGAGGTAACATTAAATAATGCAATTTTACTTATTAAATATTTATGTAGAAAAATCACATTTCAATGAAATCTATTTAAATTGTAGAAAATAACATACAACAATAGGGCAAAAGTTCCTTATCCCAGAAGCAGAACTACTTAGCATTAGGACATATCATAACATCTGCAGACTCAGAGAGAGAGAGAGAGAGAGAGAGAGAGAGAGAGAGAGAGAGAGAGAATATGCAGGAGCGAGTTGGGAACATCTGTCAGTGTCAGCACGTAGCTCCTGCTTCTCATTTCCTTTCTAAATCTGGAGTATCTCTTCTTAGGCTTACATGATTTTTATCTCATGAAATTTATGAGATTTTCATTACCGGAAATAACTTTTCAGAGAGTCTTTCTGATCTATTACAATTCACAGATCCCTGAGCCTAACACAGAAACTTAACTTTCAATATATTAATAATTAATTCCCATTTGCCTATCCAGAATTTCATGATGGGATGCTTGTGGACCTTAATTATAAATAATGACAATTTGTGATTTTTAAATTACATAATATCAGAGAAAATCATTCCCATGTATGTGTACTCATCTAGGTTATGATATTAAAGTTCTACTCTAGTAACCAGTTCACAAATGCAACGTCTTATATATGTTTTTAGTTTGTTATTGTTTTATTTTTACACTGAGTTTTCCACCTTAGCTAATTCTTGACTTTAAGATCAAGTGTGCACACTTTGTTAACTTCTACAAATAAAAAAAAAATGTATTTTCTTTGTAAATAAGTAAATATCCAAAATTCCCATTGATAGAGCACTTTCTATATTCAATGGTAAACACAGAAAGTAATAGCTGAACAGTAGAGTTCTATATTTGATATACTGAGACTATAGCACTAATACTTGCGGACCTGCCACAAAAATGATGTTTTTAAAGTATATGGAAAAATATTTGAGTTTGTGATAGTTTCATTAACATACTAGTAGATAAATCTTATTAAATCAGCCATTCCCCCCAGCACTGGGGATCAAATTCAGGGCCCTTTGCATTTGTTCTACATCTATTCTACATCTTCAGCCTTCTCTCTACTTTTTAACGTGAGATAGGATTGTATTTAGTTAGCTAGGCTTCCCTGGATCTCACTGTGCTGCTCAGGATGTCCTTGACTTTGTAATTGTCTTGCCTTCACTTCCTAGATGGCCTCATTATGGAACTGCACTACTCTGTGCCAAAAACAAAATCATTATTTAAACATTTACTATATGATAAGTTTTTCCAAAGCAATGTGCTTAATATAGAACTTTCTTTTGATAGTCATTAGGATGCTGTCAGTAAGAGCTATGTGGCAGGATTTTATGATCATAATCTTTGTCATCCTGACATTCACACTGCAATGCTTTCCAGTATTTATACTTTCTTTATTTGCAAACATGTAAAGAAAACGCTAAAAATTATGGTATTTCTGGAGGATAGAAAATCAGGCAAGAAGGATGAAGTCACAGGTGACCAGACGGATAAAATGGACGTTCATAGAAAACAGTTAAATCAGCTTTTTTCTCAAGATGATATGGAATATCCTATGTAACAAATGACACTGAAGCTTCAAATACAGCTTAACAAGTTCAAACAATTAGAACCATATCGTTATGTTCTAATCTAGTTATGCAACTATCTAGAAAACAGAAAAATGGGTAAAAACCCCTAATTTTTGGAAAAATTTAAAAACTGAACATCTTCCTAATATATAATGTCTTTCTAAATTGAATGTAAGCTAAATAATATCAAGAGAAAGCAAGCAATACATTTACCTAAATTAAATTGGAATGAGATATTTTCAAAGCTTGTGGAATGCATAAAGCACGGTTACAGGGATGGTAGAGCTTGAATCCATATGCTATAAACAATGCAGTGTCTAAAGTTAATTATTAATTGACTAATTAGCTGAATTTTTCCAGAACTATAAAGAAAATCTTAAGAAAGCCAAATAATTAATGAACTAAAAATGGAAAAATTATGGTCAAAGCTTATAACAGTTAACACTGAATTTATTGGTAGTGTGAAATACAAATGGTAAAGCACTAACCAGGCACACTACATACAAAGAAAAGACACAAATTACTAGTATCATAAATGATAGGAAAGACATCATTACATAACATTGGGGCTCCAATCAGGAAACAGAAGTTATTATGAGCATGTCTGTATCCACAGTCTGTTAAACCATGTTAAATTTCTTACAGAATTTGATGTGCCAAGATTCAAAGGGACAAGCAAACAGCGACTGTACATTTATATATTTTAATTAAAAACCATTCATTTTTAATTTATATTTATTATTCATGGATGCACAGATGGAGAGCTGCCTAAGTGACACAGCTCAAAGGTATGCAGCTCAGATGACAGCATTCAGGAGATGGTGCTCCCCTAGTGTGTCTTCTACAAATCAAACATAGGCTGTCAGGTCAGTGCAGCAAATGCTATACCCACTGAAATATAATACTGGCCAGGTATTTATTATTTAAAAAAATTAGTAATCAACATCTTTCCCAGGTAGGAAAATGCTCAACTAGTTCTAACAAAACTCGGAAGGAAAAAAAAAAAAAAAGATTCCAGAGTCTCTTAGGAAAGAGAAGCAGAAATACATCTTATTGCATGAAGATAACAAAAGCAAACAAAGGCAGCATGTGAAAACTAAGAATACCTCTGATAAATAACATTTCAAAATTTCTCCAAATTATCGAAAGACAAAATACAATGATGGAGTCTTTGGAGATGGTTTTTAGTATTCCAAGTGTTTTTCGGTGTGAGAACCTTAGTTTGGATCTCCTGCACCCACATAAGGCCACATGTGGCAGGGTAATGTCTCTGGAGATAGTGACAGGGTGATCTTGGGGCTATGGGCAAATAATCAAGATAAAATAGCTATGCTCTGATTTGGTGACAAAACCTGCCTCAAGACATAATATAAAGTAGAGAGATAGTTCTGCCTTACCAGGATAAATACTTGAATTCAGATCCCCAGAACCTATGCAAAACCAGATGCTGTAGTGCTCCTGTGACTCCAATATGCCCACAGTGAAATGGGAAGCCTCTTAAGGAGAATCCCATAAAGCTTATACACCAGATATCCTGTCATGTGCTGCACCCGAAAACAAAAGACTTTGTCAGAGGTTGTCTTCTTCACTCCACAGGGGTGTGTCTCCACTCTACACTTGGATCCACATACACATGCTACACACAAGACTAAATATCGCTACTACTCAGCATGTGAACTCTCTTATAAATAGACAAGGCATGTTTGACATTTAAAACTAAGTTTATGTAATCTATCACATTGTAGGCTAAAGAAAACTCATATCAATAGTTATAAAGACAAAAGTCTTAATCTAAAATCATTAAGATTTTTCATAAAAAAGGAATATATACTAAGAACTTCAAATGAATAATGGTAATCTCCAAAACATCTTCTGCTAACAACATATTTAATCATGATGAATTAGCAACTCTCCCCTAAGATCAGGATTGCTGCTTTTATCATTTCCCTTTCAAAATTATACTGGAAATCTTCATCAACACAAGATAATAAAAGGAAATTAAAGCTACACAAATTGAGAGGGGAGGAATAAAACAATTTTGTTGTTAAATGACATGATCTTGGGCAAGAGATTAGACTTGAAAGAGAAAAAAATGTCCAGAAATAACTGAGTATGACAAAGTTCTATTTTCAGTAGTTCTTACTGTTCATGTGTATGTGTTTATGCACCATATCTATACAGGTACCTACTGTGGGCATAAGAGGATATCAGCCCCTCAGCTAAGTTTTAAAATGCAATGCTACTGTACAGAGTGCAACCCTTGTCTAACTACTACTATTGAACAAATACAATGTAAATTCTAAAATAGTTTTACATTTTACAAAATGATATAATTCAATATATATCAAACAAAATGTGTAGAGGATGTATGTGGACAAAATCTATAAAACTCTAATGACAAGAAGGCAAGACTTGGAATATACCTCAGCAGCAGAGCAGCTGCCTTGCAAGTGTGAAGATGTAGATTTAATTCTTAGCACTTCGAAGCCGAGATGAAGAGTAAAGAACTAAATATACATCACTACATGTTCATAGAATGGCACTTTTTAAAGTTGATCTGTTAAAAAAAAAAAACACTGCCATCATAATTCTGTGCAATTAACCTGCAGTGAACAATGAAATGATCTTAAAATTTGTCAGGCAAAGGAGAAAGAAGAGAGAACACAATAGTGAAGAAGATTTAATATAAAATTTTCATATCTAAGACAGCAAGGAGTGATAAGATAAAAAACATGTCAGTGGGACATAACAGGATCTGGAATTGAACTCACACTATTATTGCTAACTAGTCTTTGACAAAGGACAAGTGTCGGTGCAATGGAAAGATACAATCTTCTCGATAAATGTCACAATAGCCACTGGCCATCTGAACCTCTGTAATGGAATCTAAACACAGATCTTACACACTATACAATGATGACTCAAAATGGTGAGAGGCCTAAGTGTATAGTGCGAAACTAATACTCACAGGCGATAATATAATCCGGGTTATTTTAGTGGTACAGTTTGAGATTTTCATGCAATAAGAAATATTTTGCTTCTCTCTTCTAAAAGTGAATGGTTATTTTTCATTAGAACAGCTTCTGCATTTTTCTGTCTATTGGTAATAACTAACCATGTAAAAAATAAGTATCTGGTCAGCAAGATATCTCAGTGGGTATAGGAGTTGCTGCACAAACCTGACAACTGGGTTCGATTCCTGGCTCCCACTGTGAAAGAACCAACTTCAGAATGTTGTCATTTCCCTTCGATATCTACGTGTTACCATTTGAACATGCAGTGTAATGTTATTATAAGGCAGAGTCATTAGTCACTTCACCAGTACTGAGCATATAATCCTCATTTGTGGATCTATAACAATAGCCTGAGACATCGGACACTCTTGCCATAGTAGCACACAGTGAAAACTTGTGTGGCTATAAATTAGGAAGCAGGTCCCCCAAGTCATCTAACCTGCCGGCATCTTATTTAGGACTGCTTGGCCTCCTAACTCTCAGACATAAGTACCTATTGTTCATAAGCTACTCAATGTAAAACATTCCTTTACAGAAGCGGGGAGTTTGATTGTGATTTTTTTAAAACTGTACCATAATAATAATCTATAAAAATATTTTCTACAGTAAAATTATCTTAAAATTCAAAACCATTTTCAAAGACACTGTAAACAAGATTAGAAGACAGGTTAGATGTTGAAAAATATTTGCAAAATTTGAATATTTTAGAGCTTACATAGCTATATATATATATGTATATGTTTCTATAACATAAATTTATGTTATAGAAAAATCAGCAATCTAAAGTTACTTTTGTTTTTTAATTAACCCAAAATTTGAAAGCTATCAAAATATCATATACAGATATCAAATATGTATATAAAAATGTTTCTCTACATATCATGGTCAGAGTATTATGAAGTAAACCAAGAGTAAAATAAATTAGTTATATCCATTAGAATGGTAAATAATGTCATATCTATTTGAATAGTAAAAAAAGGCTGGCAAGAGTATGAAATATCAAGAGCATTCATTTACTGTCAACGGAAATAGAAAAATTGTATGGAAGTGAGTTTCCCACTTCATTACAAAACATTAAAGACATCTACACTTGATCCTGTAGTCAGACTCCATGGTATTAACCCAATAAACTGAAAATTTATGTCTGTTCAAAAATCCACTTATAGAAACTTACCTAATGCTGCTGAAACTTGGAGCTAGTCCACATGTGTTCCAGAATTTAAGTGTGTAAATTGTGGCACATGTGCATACTTGTGCTCTATTCTTCACTAAGGGTGCATACCTACTTTGTCATGCCAGTCATCGCAACACCTCAATGCCTGCTCCTTACTGAAAAGGCCACTTTAAAAAAAAAAAAGCCTACACGCTGCATAATTCCAGAAGCATTACACTGTGAAAAGAGAAAAATTATTATGTAAAAACATTAGTGGTTTCAAAGAAAACACAGCACACATGGAGCAAGTGTTCTCGGTGATGAGATAGAAATGAATGGGAGTCATTGCCAAAAGACACTGCACATAAAGTTCTAAGATCAAAACCTGACAGTGAACTAGGCACGGCAGAGACCAACACTCTGTCTGTACAGCTTCATTAATTCCTTAGGTGCAGAATTTTGATGTGTGTGAGACAGATTGTGTGCTGCTTAATTTTAGTTACCCAAAACAACTTCAAATAATAAAGTCCACTAAAATTGAGCTTTGTATGAGAACCCCGTCATCTAGCAGCTGTGAGCGCTTGGTGGTGATTGTGAAGAAGCATATTCTATAAAAGGCCATTCACCTCTCCCTTTGAGCTAGATTAGCTGATCCCAATTTCTGTATTTCTTTTATATTCAATCTGAATAAACAGAATACTGAAGCTTTCTTATAATTTTTCTGTGCATGTTCCACAATATGCATATACTTCCCTATATCTCGTATGTAAAATGCTTGGTTATGAGTTTGTACTAGATCATCAAACAACCTTTGAAAATGTTGCAACTGACTGACAGGTTCTGAAGCCTTGCTCTATGAAATAACAGAAAAAGATGATTTATAGCTTTCCTGTTTTTTTTTTTTCAAATAAATACTGCAGGGTCATGACTTTCTTCCTTCTGACATATGTCCTTTGTGCATCCTTTTATGTTATTTATTCTTATAAAGAATTTATAGTTAGGAAAGCAAGAAGAAATCAAACATGAAGACCACATGAGAACTAAATTCGAGAGATCTATGCTTGTAGATTATATATATGGCAAATTTATGTTCTGTATATACTATGCATTAATAGAATATTTCTAAAACCTGACACTATAATTATTTAGAGATAAGTGAGAATATGTGTTGCTCTTACTTTTGGTTCTTCTTTGTAATGTTTTAGAAGCCGACTTTTTTTTTTTTTTTTTGAGAGGTAATATATCATTCTGGTCCTCCTATACTGAGTTTGCCAAAGACTAAGCTATTCACTATGAAGAAAAATGTCAAGCATATTTGACACATATACCTAAAGAATTCAGTAAACATCACAGTATATATCTCTTTAAATGACTAGCTGACCATGATATGTTGGTAAATAGCACTGCATATGCACAGTTACATCTTTTCAGGGTTTATTATTTGTGAGAAGTAATTAAATGTAAAGTTGTTTCTAAAGGAGAAATGAGTTACAGAAGCCACTCTGATTATCATTATTAAAGATAAATTCTTCTCAAAGATTATGTATGGGTTTATGATAAGAATTATAAATGATATTGCAATAAACAGCTACACTAAGATATGAAATAAATACAGTTGCCCCAATTTTGCATTTTAAGTTCTAGACAACACTGAGCTGAAGCAAACATATTGGTGAATAAACACGACTTCAAGATGCCATGCCTTAAAATAATGAAATTCCACTACTTCGTGACTTTGAATTATCGATTAATTCTGTAAAATAAATAGTAATTTACTTTCATTATTTATCGACTTATTTTAGCAGGCGAATAAACATATGTATATCATACAATATGTAATAATTTACATGAATCAAGTGTATATACATATGCATACACATACTCATTCATGTATACATCAATACATATGCATACATACATATATGGTACTTAATATACTTTGAATGAGAACATCAAAAGTCTACATCTTCACAATTTTCAATAACACAGGTATAATTAACTGTATCCAGTTGTATAGCCATTACCAAAAACTTTCACCTCTTATCTGAAAAGGTATTTCTTTGATAAACAACCTCACCCCAGCCTTAGATAACTACTTTATCCGCTCTCCACTTTATGGAACATGTGGCTACTTTAGTTTCTCTCACAAGAGATACCATGTTTTTGTATTTGTCTTTCTATATCTTGTCAAAACTCATACCTTTGATGCAAAAAAATGGGCTTTTATCTTGCTGTGTAGGTAGGTGGGCTAGCAATCCAGTTAATTTTCATCCATTTATCAATTAGTTTTACATTTTGACTACTGTGAATGGTCCTGCAGTGATTATGGTTGTGTGGATATTTTTCAATGTGTCTTTTTCCTAGGGGTTCAGTGGTGTGGCTAGGGAATCACATAGTAATTTGAAATTTTTGAAGACTCTCCATACTGCATTCCCTAACTGTGCTGACCAACCTTCACAACATGAAGTTTTTTCCAGCCTCATCATTCCCAATACTTCTTGTCTCCCTCTTTTTTAATAATTGACTTCTTATAGTTGTCAGCTTGATGTCTCTTGTTTTATTTCATGCACATATTGCTAGTTATCAGGTTTATTGACTACTTTAAATGCATTCTGAACATCTATGTGTCTTCTTTTGAACAATGTTTCTTCATGCCCTCTGTTAAATTTTAATCAGTTAATTTGTGTACTTGGCATTGGTTTGAGGTCTGCTGTGTGGTTTTCAATCTAAAACGTTCAACATGTATGCATGTGCTAAAGGTTTCTAACTAGTGACACTGTTTGGGAAGATTGTGAAATCTTCAGATAGTGGCACCTGGCTGATGGCAGCAGGTTACTCAGTGTGACCCTCTGAGAGTTACAGGCATCCCTGATTCTGGCTTTATCTTCTTCTTCATGCCCCAACTATACCCTCCCAGATAGGGTGGACTGAAATCTTCTGGTACTGTGAATCTCTGTTCTCTTTGGAGACTTGAAATTGTGGTCACAGCAATGCTACTATGATAAATATAAATTCATTATTATTT
Organism: Apodemus sylvaticus; assembly: GCF_947179515.1. NCBI lineage: Eukaryota > Metazoa > Chordata > Mammalia > Rodentia > Muridae > Apodemus > Apodemus sylvaticus. Next base: position 43,028,428 of record NC_067476.1, on the reverse strand, counting down.
AGGGTGCTGACCTTAACACATCTCTGCAAGCTTCCTATTTTTTAACTTTGTCTGTGTACTATTTAATTTGCTGTGCAGTACCTTTTTAAATTATATAATCTGTCTTATCTGTTTTGCTTTTGTGGTTTTAGATGTCATCCAAACAATTAACTGTTCAAACAAATGTCAGGGGACTTAATTTTAGTAGTTTTCTAGTTCTTGTCCTACATTTAAGTACTTAATCAGCTTTGAGCTTCTTTTATGCATATTATAAGATGAATAAATTAATTTATATGTGGACATTCAATTATGCCAGCATTATTTATTGAAGAGCATACCATTGTATACTTGTATTTTGAATACAATGGCATTGAGTGTAGAATTACAAATGGATATCTGTGTTTTCTCATGCATGCTGGTACTTGCTTTATTCTTCAGCTAGTACCATGCTCCTTTTACTGCACCAGCATTATAATATACTGTGAAATTATATACTGAGATGCCATCTGCTTTATTCTTTTTTAAATACTGAATTGGCTATTAAGGTTCTTTAGTAATTTTATAAGAAAAGTTTAAGATTGCTATCTCTAAGTTTGTGGAAACTCTAATTTGTATTTTGATAGGAATTGAATTGAATCTGTAGGTTAATTTAGATAATGTGGACATTTTAACACTCTTAAATTTTTCTGACCTATAAACCCAGGCATCTTTCCATTTATTTATATCTTTTTCAGTATTTTCAATCAATATTTGTAGGGTCATTTAAAGGTTTTTTTCCATGTCTTTGTTGCATTTTGTTTATAAGCATTCCAATGTTTGTGTCAGTTGAATTGTTCTCCTGATTATACCGGGAGAATTTATTATTATAGTATAGAGCTAGACTATAAAACTGACTTTTGTTTGTGATATGTTCCCTTCAGTTTTACTGAATTCCTTTTTATAGAGGTCATTGTGAGTGTATAAAACACATTGTTTTGGATTTAATTGTGTTTCATACAACTTTGCTAATTAATTCTAAGAGGGTAGAATTTTACTTACATACCAGTCTTTGATTTAGATGCCCTTTATATTTTTATATTGCTTATTTATTCTGGATAAGATTTTCAGAATGATACTGATTAGAGATAACCATTAGTAACTAGACAAGGAAATGGATCCCTTATATATTTAAGATAAAAAATAGATCTATATTTTCATGAGGCTTAGTTTTTCTAGAATCAAGATGCTATTTGCAACCAGGTATATCCAACCTGGATGCCAGAGTATTTAGAAATATAGGTCAAAACCAACAAATAAAATTCAGAACTTGCTTAAAACATTATGAAGTGTTTTGGGTTTTTTCTTTTGTTTTTGATTTATTTTATTTTGTTTTATTGCAAATTTTTATTGCAGCTTGATTGTGTGGTTCTTAGCTATGAACATTATAGGGACAAATCATTTGACAAGGTCCAAAGTTTGGCATCCCCAAAACAATACAATTAAACAAATATATTTGATTTACTTAAATTGATTCTTCTAAATAAACTGTCTATAAGAGTTAATCTTGTCCCTTTACCCTCCATTTGTATAAGTAAAATTGAATAGCATCTATCACCTTTTGTGAGGATATAATTCAGAAAAGTAAATCTCTTTTCATCAGGTGATTCAGTTTCTCCACTGTATGTACAGCTATATCCAGTGGAAAAAGTTACAGTTGCTACCGGAGGGGATAGAGCGTTGTCTCCATGGTTAAGAATGCTTGTTGTTCTTGTAGAGGATGTGGGTTCAATTCTCCACACCCACATGGAATCTCACAACCATGTGTAACTTTAGTTCCATGAAATCCATGCCCTCTTCTGAAATCTGCAGACATCAAGCACACACATGGCACACAAATATAAATACATATAAATTAAAAATAAAAATTTTAAAGTGCTACTAGACTTTAACATATTTAATATAATAAGGAATATTAAGATATTCCTTAATATCTATTTTAATTTTATATATATATATCAAATTAAATATATATATGTATATATATATATATATACATATATATATATATTAAGCTTTATAAAATCCATGTGGTACATTACATATAGCACTTTTAAAGATATCATAAAATGGAGCTGTTCAAATTACATCTTTTAATCTTTATAAAATTTCTAAATATTATTGTAATTTTAAATACATTGACTGAATACTTTGGTAGTTTAGATTATCATGAAACAAGTGGCTAGTATCTGCTTTTGAATCCAGGTAAATCATAAAGTACTGCATCTTTCCTTCCCATTACAAGACTGAAATTTGCTAAAATGTCATCCTGAAAACTGAGGATAACTTAGAAATAGTTATGAATTCAAAGTAGTTAAAATCAGACATTTCTTTTGGTTAAGGTCATGGGGTATGTATGTGTGTTTCTTTTAAATCATCTACTAAGATATTTCTATAACTTTTTTTAAAAATGTTTTCATATTGATTTCAATCATACAAAAGCATGATATTGTTTCATTTTTACTATTTACAATGGTCAATATGCATACATGTATTAGAAATGTAATTCTGAGAGGGGACTGGGAATAGAAAACTTAGCAGACCGGCCTTAGTTATATGTACCTAGTCGCTGATTGATGGGGTCTTCATGAGTCTTCCAGGTTCCTCTACCTGGTTCAGTGAATGATTGAATATTGCTACAATTTCTTCTACAACCCTGGTAATTTTGGTTAAGCACTGAATACAGAAACCTATATGGCTCCTCCTCTCATAGAGCTGAAAGCTTAGTAGAGAGCAAGACAGAGATAAATTCCACTTCATAATATGAAAATTTACAAAGCTTCTGCCTTAAGACCTGACAGGAGAGTTGGACCTTACCAGAAAGGTCAAGAATGGCTTTGCTGAAAAGGTCACGTATAGCCTTGGTACAAGGAATGAAAAAGAGTTGGTCAAGTGGAAAGGGAAAGAATGTTGTCCTAATATGCCTGGGCCTGTATTTATACTCCTATGCTTCTGATTCTTGTTAGTGAATGTCATAGGTAGAAAGATAGCAGTTATCAAGTAACATCCTTTGTGACATTACTGAATGGCTGGGTTCTGAATCATCAAAAAGAGCCAAAACAATGAACCCATTTTAAGAGTCTTTGTTACATATACTTTTTTTTTTTTTACATACGTGAAGGGAATTTTTACTGTCCTAGCAAAGAAACAATTCTATGGGTTCTACCACATGCCTCATGAATGTAAAGAAATATACATATGCTTTAGCCATGTGGAATTTTCTGAATTCATCATATTCTACTACTTTTTCTGCTAGTACTTATGATAGGTTTTCAAAATTCACGGAAATATAAGATAATCCCTTATTTCTCTGAAATTCTCAAGTAAGACCCATCGTAGGAATAAGATACATGTCTTAATATGCCAATCATTGGTCAGTTCTTAGCAGAGTAAGCTCAATAAAGCTGTAAAATAGAGAATAATTCAATCTCTACCATTTTACTGCATTGTTGCCTTTTAACTAAAGGCAGACTATATTAGGAAGTTACTTCAATATAAACATGTTATTAAAAAGTCTAAAGTTTTACAAGAAGTTGTAGTATTAGGGCTGTGCACTTGTTTCTGAATGCACATGCAGCTGTGCTCGGATGATAAAGTACTGGACACAGCGAGTCGATTTCCTTCTGATTCTGGACTTGTGTTCTCTGCTTGTGCTCTGTCTCTTTCTGTTCTCCTTGAGGACTTCTCTGAAGCAGTGGGTGAGCAGGAAAGTACATATTGTTATGCACAAGAAGGTGACTTTTTTTAAAAGGCAGTTGATATGTAAATGACTTTAAAGTAATGATCGAATGTAAAAATTCCATGAGATGCTAAATAGTACTAGATATTATATAAAGAAAAGTCCTTCTCAATTTTTCTCACCTATTCTTATTCTCTGTCTATCCTTTACATAGATGGCAACTTTCCTTAAATAAACAAAGCTTGTGACAAAATGACTCTGATGGTATTGTACATAAAGGACTCTAGTGACCCTTGTTCCATTAGACATTCAAGATACTCACACATCAAAGATCAAGTTCTCTTGAGAAGGTTTTCTACTGAACAGCTCACGAAAAAAAACTCACAACTCTAGTAAATTATTTAATAATTGATAATGGAAATAGACGCTTAATGAAATTTCCATCTTCCTGAAACATGAACTCTGTCCTGATTAACCTTATTATTACCTAATGCTGATGTGTACAGTTACTTGACAAAACCTAACTTTAAAACTTAAAATAAAATACCAAGTGGTAAATTTTTCCAATTCCTTTAAAATAAAACTACATAAATAGAAATGAAGAGATGATTGAAGCATGTGTTCTGCTCAATACATTTTAATTTGAATTAATATTTATTACCTTCAGGATAGAGAGCTACTGATATTTGTGATATTTCAATGAAAAGATATGTGCTTTTCTTAGTTTTTCATAGAGTCCTCTGAATCCTGGTTAAATTGAGATTTTTTTTTTTAAAGTCAAGATACTTCACAAGGTGTTTTTTATAAGATCATATGAATATAGAAGAGATCTTCAAATTTTAGGGCCACTCCATTTTGCAAGCTCTTTTTATTTTATAGACCTGAAGACATTCAGAATCTAAAGGAAATTAGTTTTAGTTGCTTAATATTCTAGAATCACAAAACAGAGACTATAGAAATTTGTGAAAGCCTTTAGCAGAAGCCCATCACCAAAGAACTGGCTTAGCATGGCGTGTTCATCTGGGAGAATCCTACTGATGACCAGGACGCAGTCAACCACAATCATCCTTCTCCTTTGCTAAGGAGATGATTCATAGCTACCATTCCTTGATCTTTAATTCTTCCTAGTAAAATTACACTAAGTATTTTCTGTATGTTCCTTTTTTCCTCTTTTCTTTCGTTTTTATGTTTTCTTCTTTCACAAACAAATTTCAATTTGGATTCAACTCTCAGAAACCTCTGACACCTTCTCATTAAATGTTCTTACTTCACCCATTTCCCATGGAGGATTTTTCTTAAACTTTTACTCTTCAGTTTCTGTGTGCCTTGGAGATTCTATTATATCAATTTAACCTATAAATTGAGATACCAGGAATGGAAATCTACAGCAATAATCTTATTGTGATATAATTGGAAACACAAGAACCACAGCCTACTGTGACCCAGACATCATAAAAACAGATAATAAAATTGTATTATATTATCTTCTTCATATTTCATCAGAAAAAATCTTGAACAGATATTTTAACATATGACCATAAATATGAATATTACACATTTTAACAAATTTGCATTAGCGTGTGGATTTCAGAAATTTTCTTTGTGCTAGAAAGAAGAGATTTAAGAAAGAAAGCCAATTAATAACTTTAAGGAATGAAGCCCTTTAATGCAATTGAAAACATTCTATAGCAATGTCTGAAGTAGCAATTATTCAATTCTGTCAGTCCAGGAATACATCCTCTGTAATGGCCAGATTATTGGAGTTCCCTTGCTAATAAGTAGGTCAGACATTAGCTGGAGGCATCTCAAAGCTGCTAAGCATTCATTAACATTATGTGAAACAGAGCTGCTGTACGAAAACCATACATTTCTAAAGAAGATGCCAGTATATAGATGAGCTTCCTCTTTAGAATAACTGTCTCTTGCCAGAAACAATTTTGGTTAGAATTTACATATAAAATGATCTGAGGGTTTCCGTCAGGCACTATCTTAAGTCCTGTACAAGCATAACTTCTTCAATGCCTTACCTTATTTATAGGTGTGTACTCTTACTTTAACTATCTTGCAGATTAAAGAAAATAAGTGCTCAGGAAAATATTTGGTTGACGATCATACTGCCGTTTAGCCACGAGGAGAGGATATGAACTGAGTATGTTCTCCCCAAGTTCTACTTCCATCCATCTGTCTGTTATGTGCTCAGTTATCTAATTAAAGCTGAGTTGCTCTTAGTGTTCAGAAGGAAAAGATATATTAATATAGCTTGCAAGTCTTATATCTTAAATAACAGATAAAGAAATGGAATTTCTGTTCCAAGATCCACACATCTTTTAAGTAACTATGGTAAAATTGAGACACTTGAGCTCTCAGGTCAAATGATATTTTTTGCTGACCTGTACCTCTTAGATTTCAAGGAAAAGAACATGTGTTCTGAGTCCGATCTCTGTTCCTATCTCTTTTCTTCCCATTATTTGGTCTCAAGTGGATTACATTTTCGCACTGACATGTTTCTGATGGCAAAGTGGGGAACTTCATCCCAGCAATGTGGCTGAATAAAAAGGCCCCTGCTCTGGCTGCATATTTCTTTCCTTGTAAGTTTTATTTTTCACTTTAACATTAATGAAAAATTTATGCTTTACTGCATAATATATAACTGTTTTTCATTCTTCGTGGTTTTATTTCGAATGAATTTTTAAACAAAAAAAATCGAAGTCTGAAAAAGGAGCATTAACTCTTTTTGGTTTAATGCTATGCGTGCCTTCAAGTAGTTGTAGGAAATACATAGCTCATTTTGAGAGTAAGAGTGGTGAACATTTAACTGAAATCTCATTAGTTTAGATCCCATTCATTCACTTAAAATATGCCCAACTTATTGAAATATGACCAGGCAGGAAAGACAAAATACAATTCTGCATACCTACCTATGAAAATTTCAAAACCCCAGATGCTCAGCCTATAAAGTAGCTGTTTATTGAGCTCCTACCCACCCCCATACACACCCAACTGAGGAGCCCTTGGTATTTAAAGGCTGCGGGGAGAAGATGAGTCAGTCAGTTTTCTTTAAGGGTGTAAATGCAAGCTCCACATCCAAGAATATTTAGGTGACACAAAATGAACCGTGTGGAGAAAGGGAGGGAGCAAATCTAATCTGAGGAGGTTAAAGAGATGAAGATGGATCTTGGAAGAAGTTGGGGAGGAAGGGAATCGGATCAAGAAACAGGGTATAGCAGGGTATAGAAAAAAATTAAAACATTATTTAAAAACTCAAAAATTAAAAGTGAAGATAAATGGCACATAGCAAGCAGTCTGAGTAAAACATGCACACATTCTCTTTAGAAGTTTTGCATTTGATAGTCACATTATTCATCAATGAGAAGTAAATGGTTTAATGTTCATTTTTTGGAGCCTAAGCTTTGACCCTACAGATTAACTGTCAGCCTCTCGTTCCTCTCTGGTTCCTATTACTCACTGCACCATAAATTTGTCTTACTTTTTTCTAGTGATGGGCTGCAGATTACCACAAACTCAGTCAATTGACCTTACTCTGTAACAAAAGTCTGGATGGCCTCACTGACACAGTGTAATCTAGGCATGGTAGGGTATGTGTGGAGTCTAAGCACTCAGAAAATAGAAGCAAGAATATCAGAAGGTCAAGGCTATATAACTAGTTCAAAACCTGACTGAAATATAGAAGACTCTGTACTTAATTTAATTAGTTAATTATTTAAATTTTGGATATTTGGGGGGGATACATTATCAACTATTTTATTAGTGAACACTTTTATATAAAAAGTTAAGAACACTAACAATTTCCTCTCATCTAAACGACACCATGTTATTTTTCTCAGGGCAAAGATTGTTTGTTGATACTAAGTGTATCACCATGGGGAAGCTAGTTGGGTTTTTGATTGTTTGTTTGTTTTTTGTCTTTTCTCAAGCCTGTTTTATCTAAAGCAACTCCCCAGTCAATACTTTCTTGAATAATGTTCAGATGACAAGGAGGAGAAGAAAATACAAGTTGGAAACATTAAACAGAAATGGTAGCATTATTTTGTAAAAATCACCCTAGAATCCTTGGGAATGCAGTTTCTTAGAGTCCTTAAAACATTTCAAAGACAGAATTTCTGTTAATCCAACTTTTGATTTAGATACAACTTGGGAATAAAGTTTCAGTTTAAATTGCATAAATATTTTTATATTTTCTTCTTTGAATTTAATTTCAGTGTGTTTTTAAAATTCTCAAGCTATATGCATTGTTTCACGTTACATCTCTCTCAAAATGACTATAATCCGCCCAGTAGGTGTTAAACTGCTTCTTAAACTGCTTCAGCATAACAGTAAGCACATACTGGAATCTCTAGGACATTATTTACTGTTTTGACGGTGTCTTAGTGCTACTTCCGGCCTCCTAGTTACCTGCTCACTTTTCTGCATTATTAGCAGGAACACAGCTGCACGCCAATGTGAATTTGACTTAGACAAGTATTACTACAGCCTTAAAGCACATCTGTGGCTTCCAACAGATGCTCGCTGGTGTTTCTCAAGCCAGGTGCAGCACTGCATCTCGGACTCACCACAGGATGATACAAAGGAAAGAAGCAGCAGAGCAGACCTGATCTCATTTGAGGCATTTAAACAGTGATGACAATTTATATCTTTGGGAGCCAATGTGGATGATAATCGTTTTTGACCGAATGTGCCAGAAATAGCCTGATTGAGATGTTCTCAGTTAATCAAGTCATCAGATATATGTATCTCTGCCTTCTTCAGTAAGATGCAATGGCACTGTGATTTAAAAAAAAAAAAGAAAGAAAGAAACTCCAGAGAAACATTCTTAAGATCTACACAATCTACTTGCTAAATGTTATGAAGCATGGGAAATGAAAATTAAATACAGCAAATAGTAATAGAAACAAATAATGATGGAAAGGCTAGTGTGTTCCAGCTCAGTGCCTTTTAAATACAGCCAGTGTGTATTTGTTTCTAAGGTTAATATTCTTGCTGAGTTGTGCATACAAATAAGCTTCTTTAAGTCCGGAGGCACTATTACGAATTACTCAGGATACTCACACAGAGTTGCTCTATAGACAGGGTAAGTAAGACTTGAGAGAATGCATTTCTGTACACTGAGAATATGATGTGCCTCTGTGAGAAGTTTTGAGCAGGGATTCCTGTCTACTGATCTGTTCAGCTATGAGTCTTTGATTGCACTTACATCAGCAGTCTTCATCACTAGAGCTATGTGACACCTTGAAGTAATTTACACTAACCCCTTCATTCTTCATATTCAATATTGTTTTTATTAACCTACTTATTTGCATCTCCACATACATTTAAAAGAATTTTGCCTGTGTTAGCATAAAATCATCATGCTGAGATTTTCAAACATATCCATTGGGGTTGCAGAAATAGTTCAGTGGTGAAGAGTACTCACCACTCTTCCTGAGGACCAGAGTTCCATTCCAAGCAACTGTGTTGGGCAACTCACAACAGCCCATAACAGCAAGTCCAGGAATCTTAAAGATATCTTCTGGAGTTTCTGAATAGTCACATGCGTATGTAAATGTATGCACACAAAAATAATTTTTAAAAGATATTTATGAATCTGAGGATAGTTGAAATCTGTAAGACTATGTATTTCATTAATATGTATTTATTGAATAATCATTATATTTTTATTTATTTATATGCATATTTATATAATTATATATTGTTCAGGGAAATTGTATTCAGTTTTTTGGTGGGTTTTATTTTTCTGTTTGTTGAAGAGTTGTTTTTTTTTTCATCTTCCTTAGATTCTTATAGTCAGTCAAGGAGTCTTTATTCCTTCCTTTCTAATATTAATATTATTCTTTCTTTAATTCCTACATTAGCCAGAGTTCTACAACAGGGTTGAATGAAAGTTATGAGACTGGGCATTTACCATAAGCCTCATTCTGGAAGAGAGCATTCAAACTCCCAGCCTCTGATGTTGAATAATGGCATTATGATTAGATATTTTGTCCATCTTAATGAATTTTCCAAGGACAGATCAAATAAATGTGACACTGAAAGAACTTATAACAGTGCTTTCTTATGTGCTTGTGAGATTAGTCTGAAGTAAATTAATCTCTCCACTATCCATTCCCTCTGACATCTGTTTCCTCTTCCATTAAACAGCACAATACATCCATTCAGGAAATTCACACTTAACATTTTTAGAGACTTAGTAATGACAGTGCCTGCATACCTCACAGCACTGTAGCAATTAAAGAAGATATGTCTGTCAAAATATTCACCACATGGTATTCATCTAATTTTAGCTCTGATTACCATTACTACGACACTTTATAGTGTCAAATGAGATATTCCTGTACACCTGTACTTAGATCAGTTGTGCCTAATGAAGGGAAGGAAAACAATCTTCCTTCTACTCTAATTGATGTTTTACAGTTTCCAGGGAAAGTTTTGGCTATAAAAATTGGCAGGAGTGGATCATGTGGTATTGCTGTCCAGCAGAGAGGCCAAGGATACTGCCAAGTATTCTACAGTGAACAAGGCTGTCACCCATATAAAATTATGGTGTTGACTAAAGCCCATGGGTTTCTCAAAAGAAAATACATTCATGAGCACTAGGAAAGGAGATGCACTGGACTGTCTCATCAGTTCTTATGTAAATAGTGTATTATGCCAAGATATGGAGGGATCAATAAGTCACAGGAATCTCACCTCCAATCAGTCCCCAAGACCTGATGCATATTAATACATTGGCTTTTTTTCTTTACTAATATTTTGATAAAAGCTGTTTATACTTTAGTGTACAACCTGAGATTTTGCTATTTGCATAACTGTTCATTAGCTAAATCAAACTAATTAACATACATTATTTCACATACTTAACTTTTGTGTTGAGAATGTTCTAGCTGCTAGCATTTTCAAAGCTATATTTTTATTAACTGTTGTAAGTGTGGTATAGAATAGATACATCAGACTTACTTATATTTTTAAGTTAAGATGTGTATATTTGGACAATATCGGTGGATAGCATGTCAGCTCTCTAACTATTCAAATGGATTAGAGAACAAGACCTAGTTGTTTGACCACTTAGAACTGGAGGGTCTGACTTTTTCACAAGGATGGGATGATCTAGTGACAGTCTGCCAAGCAGACATTTATCTGAAGAAGTACAAGGTGAATCATTGCCTCAATCCACAAGCCCTGCTGAGGGACATAGAAAGTCAGGCCACATGAGGAAGCTTCAGGTGGTATAAAAACCTATATAGATTCTATCTGTAAAACAGAAAAGTATAAAAAAAATTCTGATGACCAGTTATTAAAGATGGACTTGTGACATATGTGATAACTATATTATTTCAGAGAACATCAATGTGCAGACTTTTGTTCAAGATTATATATGGCAGTTTGAGTCAGAAATAGAATGAAAACTTACCTAAATGGAAGAGTCAGGTTAGAATTCTCTGAATGAAAACAACATAGCTCACCACTAATATTGGAAATGGTGCCATTGACACCCAGTTATGGGGTACAAGAGAGGTGTACTTCTATATCATAAGCAACCTTATGGAGATATGAAGAATAGAGAAAAAAGAAAAAAACAATATAAATTGTCATGGACTGAGATTCTAATAGATTCTACACAAAAGGGATTTTCTTGTTGAATTTTGCAGGAAGATTATGTGAAAGTGGGTAGACATGAGGACCTCTGGTATGACATACTGAAGAAAAGCTGAGTTGAAATCAAACTTGCAAAAGATGAATTCAAGCTCTGTGTCTCATTAATATTTAACAAGCTAGCTTTGCACACTTCAAGAAGTTAGCTATTATAACAAAGTTGGAAAATAGCATCATTTCCTTTGGACAAGGAATCTGTGGGCAAATTCAATGATATTGTTGGTTTATGTCCTCATACATGGACAATATTACTTCTACTTGTGTAAAAAATAAAAATCTAAAGAACAATGATGACCCGTTCTTCAAGATGGACTTGTGACATATAAAGTGATGACTATATTACATCAGAGAAAGTCAATGTTCAGACTTTTATTCAAGCTGCCCCTGTGGTTGAATTAGGGGAAAGCTGGAAGAAGCTTAAGAGGAGGGTAACCCTGTAAGAGGACCAGCAGTCTCAATTAACCTGGATCCCGTGATATCTCAGATACTGGAACTCCAACCAGGCAGCATACACTGGATGATATGTCCATACACCAGCCCCCAACACATATACAGCAGAGGACTGCTAGGTCTGAGATTAGTCAGAGAAGTTGCACCTAACTCTCAAGAGAATGGAGGCCCCAGGGAGTTTAGAGGTCTGGTGAGATGGGTTAGGGGGAGGGGACATCCTCATGGAGAGAGGAGGGAGAGGAGGAGGTATGGAATGTAGAACAGTTGGAGGGTGGACTGGGAGGGGAATAAAATCTGGAGTTTAAAATAAAAATAAATAAATAAATATTACTTGCAAGGCAGTTGAGTCATCCAAACTCAGAAATAGAAGAAAAGATTTATATCAATGGAGAAACAATGTTTAGACTATTTGAAATGTAAATAAATTATATCGAATAAAAAAAAAAAAGGCTGTTTTGTGCCTGGATCAATGTGGGTTTGGTAACCACCAGGCAATAGAGACTGACTTGCTGTTCACAGTTGACGCAAGCAATGACATCATGAAAATGGGAGTTTAGGAAAGAACAAGAAGGATGAATCCGTTTTCAGAAGATAAATGTTGCAGAAAGGCTCATGTCTGTTATGATCTTTGGCTGAGATCCCACTTTTCATCTTATTTGATGAGAGCATTTTTGGCTATTTTGACCAAATAATGCTGTATTATATTAAAGTATACTATAAAGCTATATTATTTTACAGCTGCCAAAAGGAAACTTTGTAAACCAGGTCTATTAAACATTAGTTTGAAAACAGTATATTTTATACACCAATTCTAACATATCTGAAGCCAAATAGTAGGAAAGAGGATACTGTAATCAAGTGGACTTGGCTCTCCAAGGAGAATTGAAGGAAATTTTTAATCGTAAATTAATTTCAAAAACAGAATTCTACTTATTCAATAAAAGAGAAGACCCCATTAAAGAAAACATTTGGTAACATTTTCAGTGCCAGGTTGTTTTTTTTTTTTTTTTCTGGAATTTTCTCTGGGCTGTGTTTGAAAACTCAGGAAACGTGAATATTTTATGTATGAGGGGAAAACAGTGTTTTCCAACAGCTTTCATGTAAGTGACAAATTTCAAATATGTAACAGTGAAAAACAATATTAATTTACTTTTTTTCAACAGTCGCGTTTTTCAAATACGAATGGGAAGGTTTCTAGAGCAAGACTTCCTTTCTCTTTAGATAACAAAGACAAAAAGGACATGAATAGATCATCCTAGATACATTTGTTACCCAAAAAGAATTAAGAGAAAGTATGATTCAGATATGTGCTATGCATCCAGCAGTTCTGGGCATGTGTGGGTGGATATAAAAGCAGCAGAAGCAAACTGGAAAAAAAATAAAACCTATACTGGACCAAGCTTGTAGATTCTTCAGGCAGTAGCTACCTCACAACACCTTAAATAAAGCTGGAATAAGCATCAATTGTGTCACCTGAAATAGGCAAAGATTATAAAGAGAAAATATAGAATAATGTGCTAATGACTAGAGGATATATTATTATTATTACAATATTTATCATCACCATCATAATCATTACTTAGTATTACTATTTGCAAGAATAGCAGTCAATACCAGTACATTTGTCTGCCACAGTATTTTTGAGAAACTTAATAAAATATACTGTGTGTTAAGGACTTGTATGTTTCAAAGCTTTCAGACCCTGGCATAATGCTAGATTACATTAAATATTCACTGAGGAAATGAAATTACAGAGCAAGTGCATATATGAGTCAGCTGTGATAAGTCAGCACTGTTCGATAGACACTTCTGGCATGATGGGCTGTTGTGTGCGATCCAACATAGAGCTGTGAACCTGTGAAGCACACGAAACCCCACTAGTGAAACAGAAACTGCTGTATCCATTTTATTTCATTTAAATGTACAATTAAATAATCTTGTCAAATTATGCTCATTTTTAAAGCGCTAAAGGAAATAGAAAGGACTGGTTTCTCTTGCCAATGAACAACCATGAATGCAGAGATATATGGCTCAAGAAAATGATGAGAGGGTGTGGGTACTATCCGTCAGATGCATGCCATCCCTTCTAATGACCCAGGATGATCATGAAAGGCCAGGGGGTGGGGACAACGTAAGAACCCGAAAATATGAAAAGGAGCTATGCCATGCCATATTCTAGGCATGGCACAGCCAGTGTTACCATGACCTGAACTCAAGTAATAACTTGAAGCCTACAGCAGGAATGTATAGGACTGGGCCTATTGTTGGTTAACCATGTATTATGCCATTGTGTGTGGCTCATGGGACCTTCCTTTTCCTTATTGAATTATTGACTACTAATGGATTCTAGGATTCAGGCAGCCATTGTCTTTAGTTGTGTACCCACTGAGTAACCACTGGGTTCAAGTGTATAATACCAAACCCATAATCACACAGATGACCCTTTCTAGAAACTCAGTTGGTCTTAAAATATAAAATCAAAATGACAAGAAAGTGGGAAAAGAACTTGAGGGGAGAGGTGATAGGTGTGAGATTACAGATAGTGAGGGGATCACAGTAATCAGAATGTACTTGACACAGTTGGAACTGTCTACAAGTACATTTCATATTTTTTTAAATGGACTGACTTCTAATGGACCAAATGGAACATTTTGTTGATTCTTGCCTAGCCTTTTCTAGCTCTCCTGTGAGCTTGTTTCATTAGGTAGAAATCCAAGGGAAACAGAGTAATAAATCTTAGATTAGTAGAAAGTGACCAGTCTTCTCTTATGACTTTCAATGAATAAACATCACTGACTATCTCATAACCACTGCTTGATAGCTACATGCAGTTCATCATAAACATTAGATACATGTACTTAGAGTCCTGGTCTGGCACATAAAAACACCAAATAAAATAAAATAAAATAAAATGCATCTATGTAGCAGAGGATGGCCTTGTCAGACATCAGTGGGAGAAGAGGCTCTTGGTCCTATGAAGGCTCAATGCCCCAGTATAGTGGAATGCAAGAGGAGGAAAGCAAGAGTGGGTAGGTGGGTGGGGGCACACCCTCATAGAAGCAGGAGGGGGAAAAGTTAGGGGGTCTCTTGGGAGGAAGAATCAGGAAAGGGGATAAAATTTGAATTGAAATGTAAAGAAAATATCAAATAAAAAACTAAAATATGAAAAAAAAATGACTGCCAAGCTTCAGTCTTTCTGCAGGGAAACAAAGATTATAATCTGTAGGGTAGTTAGATACTTATTCACATTATTCCTAGTCCTTATTGTATTCCTTATATAAAAAATATAGTAAGCAGAGACTATGAAGAATGTAGTTGCTAAGGAGAAGATAATGTGTCTGGTGCCATGGGAATACTGAGCCAATACTTTGACTGTTCTTTGTCACTATATGTTGTGCTTCCTGATGACAAGATTGTGGACACTGTTAGACCAGGCAGGATCGGAGCTTCATATCTAATGTATAAAGAGCAGGATACTTTTTCCCTAACCTTATTTGCTTATTCCTATCACAGAGTTTTATACTTAATAATACTTTAAAATGATCATCAATAAAAATTCAGCCCTTACTGTATAGTTTTCATGTAATTCCTACATTCAGTCACAGTTACAAACAGAGGATATATAGACAACACAATAAATCATCAAATATTCCTTGGTTATATTAGTATTCCCCACCCACACAAAACACATCCAGGTAAATATGTAACCTTTGGAAAGTATTTAATTAGATTCAGGATGGAACTATACAAAAAAACTATCAAATTTATATAAATATATATTATTGCACTGTATGTGAGTAAGCATGGAGGAATTAGTGGAAAGACATATGTGATTTCTGAATGAAAAGATTAAATGTTGCATGGAAACATAATCCTTTCTCTAAACCCATGGCTGTAAACAATTTCCAAGAATTTTTGAACATTTATAATGATGAGTTTATCCAATGAAGCAATAAAACATGATCTAGAGTCTCAATGATTAAACCATTGCAATACACAATAGAATACGTACATAGAAACTAGAGAAGTCACATTCAGAGGAGCCCTTGTGAAAAATGAGATTATAAAGTAGGGAAAAGGTAGTCTGAACAGACAAAAACAGCAGTTTACCATGCTGAAAAATAAATTATAGCTGAGTACAGAGGTTGTATGAAATGACACAAAAAAGCAAAATAAATGTAGTGTTTATCTTGTACAGAAAAATGCATACAAAATCTTATCCAAGGAGAGCCACATCAACTTACATATCTCTAGGATTTTTTGCTCTTTAGCATAATGAGCATCTGATCAAAACTGATAAATGGCTGAGTGAAAGAAATGTGCAGCACAATCAAAGGATATTTCATAGGGCACTCAGCAAAGAGGCTTTATAAAAAGGCTGACTTCAACTCTAGCCAGAACACAAATGACTACATGACTCTAGGGTGATTATTTCAGGTAAATATGTTTGTATGATTAGAGTGGAATATGAAAGGAGAGTCTGTAACCAGGCAATAGAAGGCTTGCCCAGAGCACCAGGGTCACTGAATTTGAAATCCAGCTCTTCAAAGTGGAAGAAGTAATATATATGAGTCAGAGGTATTGTGACAAATTAATCTAATTAAAATAAAATCATTGGTGTATTACCTAAAACATGGCAAAGTACTTCATATTTGCCTTACACATTAGAAGGGCGTAAAATCCTTTCTAGACTATGTCATTCATAGATCTAATCATGTACATCTTCTGTTATGAAAATAAACAACAAATAGCTTGCTACCTTGGCTTTTATATCACCTTTTTTTTAAATCCATATATCTTTTTTTTATTCGATATATTTTTTATTTACATTTCAAATGATTTCCCCTTTTCTAACCCCCCACTCCCCGAAAGTCCCGTAAGGCCCCTTCTCTCCCCCTGTCCTCCCACCCACCCCTTCCCACTTCCCCGTTCTGGTTTTGCCGAGTTCTGCTTCACTGAGTCTTTCCAGAACAAGGGGCCACTCTTCCTTTCTTCTTATACCTCATTTGATGTGTAGATTATGTTTTGGGTATTCCAGTTTTCTAGGTTAATATCCACTTATTAGTGAGTGCATACCATGGAGCTAGAGAACATCATACTAAGTGAGGTAACCCAGACTCAAAAGGTGAATCACCTGTCTTTCAAAAGAGGAAGTTGTTCCTTATATTTAGTCATTTAGCTCAATCTGACAGAATTTCCTCTTATGTATTTTGGCTTTTCCATTTTATCTAGAAAGTTTCCTCTTTGTTTACAGTGTCTTCTTTGTGATTACAAAAGGTAATTCTCCTACATCTTTATTCAGTGTTGGATTCTCTCTTCATATATTATATAATTTTTAGCATAGGACTCCATAAATTATCTGAGATTTCCTTCCATTGTAAATGGTTAGTAGATTATCAGAACATTATTTTTAAAATGTCAGTCTATCTTCCAAAATCTTAAATGGCATTTAGTTGCGCTATATAAATATTTATCCATGGATCTTCTCTAGAATTTATTCTTTCCATTGATCTATGTCTCTCTGCCAGCTTTCCCATTTTTATTGCTATAGACATATGCTTTGATCTCTTTGGGGCAAGCATATTTTCTTCTATGTCAATTTTATATTAACATATTATGTACTGTGAATATAGTGTTGGAAGTTCGATAAGATCTTATTTAAACAAATAGAGTAAAATTAAAGAAAGTCTCTCTCAAAAAGCTGAGAATTTCAAATGGGTTTGGGTCAACTTCTATAATTATCACGTATTGATATAACATACGTAATGTAGGGGTTTTTTATATAGATACCACTTTTTTTTCTAAATGCATTGTCGGTATTTTATTCCATGTTCTTATTGTTGTTATAAATAATTTACTGTTTCTTTAAGTTTTCTAGCTGGTTGTTTTATGGTCTATAGGACCATATGATTTTACAAACCTACATTTTTTTCTGAATAATTTTATCATTTTTAATAGCTTTTAGTTGATTACTATAGCCTTTCCTATTAGGTAAGCTCAATTAGTCCTTTTCAATTATTTAAACCTTTATGTACATACATATCTTCTTTACTCCTTCAAACAAGTCAAACAAGCTTTTTTTCATTTATATATTCCCTACCTTCCACCCCA
Source organism: Apodemus sylvaticus (assembly GCF_947179515.1). Taxonomy (NCBI): domain Eukaryota; kingdom Metazoa; phylum Chordata; class Mammalia; order Rodentia; family Muridae; genus Apodemus; species Apodemus sylvaticus. The sequence continues at coordinate 43,010,505 of NC_067476.1, read as the reverse complement.
CCAGACCTCTAAACTCCCTGAGGCCTCCAGTCTCTTGGGGGTTTAGTGTATCTTCTCTGACTAAATCAAGACCTGGCAGTCCTATGTTGTATATGTGTGGGAGAATCATATCAGGTGATGTATGCTGCTTGGTTGGTGGTCCAGTGTCTGAGAGATCTCAGGGGTCCAGGTTAGTTGAGGCTGCTGGTCCTCCTACAGGGTCATCCTCCTCCTCAGTTTCTTCCAGCTTTCCCCTAATTCAACCACAGGGGTCAGTAGCTTCTGTCCATTGGTTGCATGCAAGAGTCTGCATCTGCTGGTGGGATTGCAAGCTGGTACAACCACTCTGGAAATCAGTTTGGCAGTTCCTCAGAAAACTGGGCTTAACACTACCAAAGGACCCTGGTATACCACTCCTGGGCATATACCCAGAGGATTCTCCAGCATGTAATAAAGGCACATGTTCCACTATGTTCATAGCAGCCCTATTTATAATAGCCAGAAGCTGGAAAGACCCAGATGTCCATCAACGGAGGAATGGATACAAAAAATGTGGTGTATATACATAATGGAGTACTACTAAGCCATTAAAAACAATGAATTCATGAAATTCTTATACAAATCGATGGAACTAGAAAATATCATCCTAAGTGAGGTAACCCAATCACAAAGGAACACTCATGGCATACACTTACTGATAAGTGGATATTAGCCCCGAAGCTTGGAATACCCAAGACACATTTCACATATCAAATGATGCACAAGAAGGAGGAAGAACAAAATATGGATCCTTGGATCCTTTGTAGAAAGGGAAAAAATACCCACAGAAGGAGATATAGAGACAAAAGGTGGAGCAGAGTCTGAGGGAAAGACCATCCAGAGACTACCCCACCCAGGGATCCATAGTTACAAAACTCAGACACTATAGTGGATGCCCATAAGTGCTGGCTGACCGGAGCAGGATATAGCTGTCACCTGGAAGGCTATCCTAGTGCATGACAAATACAGAGGGGGACACTCTTGGCCAGCCATTGAACTGAGTACAGGGTCCCCAATGGGGGAGCTAGAGAAAGGACCTAAGGAGTTGAAGGGGTTTGCAGCGCCACAGGAGGAACAATAATATGAGTCATCCAGTCCTCCCAGAGCTCCCAGGGACAAAACCATCAACTGAAGAGCACACATGGAGTTACCCATGGCTCAAGACACATAGGTAGCAGAGGATGGTCTTGTTAGATAACAAAGCCTCTGTAACTGTAACCCAAATTAAATGTTTTCTTCTTTATGTTGCCTTTACTAGTATATTGTCAAAACAACATTAAAGTAACAAAGACACATATTAATAACTTCTGACACAATTATAAAAAATGTGTTTTCATTAAAACAGAAGGAGGAGGAGAACTGACCATATAACATGAAGTAATAGTTGCAAATACTCTAGCTATAGAGAACAAACCATCAACATGTAAACATATGGAGTGAATGCAATAAGAGTTGGGTGGGATGGGCAAATAGGCTACTCATCCTACAATTTCCCCCTAGGTGAGAGGGAAGCAGAACCCTTTCAAAACATAGTGTGTGTACCTTACAACATTGAATCAACAGAAATGTCATTGGCAAATATGAATGAAATTCTGTGATAAATCTGTTTCGCTTTCCAGCTACCCCTGCTAAAAAAAAAAAAAAAAAAAAAAAAAAAACCCAATCTGTCTATGACTAACAGCAATTGACACTACTTACTGTTCCATCTGGGTATTAATTAATGCTAATTAAATTAATGATATTATTAATCCTGGGTAGAGATTAGTGTAGATCCCACTGAAGATGCAATTTTGGGGCCATGGCAACCATGCCAGCAACCCAGCTAGCTAGTACATGATTTTACAGAGGAGACTGGCAGAAAAACAGCACTAAGTCTCATGTTCTCAACCCAGTGTGTAACCTCTCTTATCCAGACAATTAAAAAAACTGAAAACTCAACCTTCTTCTAACAGGAAACATTAACTTGTAGATGTAATTTCTTACAGGAGCTATTTTTACTGACTGATATTCTTAAAATACTTAGAGACTGTTCCTGCACTGATATTATCAACTTATATTTAATTTCCTTTACTTTGAGATCTATTAGCTTCTCATAGAGATAGTCTACATCTGGCACATTTCTTACCTAATTTTCTTAACTTGCTGCCTGAGACAATTACCTTTCAGAAAGCTTCCAAGTTGCAAAGCCAGTGTCTTCGAATTCGGCCACACTGATGCTGCTCCATTTTCCCTCATTTTTTATTTCATGTCTCTATTTAATGTTAATTTTTATTTCTCCTTTCCCTCCTATTTCTCAGTTGGTAGATGTTCCTAAAAGCAATATCCTTTGCAGGCCTTTTTTTCTCTAATTCAGTGTCTTTTATAAGATAATCTCCAATACCACTGCATCTTTGTCTGCCATAAAAATAAATTCAAGTTCTAGAATTACACTGTAAAATTTTATGCTCTCATAAGCAGTAACCTAATATATGCTATGAAAATAGCTAATTGGTTTGCATTTTGATCCCCCTGGGACTTCAAATTCAAATGTCAATAAAATTTAACCAGCTTTATGCATATCTAAAATTTTGCCACCATGTTGAGTTACTTTTTTTCCTCAGGACACATTATGCTAGGTGTAGTGTACACACCTGTATTTCCAGCACTAAGAAAAATAAAGCAGATTTATTGCTGGGAATCCTGGGCTACCCTGGGCTACAAAGTATATTCTAGATCAGTGAATAATTAAGAAAATGAAGGATTAATTGATTAAAGGTAAGTAGACACTTTCCCGTGCTATACACCTTGCAGTTTGGGGGCTTCCTTAATTTTTTTTTAACCTTAATATTAGCTTCTTCTTTGAAACTTCATTTTAGGTCCCTATTCATAATTTATTGTCCTATCCACAAAGGTTCACTCTAAATGATAATGTCCTGCTAATTCTTGACACAGAATGTAGAAAAGAAAATTCTAGCTGATCTCTGTACTGCAGATATTCCTAGCGTGATCACTTTCAAGTTGGCCACAGACAACACTGCATTGATCCTGGAAAAAATATGCTCATTCCGTCTGGAGAACAAATTTGAGCAAGGTGACTCCAGGAGAGTTGTCACTTACCCCTGTGAGGTACCCCTCCTGCACTTCCTGACTACAGACAGACTAACCCTCATCAGGATTTAAAGTTGACACCTGATCTAAGATCAGGGTCAGTGAGGTGAATTACAGTTGAGTGATGAATGACAGCCCATAGAAAATAAGTTGTTTACATCTCTGCTGTGTCATTACCAAGGGCAGACTCTGCCAGTGGCCTTTTCTAAGCACCACCTCTATGAGTGATTCTGAACGTTCACTTGAATACATTATTTGCAGTATCTTCTATCCATGATCCATTGGAAGCATCCACTAATGCCCATATGTACAATAGTTTCCTGTTCAATAGCCCCCCCTACACACACACACAAGGTTCTTATTTCCATATCACCACATTGTCACATGGCCCCTATCTTTAGCAGGAAACAAGGTATGATTGTGTATTGGTTTATTGATTTTTGCCTTTTCTAAGCCCTTCATGTACATGTCTATGTCATCTCTATATTTTTAACTGTCCTCATTCTTTACCTTAAATTGATGATAAATATATATGCTCTACCATTTATAAAACCAGTCCCATATTGGAAGTGCCTACAGACAGTTCCTGGAAGAATACACATTCTTCATGCAAATGGATAAACACCAATGCAGAGGAAGGTCTGGGAATGACATTTTTCTAGTTTTGTATGTTCTCAAAAATCTTTTTTTTTTGAGAAAAATATATTCCAGGTAAAACAAAATCAATGCAGTTAAAAGAAATTTATTCATGAAAAGATTATCTTAGCTATCAACCTGTGTGTGTGTGTGTGTGTGTGTGTGTGTGTGTGAGTATGTGTGAGTATTACTGGTTTGATTCTATGAAAAATATAATTATTATTTATAGGTATGCAGATTGATATTTTCAGTGACAATAGTGAAGACAGCACAAATATTATACTATTAAACTTAAACTATTATATATACATCATATATAACATAAAGCTCATATATATTATATATAATATCTCATATATCTCTGTGTATCATTTAATTTGCTTATTTGAATAGTTTATTTGGTAATAAAAATCTTATTATATAGCTTATAACTGTATTAAAGTTGTATTCTATTAATGTCCTCTGTCTCCCAGTCTTCTTATCTCTGCCCCATCCAGCACCAGGATTTAGATGTTTCCCATAGTGCTTTGCTGTTTGTTCATTCTTTTGACTAACAAATTTGTGTCCATTCATTCAAAGTGAAACTCTAAACATAGAGGGGAAACGTGATAGTTTTTCCTCTAAAGGAGATCTTATCCACTAGAAAAAATTTACATGTTGTCCATGTCAATCACTAATAATTAGCCAAATTTGTCCTGGCAATAAATACAGTGACAGATGTCAAGGCTAGATTACTCTAGGGTTCAAGCCAAGCACTCAGCCATGACAATTCACTTAGTGGCTCCAAATCAAATATATTAAAATGTCATTGCATAAATAATGGGATATGAAAAGCACAATATCATATTTCATAGGAGATACTTAGTTATGAATTCTAAATAATTTTTCTAAACTATGGAATAGGAAGAATGTTGGTATTTATTTGAAATGTTTTACTGGACATCTTTATTTTTTTAGTAACTTCACAAGTTTATTTTTCCAAAAGCATGTCAGAACATAGCTTATCAAAGTTAAACAAATTAATCTAGTTTCACTAACTAGCTTATTTTTAGATGGCTAGCTACTATGCTGATTTTGGCCGGGTGAGATGTTGTATTTGATTTATGGCATGACTCTCTTTGTTATACCAACTACTTCATAGACAGATGTGGTAGTTAATGGCCAAATGTAGTCCACTAAATCCAGTGTGTGCCATCCTTCAATGTTAATAAATAAATGAAATCTTCTATGTTAACATTTTGGAAAAACATATGTGAGAGGGAAATTCAGCTTCCCTATAATGTACTAAGCTAAGTAGTCTGTTCTCCAGAATCAGTGATGAACAAATATTTTTATTTGACTGTACTATGTAAGTTTGCTCTTTGAAGTTGTCTCATGTAGGAACTAAGTGACATGTTTTTATACTCTTCTCTTTCATTAATAACCATAATTTTAGCCCAATATAGCCATGGAAGCTCTGCTAGCCTATGTTAGATTTCCTTTTTTAATCTCCTTTTAAAATAATCACCTTTAATATTCCCCACTTGGAACTGTAATACAGTCTGCGTTAGTCTAATGTTTAAAGATACACTTCCTATTAATCATTTTATCATAATGAATATATTCTGTCAGTCTTCAAAGTGACATGTAATTCTGATGGTGCTTATGACACCACACAATACCAAGTCAACTAAGGATTGAAATTGTTATATCAAATCAGCCTCTTTCATCAGGCTTATTTATTTTGATAAATATCAGACATGCCAATCATTTGGTTTGGTGGCTTAAAGAATCCTTCTATTCTCTGTCAAACAATGTAGAGACATCTTTGCATCTTCTACTCTTTGAAACTTAGTTGTACGCATTTACTAGCATTATTTTATTTTTTTTGGACATGCTAGACAATCTATCAGTTAGACTTTCCAGTCTTTATATTATCAAAGTGAAAAAATTACTCAATTTTAAACATAAATATTGATAAATAATTTGGACATTATGAAGATTTCAAAGTGTTTGAAGACTATATAAAGTTTATATAAATAATATGAACTCTATATATTGCCCAAATATGTCAATATGAGCATCTTGTATCTCTGAATATTTATATTAAATTAACAAAAACTATACATTTGTTAATAATTGCACTCAATTGTTTTCTACAAACACAATTTTGTACTTGTTATTGAGACTAAAACAGCATAGCACAAATTATGATATATTTATTTACTTTTTGTAATTGGAAACAAATCAATATATATTCATACAAATACAATTTTCTCTTCACAGAAGTCTACAATTAACAGCAGCAACATCAAAAGTCCAGCTATAAATGCCTCTTAAATCCTAGGTCTGTAGCACAATTATATTTAAATACTCAGTCCACATAACTATATATCAGGGATCTACCACTGATCTTAGAGGCACCTAACTTACCACACTTCACTTCACTCATAAAGCAAATGGTTGTCTGTTTCAACTCCATCACTTTTCTTATTAATTATTTCCTTTTGTTACAGCTTTTCCTCCCATCAGTGTAAACTATCCAGTGTAATTCTTTAGACTGCAGATTTGCTGCCTCTTATTCTAAACTGATAATAGATTCCTAGAAAGCTAGATAGCCAGGTGCTATGGGATGTGGCAGCCTTGTGAATACACTTGAATGAACATTTTTTCTGATTGATTTCCAATTCTACTTTGTTCAACTTATGACTAAAGTCTACAAAGTATCTTTTCTCTAAAGTGAGCTTTGGTAACTGGGTCTGATACTGCCAAAAGCAGGTGAATAACTGAACTTCTGAAGCACCCACCAGTGATTTGACTCCTCCTGGCGACTAATTATTAAAGTGAGAAGATAAGAGTAAATGACATTTACAGATTAAGCACATGCCAGGAATGTTCTAGATACTTTATCTACATTAACTAATTTAATCTTCATAAAACAGTGAGTCTTTCTTTTTAATTTTTGGGTGTGTGTCTGAGTATAAATTGTGTGTTTGAGAGCTTTTAAGTGTGCATGGTCCATTGCTCACATATGGAGGTTAAAGGAAATGTTTGTGAGCGAGTCAATTCCTTTTCTGCTGTGGATTCCTGGAATCGAACTCAGATCATCAGCTTTCCTCAACCCATTTCATCTATACTTCTCATTCTTCTAGGTAAAACAAAATGGAGGATCATAGTGTTAAATTTCAAGTATAATACTAGTAAGAGGGAAGAGATGGGAACTCAGAGAGTTAAACTAAAATTTAATTACCATGTTACTTGAAGCTTCTTTTGAGAGGATTCAATTAATTATTACACTACTGATTCTAGAATTAGAGAAAATTAGGAGAAATGAATTCAAACCTGGTACTCATAACAATAGCAAGAACAATCATAAGAGGATTTACTATCTGTGATTATGGTTCCTTTTCTAGAAATATTCCATGACAATGTCCAAGGAAGTAAGTTAGGTAAACAAATATGGATACAGTGTAATCATGGAATATAGAATTGATATAGAACCTTTATAACTTAAGTGAGGATGTGTAAATAAAAAGGGGTCATTGATTAAAGGGAATGGCAGTACTGATCTTAGGCTGCAGACTTCCAGGCATTATTATTGGCTGTATTTCAAGAAAGAAATAATACACGCCCAGAAGAATAAGATTTTGGTTCAGTTGTTCCAATAGCTCTTATTTATGATCTGGGTACTGTACTACCTCTACAGAATCACCTTATTGATATTAGGTCTCTTAATATTTTTAGTGCTCTATAAAGTAGTATTCTCTATCATGAATGAAACCAGCCCAGTAATCTAACTTTCAAGGTGTGGCAAACTTGATTCACAATAGGGCCTTTGAACCCAACTGCAGGTACCTTTGCAATCTATGTGCTTAAATCCCTGTGCTACGCCACAGTCAAAGGGCCCTTAATTATTCAAGCATTTTTTTTTAGTGTGTGCACACAGTATTAATGGGTTTACATCCAATAAAAATTTCAATAGTCAAAATAGTTTTAGGAAAAACTGTGAAATATAGATCTGATCCACATGTAAATTCTTATCAGTAGATTAGATGATGTTTAAAGGCTAGTGAGCATTCAACAACCAGGTATGCAAAACTGACATAAGGCATGCTATAATCTGCCTTATTTCCAAGCAAAGCATTAAGCAAAACAACAGTATATAAGGGAAACTGAAGCTATGAGACTCCATCTTTGAGTTGTGTGGTTAATGTGATCGAAAATGGCCATGCCCTAGTGCAAATCACTGTTTATTAAAAATAATCATGAGTGCAAGAGCCTGGCTTTCCTTGTATCTCATGATGTGAAGCACAAACTTAGAGTTTTAAGTGCAAACTCTTCATCTAAACATATTGGCCAAAGTCAATGTAGAGATTTCTCTCAGGAACAAACATACACTTATCTACCACAGGAGCAAAGATTACAGGATAATGATATGAATTGCTCTTATAATGCTTCTTTGGTTTTACATTTCAGAACTGTCCAAATTAGTGAAATAAAATAATACATGCCATGTTGATCCCACTTGACCACTACTTATGAGTTTTGATTCTCTGAGTATCAGGAATTGGGGTATTTTTCCCCAGAAGACTGACTATCTGATTTTATGACAGTTACAACTATTCGTGGTACATATATAATATATACAGTCACTGCATTACAGTCTAGAAAATCAATTTCCAAACTAATGGTAAACCTGGAGATTCAGTCCTGGTACCAAATCTTTGCCGAAAGGACAACAGTGAAATTAAGGAAGAGTCTGGCACAGACTGTTTAACTTCAAATGTTCTGTTAAGAACAAACTAAAGTAAGTTATTTTTAACACCTGCCAACCTTGAAGGGCGTATTTGGAAATACTTGTTATTGATTTTCTAATTATAAACAAAATAGTCATGTTATGTTAGAGACAGAGAATCCGGTCTCTCTGTCCTTCCCATCATAGGGGGATGGGTAGTATCTATTCCAGCTCCATCACTGGCTCCTACAAGCCTCATGTGGAAGGATTTTCCTGACCCAATTTTGGTTGTCACTCTGCTGATGCTTTATATGAATGCAATGCTGATCACTCACTAGTGAGGCACAACGCCTGGGAACAATCCCCCAAAGACTGTTGTATATTTCATAACTATGCATAAGAATGGCAGTTAATTCTTTAGGAGTTTAATTTAAGCCTTTCTGCCGTTTCTAAAAGTAAGTGGGAGAATGAATAGAACAGAATGTTCTCATTTTGCAGAAATAGAATAGCAAACTATATATCAGGAGAGAAATTAGACTGAACAGTCTTTAAAAAGACACATGAGGAGTGGCAAAAGAAAAATGCCCACTAATGGCTATTTTATCTTTTGGTATTTTGGTTCATTTTCTCATAAAAGAAATATTTGCATTCTGAGTGTAGCTACTGATAAGAGGATAGGGAAAGTGGTATTTTAACATATGTAAGTATATTATTTCAGCTTGTAAAAATAGTAGTCAACAGCTATCTTGTATACTATACTGTAAGGTTCTCCTAATAAATAAATTTTACATGAAATTTTATCTACTGTAAAAAAACCAAACTGAATAATGATACCCATTTTTTATCTTTTTAATTAGTGTGTATATGAGTACAGAGTAATTACTAATATAGTTGTGATATATTTGTAATCTATGAATCAATACATATATAAATATATATGTAGAAAATGAGCTTGTGTGCTTTTGTGAAGCCCCACAATTAATAGTCTATAATGAACTGTCATAAAAAGGGTATTAAGCATGTGTTATACTCTGAATCCCAAAGAAACAGGTACAGTGTAATCTTGCCTGAGCTGTTTTCTATCCTCTCTTTTTGCCAGATTGCACACAGAGAGGGTCACACTGATAACTGTGGCAGAGAAAAGAAATGTCATACATGACAACCTTTTTGTGTTCTGGCTCAGCAGGGGCACAACTTTAGAGGTCATACTTGTATCATTTGTAATTTTGAAGATAATTTTTTCTAGAGTATGTACAGGGCAGTAGATTAGCAAGACATTACAAAGTAAGGTATCAGAAGTGCAGGTGTAGAAACTAGTAAGATCAAAACTACTGGTGTCCTATTGGGGGAACTAAAAAAAGGGCTAACCCGAAGTTCCCCCAATAGGACACCAGTAGTTTTGATCTTACTACATGACCAAAAAATAAGTACTATTTGGGGAACATTTGAAGTAGAGAAAAGAAGTTTGTAGAAAAAACAATGGTTTTTTTTGTGTGTGTGAACGACTTGTGTGAAAATAGCAATAAATACAATGTTGCTTCTAAAGCATATCCAAGACCAACTGATTAGATATTACCTATGTTAGGTATTAGAGAATTCCAATCCACTGTGGGAAAAAAAATAAGGTGAAAAGGATTATGTGGGAGGAACAAAATTATATAATTTCTTAGATTTGGAGGGAAAGGAGGCAAGAAAAATATGAGGGGGGTGATATATATATATCATATATATGTGTGTATATATGTATGCATGCATGTATGTAGATATAGATGTAGATATAGATGATGTATATGTATATATCTGATCTATCTGTTTGTGATTAGAAGATGAATAGCAATGGGGTCCATAAAACCTCATAAAGGAATAACTGGAACAATTTAAAAATAACTGAAAATAAAATATAATTCATAAAATATCTTAAAGTTGGATATACGCTGTAAGCTGTAAATGCAGGGAAGTTGGGAAATAATATTGTCAATGGCAAGGATAAATCTGGAAAGAATAGTACTTAAAGAGTAAGAAAATTATCGCATCATTTAATTTACCTCCTGGGATCACAAAGGCAGGCTAAGAAAGTTATCAAGTTATCATTCTCACACAAGCATCCACAAGGGTAACAATAAACACTTAGAAAATCAGAAATTCCAGAAAGCAGCACATAAATCAGCAGAGAGGATCTATAAAGCAGTATATCTGAAAATCAGTCTGCCATATATTTTAGAGGTCCAGTACTTTGGAACTTAATTTTGTAAGAGTAACATTTGAAAAATATAAACTTTGGTGAATATTATGCTTATTCTACATATTTATGTAAATTCCTCATCTCTATCACATGGGATGATACACTTGAAGCTGAGAATTATGCGGTCAATTTCAGAATGCTTTCATAGTAAAATATGGGTCAACCTGAGCTATATAAAAAAAATCCTGTCTCAAATGGCAAAAGAAAAAAAGGTTAAATAAATAAATAAATAAATAAATAAATAAATAAATAAATAAATATTAACAACCCTGAGATATCACCTTATACCAGTCAGAATGGCTAAGATTAAAAACTCAGGAGACAGCAGGTGTTGGTGAGGATGTGGAGAAAGAGGAACACTCCTCCACTGCTGGTGGGGTTGCAAACTGGTACAACCACTCTGCAAATCAGTCTGGTGGTTCCTCAGAAAACTGGGCACACCACTTCTGGAAGGTCCTGCTATACCACTCCTGGGCATATACCCAGAGGATTCCCCAGCAGGTAATAAGGATACATGCTCACTATGTTTATAGCAGCCCTATTTATAATATCCAGAACCTGGAAAAAACCCAGGTATCCCTCAACGGAAGAATGGATGCAAAAAACGTGGTATATATACAAAATGGAGTACTATTCAGCCATTAGAAACAATGAATTCATGAAATTCTTAGACAAAAGTGAGGTAACCTCGTCTCAAAAGATTAATCATGGTATTCACTCACTAATAAGTGGATATTAGCCTAGAAAATTAGAATACCCAAAGCATAATCCACACATCAAATGATGTACAAGAAGAACGGTGGCCTGGTTCTGGAAAGATTCAGTATAGCAGTATAGGGAAAAATTAGAACAGGGAAGTGGGGAGGGGTGGATGGGAGAACAGGGGGAAGGAAGAGGGCTTATGGGACTTTCAGAGAGTGGGAAGCCAGAAAAGGGGAAATCATTTGAAATGTAAATAAAAAATATATCGAATAAGAAAAATTCAAAAAAAAAGAAAAATAAATGAATAAATGTTAACAAATTAAATAGTAAGCCATTTGCTTATAAACAAGACAGTTTAATTTTTGTGAAGTATCTTCCAGGATATGAAGAATGATTGCAGTTGTCCACAGCTCTTAAGTTGTTAAATGCTTAGAACTTAGAATCATTTCATTGTTTTGTAAATTTTATAAATGCTGTGAATTAAATCTGTGAATTAAAGCCTGCTTGGGAGAAGGGTAGATTAGTCCCCTGTCCTTTACATAATTATTTACATAAATATTCAGAATATGCATAATATTTATCAATCTTTCTGTTTTTAGAATGTTACTGTAACTTACACAAAAGTAGCTGAATTATAATGGAGAATTAAGTTCCAAATACTGAACCTCTGAAATATATGGTTGATTCTTAAACTCTTGTCTTATAAAGCATCTCCCCGCTGATTTCAAGTGTTGATTTCTAGAGTTTCTTGTTTCTCCAAATATTTATTGTTCACTGTTATAGATGCCTATGTGTGATATGATAATTTTCTTAGCCTTCCTTTGTGACCCCATAAAACAGTTTAGATGACATTTCAGTAGTTCCATTGGTAATCTCCATAAAGAGGTCAAACATGATCAAATATTGTCTGTTCTTGATTCTGTGTAGATTTCTAGAAGGAGATAGATTCTAGAAATGGAGCTGAATTCTAGAAAATGTTGGTGTCCTAAGCCAGGAGCTATTTGTGCTCATTTTAAACTCTGGTGAAGGCATGGAGTTGGGGTCTGCATGTGCTTGTTGCATGACATGAATGCATGAGGTTATGCACCTGCATAGGCTCATGCAGAGGCTATTATAAGATGCTAGGTGCTCTTCTTCTGAGCTGTCCACGTTGTTGATTTTGACAGACTCTCTCAGGAAACCAGAAGCTTGTCATTTGGCTAAGCTCTCTAGTCACTCAGCTCTTGGGATCCATCTATGACAGACTTCTGAATGGATGATGAAGTTACAGACAAACACAGCCAGGGTCCGAGATCCCTTTCTATCGCTATGATAAACATCATGACCAAAAAGCTGCTTAGAGAAAAAACTTGGCTTAACAATCCCAGATCATAGTCCACCCCTGAGGGTTAGAACTCAAGGCAGAAACATAGAGACAGAAACTGAAGCAGAGACTTTGCAGGAGCGCTGCTTACTGTTTTCTCCTCATGGACCAGGACTGCCTGCCAATGGGAGGCACCGCCCAGTGTGGTCTGGGATCTCCTACATCAATCATTATTCAAGAAAATGCCCTAGAGAATTGCTTACAGACCAAAGTGATAGTGGTGTATTCTCAAATAAGGTTCCTTCTTCCTATGCAACCATAACTTGTGTCAGATTGAAAAAATAAAACAAATCTAAGAATCACAGCCATACCGGACCCTTTGCATACATTCTGGGAAGTCAAAGCAGGCTTTAGTGCTTGCGGAGCTTGTACTCATACCAGTGAGCCACCGCCTCAACCACTTGCTTATCCTGAGGAAGAATCGTAAAAGATTTATTAATTTCTCTTCAAAGAAATTTCTGATACTAGCTTTCCAATTTCTTCTCAATGAAATCTCTAATAATACCTTTGACCTTTTTGTCTTGACTTCTAATAAAAATAAGCTATTGAATGAACCATTTTATATTTTATAATCTTATGTTCATGATTCTGCAAATATCTGTTCAGGCATTTTCAATCATTTGAGACACATCTGAAAATGAAGAGTATTGTATTCTTTTTCTTTGGTTGTTTGGTTGTTTGGTTGGTTTTTCCAGACATGGTTTCTCTGTGTAGCCTTGGCTATCCTGGAGCTCACTCTGTAGACCAGGCTGACCTCAAACTCAGAAATCCTCCTACCTTTGCCTCCCAAGTGCTGGGATTAAAGGCATGCACCACCACTGCCCAGCAAGTATTGTATTCTTAAGGCAAATAAATCTCTTGATTAGTAACTTCACACTTTCCATGGGTATGGCCTGAGCTGAGTACCCTAGTATGACTTTTATCAGTAAATAATTAATACAGGATAATGGAATGGATGAATACATGAATGGGGAGCCAAATGAGTGGAATGTTCAACAAGGGCTGCTCAAGATTAAAATATCCATAAAGACATAATGTTTCTCTAAATTACTTTTTTCTTTTTTTTATTCGATATATTCTTTACATTTCAAATGATTTCCCCTTTTCTTGCTCTCCACTCCCCGAAAGTCCCATAAGCCCTCTTCCCTCCCCCTGATCCCCCATCGACCCCTTCCCACTTCCCTATTCTGGTATTTCCCTATACAGCTGCACTGAGTCTTTCCAGAACCAGGGACCACTCCTCCGTTCTTCTTAGACATCATTTAATATGTGGATTATGTCTTGGGTATTCAAAGTTTCTAGGCTAATATCCACTTATCAGTGAGTGCATACCATGATTGATCTTTTGAGACTGGGTTACCTCACTTAGTATGATGTTCTCCAGCTCCATCCATTTGTCTAAGAATTTCATGAATTCATTGTTTCTAATGGCTGAATAGTACTCCATTGTGTAAATATACCACATTTTTTTGGTAGCCATTCCTCTGTTGAAGGACACTTGGGTTCTTTCCAGGTTCTGGCTACTACAAATAGGGCTGCTATGAACATAGTGGAGCATGTGTCCTTATTGCATGCCAGGGAATCCTCTGGGTATATGCCCAGGAGTGGTATAGCAAGGTCCTCCAGAAGTGTCATGCCCAGATTTCTGAGGAACTGCCAGACTGATTTCCAAAGTGGTTGCACCATCTTGCAATCCCACCAGCAGTAGAGGAGTGTTCCTCTTTCTCCACATCCTTGCCAACACCTGCTGTCTCCTGTGTTTTTGACCTTAGCCATTCTGACTAGTGTGAAGTGAAATCTCAGGGTTGTTTTGATTTGCATTTCCCTAATGATTAGTGATGTTGAACATTTCTTAAGGTGCTTCTCAGTCATCTGAAGTTCTTCGTGTGAAAATTCTTTGTTTAGCTCTGTACCCCACTTTTTAACAGGGTTATTTGGTTCCCTGGATTCTACCTTCTTGAGTTCTTTGTATATATTAGGTATTAGGCCTCTGTTGGATTTAGGGTTGGTGAAGATCCTTTCCCAATCTGTTGGTTGACATTTTGTCCTTTTGACAGTGTCCTTTGCCTTACAGAAACTTTGTAGTTTTATGAGGTCCCATTTGTCAATTCTTGATCTTTGAACGTAAGCTATTGGTTCTTTTTCAGCCAGTGCCTATAAGCATGGCTTAGCCTTGCAAGAATTTTTAATAAATATTTTTTAAAAACTTAATTGAATGTATACAAATAATTATGTTAATAAGTCATTGCAATATTTCTTGATCTAATGACTTCTCATTCAGTTAACCTGTTTTTTTTTTTTTTTTTTTTTTTTTTTTTTTTTTTTTGGTGCCCTGTCTCATCAGTACGTATAGCAGAGTTCCCCAAATGTTGTTGTTATGTTGGAAAGTTTCATCACCTCAGGGATTATGAGATAGAATCAAAGACATTAATCCAGCCTGGTGATGTTGAGGGACTAGCTGGGACCATCAGCCCATTAGCATCTGTACTCATACACTTGTAAAATTGTAGACCACAGGTAATGAAGAATATATATAGAATATAGAATATAGATATATAGAGTGAAATTTTGAAATAAAATATTTAATTTATAAAAGGTTGTAGTTTAAATGTTTAATATCTTTTTTTACATTTCTTTTTTTTTAATTTATTGATATATTTATTTACATTTCAAATGATTTCCCCTTTTCTGGACCCCCACCCCCCGAAAGTCCCATCAGTCCCCTTCCCTCCCCCTGTTTTCCCACCCAACCCTTCCCACTTCCCTGTTCTGATTTTGTTCAATACTGCTTCACTGAGTCTTTCCAGAACAAGGGGCCACTCCTCCTTTCTTCTTGTACCTCATTTGATGTGTGGATTATGTTTTGGGTATCCCAGTTTTCTAGGTTAATATCCACTTATTAGTGAGTGCATACCATGTTTCATCTTTTGAGTCTGGATTACCTCACTTAGTATGATGTTCTCCAGCTCCATCCATTTGCCTAAGAATTTCATGAATTCATTGTTTCTAATGGCTGAATAGTACTCCATTGTGTAGATATACCACATTTTTTGCATCCACTCTTCTGTTGAGGGATATCTGGGTTCTTTCCAATTTCTGGCAATTATAAATAGGGCTGCTATGAACATAGTAGAACATGTATGCTTATTATATGCTGGGGAATCTTTTGGGTATATGCCCAGCAGTGGTATAGCAGGATCTTCTGGAAAAGAGGTGCCCAGTTTTCGGAGGAACCGCCAGACTGCTTTCCAGAGTGGTTGTACCAATTTGCAACCCCACCAGCAGTGGAGGAGTGTTCCTCTTTCTCCACATCCTCACCAACACCTGCTGTCTCCTGAATTTTTAATCTTAGCCATTCTGACTGGTGTAAGGTGAAATCTCAGGGTTGTTTTGATTTGCATTTCCCTAATGACTAATGAAGTTGAGCATTTTTTAAGATGTTTCTCCGCCATCCGAAATTCTTCAGGTGAGAATTCTTTGTTTAACTCTGTACTCCATTTTTTAATAGGGTTGTT
Organism: Apodemus sylvaticus; assembly: GCF_947179515.1. Classification (NCBI taxonomy): domain Eukaryota; kingdom Metazoa; phylum Chordata; class Mammalia; order Rodentia; family Muridae; genus Apodemus; species Apodemus sylvaticus. The sequence goes on along the minus strand of NC_067476.1, from coordinate 42,994,228 downwards.
TGGTTTTCTGGAGTCTAACTTCTTGAGTTCTTAATATATATTGGATATTAGGCCTCTATCTGATGTAGGATTGGTGAAGATCTTTTCCCAATTTGTTGGTTGCCGATCTGTCCTTTTGATGGTGTCCTTTGCCTTACAGAAACTTTGTAATTTTATGAGGTCCCATTTGTCAATTCTTGATCTTAGAGTATATGCTATTGGTGTTCTGTTCAGAAACTTTCTCCCTGTACTGATGTCCTCAAGGGTCTTCCCCAGTTTCTTTTCTATTAGCTTCAGAGTATCTGACTTTATGTGGAGGTCCTTGATCCATTTGGATTTGAGCTTAGTACAAGGAGACAAGGATGGATCAATTCGCATTCTTCTGCATGCTGACCTCCAGTTGAACCAGCACCATTTGTTGAAAAGGCTATCTTTTTTCCATTGGATGTTTTCAGCACCTTTGTCGAGGATCAAGTGGCCATAGGTGTGTGGGTTCATTTCTGGATCTTCAATCCTGTTCCATTGATCTGCCTGCCTGTCACTGTACCAATACCATGCAGTTTTTAACACTACTGCTCTGTAGTATTGCTTGAGGTCAGGGATACTGATTCCCCCAGACTTTCTTTTGTTGCTGAGAATAGTTTTAGCTATCCTGGGTTTTTTGTTATTCCAGATGAATTTGATAATTGCTCTTTCTAACTCTGTGAAGAATTGAGTTGGGATTTTGATGGGTATTGCATTGAATCTGTATATTGCTTTTGGAAAAATGGCCATTTTAACTATATTGATCCTGCCGATCCATGAGCATGGGAGGTTTTCCCATTTTTTGAGGTCTTCTTCCATTTCCTTCTTCAGAGTCTTGAAGTTCTTGTCATACAGATCTTTCACGTTTGGTAAGAGTCACCCCAAGATACTTTATACTGTTTGTGGCTATTGTGAAGGGGGTCATTTCCCTAATTTCTTTCTCAGCCTGCTTATCCTTTGAGTATAGGAAGGCCACTGATTTGCTTGAGTTGATTTTATAACCTGCCACTTTGCTGAAGTTGTTTATCAGCTGTAGGAGTTCTCTAGTGGAGTTTTTTGGGTCACTTAGGTAGACTATCAAGTCATCTGCAAATAGTGATAGTTTGACTTCTTCCTTTCCAATTTGTATTCCTTTGACGTCCTTATGTTGTTGAATTGCCCGAGCAATTTGGTCCTGATTTAATTTTGGTATTTGGTATCTGTCTAGGAAATCGTCCATTTCCTCCAGATTCTCCAGTTGTGTTGAGTATAGGCTTTTGTAGTTGGATCTGATGATTTTTTGGATTTCCTCAGTTTCTGTTGTAATATCTCCCTTTTCATTTCTAATTTTGTTGATTTGGATACTTTCTCTGTGCCCTTTGGTCAGTCTGGCTAAGGGTTTATCTATCTTATTGATTTTCTCAAAGAACCAGCTCCTGGACTCGTTGATTCTTTGTATGGTTCTCTTTGTTTGCACTTGATTGATTTCAGTCCTGAGTTTGATGATTTCTTGTCTTCTACTCCTCCTGGGTGAAATAGCTTCTTTTTGTTCCAGGGCTTTCAGGTGTGTCACTAAGATGCTAGTATATGATCTCTCCATTTTCTTTTTGGAGGCACTCAGGGCTATGAGTTTTCCTCTTAGCACTGCTTTCATTGTGTCCCAAAGATTTGGGTATGTTGTGCCTTCATTTTCATTAAATTCTAAAAAGTCTCTGATTTCTTTCTTTATTTCTTCTTTGGCCAAGGTGTCATTGAGTAGAGCATTGTTCAGCCTCCATGTGTATGTGGGCTTTCTGTTGTTTTTGTTGCTATTGAAAACCACTCTTGCACCATAGTGATCTGATAGGAGGCATGGGATTAGTTCGATCTTCTTGTATTTGTTGAGGTCTTTCTTGTGACCAATTATATGGTCAATTTTGGAGAAGGTACCATGATGTGTTGAGAAAAAGGTATATTCTTTTGCTTTAGGGTGAAATGTTCTATAAATATCCGTCAAATCCAATTGGTTTAAAGCTTCAATTAGTTTTACTGTGTCACTGTCTAGTTTCTGTTTTCCTGATCGGTCCATTGAGGAGAGTGGAGTGTTGAAGTCCCCCACAATTATTGTGTTAGGTGCAATATGTGCTTTGAACTTTACGAATGAGGGTGCCCTTGTATTTGGAGCATAGATGTTCAGAATTGAAAGTTCTTCTTGGTGGATTTTTCCTTTGACCAGCAAGAAGTGTCCCTCAGTGTCTCTTTTGATGACTTTAGGTTGAAAGTCGATTTTATTTGATATTAGAATGGCTACTCCGGCTCGTTCCCGAGACCATTGGTTTGTAAAATTGTCTTCCAGCCTTTTACTCTAAGGTAGTTTTTGTCTTTGACATTTAGGTGTGTTTCCTGTATGCAGCAAAATGTAGGGTCCTGTTTACATATCCAGTCTGTTAGTCTATGTCTTTTTATTGGGGAATTGAGTCCATTGATGTTAAGAGATATTAAGGAATAGAGATTATTACTTCCTGTCATATTTGATGTTATTTTTATATTTGAGTGATTATCTTCTTTTGAGTTTGATGAAGGAAGGTTACTATCTTACTTTTTCCAGGGTGTAGTTTCCCTCCTTGTATTGGAGTTTTCCTCCTATTATTCTTTGTAGAGCTGGGTTTGTGGAAAGATATTGTGTAAATTTGGTTTTGTCATGGAATGTCTTGGTTTCTCCATCTATTGTGATTGAGAGTTTTGCTGGGTATAGTAGTCTTGGCTGACATTTGTGTTCTCTTAGAGTCTGCATGAGATCTGCCCAGGATCTTCTAGCTTTCATGGTCTCTGGTGAGAAGTCTGGTGTGATTCTGATAGGTCTTCCTTTATATGTTATTTGGCCTTTTTCTCTTACTGCCTTTAATATTCTTTCTTTGTTTAGTGCATTTGGGGCATTATGTGGCGAGAGGTATTTCTGCTCAGATCCAGTCTGTTTGGAGTTCTGTAGGCTTCTTGTATATTCATAGGTATCTCTCTCTTTAAGTTGGGAAACTTTTCTTCCATAATTTTGTTAAAGATATTTGCTGGCCCTTTCAGTTGTAAATCTTCACTCTCATCTATACCTATAATCCTTAGGTTTGGTCTTCTCATTGTATCCTGGATTTCCTGGATGTTCTGGGATACAAGGTTTTTGCATTTTGCATTTTCTTTGACTGTTGAGTCAATGGTTTCTATGGTATCTTCAGCATCTGAAATTCTTTCTTTCATCTCTTGTATTCTGTTGTTTATATTTGCATCTATGGCCCCTGATTTCTTCTCAAGGTTTTCTATCTCCAAAGTTGTCTCCCTTTGCGATTTCTTAGTTGTTTCTACTTCTGTTTTTAGATCCAGGATGGTTTTGCTCAGTTCCATCATTTGTTTGTTTGTGTTTTCCTGTAATTCTTTAAGAGATTTTTGTGTTACCTCTTTCATGACTTCTGCCTGTTGACTCAAGTTCTCCTGCATTTCTTTAAGTTTTTTTTTTTTTTTTTTTTTTTTTTTTTTTTTTTTTGCGTTTCTTCTTTATTGGCTTCTATCTCTTGAGCCTTATTCTCCTGCATTTCTTTAAGAGATTTTTCTGTTTCCATTATACGGGTTTCTAGCTTATTCATGTTCCCCTGTATTTCTTTAAGAGATTCATTTATGTCCTTTTTGTGTTCTTCTAGCAGCATCATGATCAATGATTTTAAATCCAAATCTTGTTTCTCTGGTGTGTTGGCATAACCAGGACTTGCTGATGTTGGAGAGTTTGGTTCAGATGCTGCCATATTGCCTAGATTTCTGTTAGTAGCGTTCCTGCATTTGCCCTTTGCCATCTTGTTCTCTGGAGTTAGTTGGTCTTGTCCCTGGCTGGTGTTTGGGCCTCCTGAGGGGCTCTGGGGTTATTACTGCAACACTATATGGCTGGGTTACCCCTGTAGCTGATTGCTGATGTGCTGTCTTCCTCTTGGGTGCCCTTGCAGCGCTAGTGTGCTTTGCCCCAGATTGTGTCTGTGAGCCAGATGGAGCCCGTTTGCACCTTCAGGGAGTGCTGATGGTGTATGCTGCCGGGACCTTTTCAGTCTGCTGATCACTCTGCTGGGCAGCCGATCTCCCAACCGGGTTGGTGCACACAAGGCTAGCCTGGCTGCTCAGGCCCTGGGTCCAGGTAAAAGCCTGGGAGGCCAAGGTCCGAGCAAAGTTCCCCTCCGGCTATGACTGTTAATTGGGTCTGTCAGGTGGCCAGGATGGCGGGCGTGTGCCGTTTAATATCCTTTTAAGTGTAGGTTAGTAATTTTATTTGGCCAAGTATAAAATTATATATAGTCTTACAAGTACTTGGGGTTTTTGTTTGTTTGTTTGTTTGTTTTTAGGTAAAGATTCCTTTATATGCACTAATACTAAAATTGTAAGCAAGTATGATATGTGTTTTATAATTAGTTTAGTAAATGAAGATGTATTCATGAAATATATTTTTGTTTTCTACCTCACTAATATATTTTTAAACATTGATTTTTGAGAATTCTGTACATAAGTATTTCATTTAATTCATTCCACTTCATACTCTGCCCCTTTCTGTGTTGTCCCCTACTTTTTCTCAACCTTTTAAATTATTATTCATGCACATTCACATACATACACATATATACATGTGCCTGCATATACATAAATGCAATCTGCAGTGTCCAGTTAGTGTTACAGGTATGTATGTTTAGAAATTGCATAACTTCTTAGGGATTTAACCCTGGAAAAAGCTGATCCTCCCTGTCTTAGCAGTCATTAAATACATGTAGCTCTTCATCTAGGGGTTGAACCTTGTGAGACATTGCCCATGCACTGTCATAATGAAGGTCTTGTTTAGACAAATATGTTGTTAGGATTGCATAGGCATAACTCCCTGTTGTCTTAGAGTTACTATTGCAATGATGAAACACTATGATCTAAGCAACCTGGGGAGGGAAGGGTTTAATCAGCTTACAGTTCCATGTCACATCAAAGGAAGTTCCAAGTCATATCAAAGTTCATCATCAAAGGAAGTCAGGCAGGAATTCAAGTAGGACAAGAACCTGGAGCCAGGAGTTGATGCGGAGGCCATGGAAGAGTGCTACTTACTGACTTGCCCCTTATGATCTGCTTTCTTCTATAATACAGGACCAGCAGCCCAGGGATAGCAACACTCATAAGGAGCTCCTGCAACATCACTAACTTATTATGAAAATGTGCTACAGGCTTCCCTACAGCTGGGTCTTATAGAGGCATTTTCTTAGCCAAGGTTCTCTCCTCTCTGATGATTCTAGCTTATGTCAAGTTGACATGGAAGTAGCCAGTGCTCCTGTTTTTTGTTGAAGACATTAATGCATAGCAAACACTTTGGTCCTGACTCTGACAATCTTTCTACACTACATCAATGATATTCACTGAACTTTAGGCATAGGGTTTGTGTTGTAGATGTATCAACTGGGGTGGCCACCACACAATAATTGCTGTCTGTATTTTAACCAGTTGTAGGTTTCAGTGATAGTCTTTGCATAGTGCATAAAGAAGCTGTGTTTATGAGGGGTGAGACCTATACTTATCTGTGTGTCTAAGGATAAGTATTTAGAAAGTAATTGAAAATTATATTGGTTTAGGAAAAGGAAGTCATAGGTTCTCTCTAGGGCCCTTCACCTGTCACGGTAAGATGCTGGGTTTATGGTACCCAACATTATGTCTGCCTTATGAGTTGGCCTTAAGTCTAATCAGGTGACTGTTGATTACTACTGAAATGTAAGTGCCCATTATTGTTTCCTTGTATTGTCATGGTGGTCTTTGTTGTGGTTCACAGGTTTACAGCTTTATAGGACTTTCAGCTGCTTTTCTCCATTAACGGCTTACATAGCATCCTAAGATGTTATGAGAACAAGGAGACAGCTGGCAAATCAGTTCTATCTCATTTCCTTTAAGTCCTGAGCTCAGGGGGTGTGGTGTCCTTAGCAAAAGAGTCATACCTTTGAGTTCTGGGAGGCAAACAAGGAGAGCAGCAATGCCCTATATTGATTTGGGAGTCCCTTGGATGCCCATGCCAAAAAACTTAAAGGAAGAATGCCCATTCCTGGCACTGAAATATTTGTTCATCAGTCTGTGGCTCGTAGGAAAGCATTATCACCCCACACAACATAACTTCACTTAAACTATTTATGTATGTATATACATGCATGCATATATTATATATGTAACTTGGCTAAATGTAAAATGATGTGTTTCCATATGGCTTTCCCAGTGCTTGTTCGTTCGTGGTTTTCATCCCTTAATATTGCCCTGGCCACCTTCTTTCCAGGCAAAATTCCTCTACCTCATTTCCCATTTTTCCCTTCACCGCAATTGTGTCCTTCTCTACCCTTCTCTAGAGATCCTTCTCTTTCCCTCCCAGAGTCTATTTTTACTTTTTCCGCTTTTGAAGTTTCCCCAGGGTTATGCACTCACATCTAATGATTTGGAACCAGGATCACATCCGAGAGAACATGCTGTATGTGTCTTTCTGAGTATGGATTACTTCACTCAGTATAATAAGTTCTAGTTCCATCCACTTACCTGCAGAGCTCATAATTTCATATTTCTTTACAGCTGAATAGAATTCTAATGTATATAAATACTGCATCCACATTATCCATTTGTCAGTTGAAGGTCATTTAGATTGACTCCACTTCCTATTCCTTGTTAATAGATCAGTAGTGGCTAGGTAAATAGGTATGTGAGACCCTGCCACCTTCAGAGGACTGGAATAAGTATAAGAGGCCAGAGGATAAGAGAACAGACTCACCTGACTGGGCTAGAGCATCAACTGTGCTGTCCTGCCTGGACCTGGAGTATAGGACATAGCATGAGACTTGATGCAGTAAAGTCTAGCAGACAGTGGAGCTAAGTAGGACTCATGTCCTGAACCAAGCTTGGAGATGAGCAGGGTGTGAGTGGGATTTTTTAGACTGAGCTGGAGCATCAGGTTGTGGCCCTAGGCTCTGGGTGATGGCTTGGGTGAGTTCTGGAAGCTTAGAGTAGATTCAGCAGGCCAAGTCAACATGGTGTATGCTGGCCTGGTATGACCTGAGGGTAGTGTAGGTCTTGATGGGTACATTTTCTAGATATTTGAATAGACTGGCATTAAATATTGATAGGCAAGTATCTGTCTGGTAGAATGTTGACTCCTTTGGGCACATATCAGGTGAAATAGCTGGGATAATGGTAGATGTTCTTGTAGTTCTTTGAGAATTTCACCTACTGATTTCTGTAATGGTTGTGTCAGTATACAGCCTATCTTTCCTTTTGATTATTTTTGGATATTTTATTTATTTACATTTCAAATATTATCGCCTTTTCCAGTTTCCCCTCTGGAACACCCTATCCCATCCCCCTCCCTCTGTTTCAATGAGGGTGTTGCTCCACTGCCCCACACACATTCCCACCTCCCTTCCCTGGCATTCCTCTACACCGTAGCACCGAAGTATGTAGCCTATCTAATCTATAGCAGCTTATGAGCATTCCCTATTCAGCACATCCTCATCAATGTTTGTTGCCAGGTGTTCTCTTGATCTCCTGTGATTTGACTGGGGTAAGATGAAATCTCACATTAGTTTTAATTTTTTATTTCCATAATTGCTGAAAAGTTTAACATCTTAAAGATGTTTATTAGTTAATTTCCCTCCTTCTTTTGAACACACTATTCAGATTCATAGCCTATTTTTTTAAAACTGGGTCATTTGTTTTCTTGACTCTTTGTCTATTGAGTTCTCTATTTATTCTGGATATTCACTATCTCTCAGATGTAAAGCTTGAATCAATTCTTTGTCATGATGAGGGGCAGCTTTCACTAAGATACTTGTTTCTTGGTGGTGACAAGCCCATCGCCAACGTCATCTTGAATGGAGGAAAGCATGAAGCAATCCCATTCAAATCAGGAGTAAGTGTGACTCTAACCAAACAAGTGAAAGATCTGTATGACAAGAACTTCAAGACTCTGAAGAAGGAAATGGAAGAAGACCTCAGAAAATGGAAAAATCTCCCATGCTCATGGATTGGCAGGATTAATGTAGTTAAGATGGCCAAAAAGCAATATACAGATTCAACGCAATACACATCAAAATCCCAACTCAGTTCTTCATAGAGTTAGAAAGAGCAATTCTCAAATTCATCTGGAATAACAAAAAACCCAGGATAACTAAAATTATTCTCAACAGTAAAAGAACTTCTGGGGTAATCAGTATCCTGGACCTCAAGCAGTACTACAGAACAATAGTGTTAAAAACTGCATGGTAAATCAAAACAACCCTAAGATTTCATCTTACACCAGTCAGAATGGCTAAGATTAAAAATTCAGGAGACAGCAGGTGTTGGAGAGGGTGTGGAGAAAGAGGAACACTTCTCCACTGCTGGTGGGGTTGCAAATTGGTACAACCACTCTGGAAATCAGTCTGGCGGTTCCTCCGAAAACTGGGCACCTTACTTCCAGAAGATCCTGCTATACCACTCCTGGGCATATACCCAGAAGACTCCCCACCATGTAATAAGGATACATGTTCTACTATGTTCATAGCAGCCCTATTTGTAATTGCCAGATGCTGGAAAGAACCCAGGTATCCCTCAACAGAAGAGTGGATGCAAAAAATGTGGTATATCTACACAATGGAGTACTATTCAGCCATTAGAAACAATGAATTCATGAAATTCTTAGGCAAATGGATGGAGCTAGAGAATATCATACTAAGTGAGGTAACCCAGACTCAAAAGGTGAATCATGGTATGCACTCACTAATAAATGGATATTAACCTAGAAAACTGGAATACCCAAAACATAATCCACACATCAAATGAGGTACAAGAAGAAAGGAGGAGTGGCCCCTGGTTCTGGAAAGACTCAGTGAAACAGTATTCAGCAAAACCAGAACGGGGAAGTGGGAAGGGGTGGGTGGGAGGACAGGGGAAGAGAAGGGGGCTTGCGGGACTTTCGGGGAGTGGGGGGGCTAGAAGAGGGGAAATCATTTGAAATGTAAATAAATTATATCAAATAATAATAATAATAAAAAAAACTGCATGGTATTGGTATAGTGGCAGGCAGGTTGATAAATGGAATAGGATTGAAGACCCAGAAATGAGCCCACACACCTACAGTCACTTGATCTTTGACAAAGGAGCTGAAACCATCCAGTGGAAAAAAAGATAGCCTTTTTAACAAATGGTGCTGGTTCAACTGGAAGTCAGCTTGCAGAAGAATGCAAATTGATCCATCCTTATCTCCTTGTACTAAGCTCAACTCCAAATGGATCAAGGAACTCCACATAAAGCCAGACACTCTAAAGTTAATAGAAAAGAAACTGGGGAAGACCCTTGAGGACATCAGTACAGGGGGAAAGTTCCTGAACAGAACAACAATAGCATATGCTCAAAGATCAAGAATAGACAAATGTGACCTCATAAAATTACAAAGTTTCTGTAAGGCAAAGAACACCATCAAAAGGACAAATCGGCAACCAACAAATTGGGAAAAGATCTTCAACAACCCTACATCAGATAGAGGGCTAATATCCAATATATACAATGAACTCAAGAAGTTAGACACCAGAAAGCTAAATAACACTATTAAAAAATGGGGTACAGAGCTAAACAAATAATTTTCACCCAAAGAACTCCAGATGGCTGAGAAGCATCTTAAAAAATGCTCAGCTTCATTAGTCATTAGGGAAATGAAAATCAAAGCTACCCTGAGATTTTACCTTATACCAGTCAGAATGGCTAAGATTAAAAACTCAGGAGACAGCAGGTGTTGGCGAGGATGTGGAGAAAGAGGAACACTCCTCCACTGCTGGTGGGGTTGCAAATTGGTACAACCACTCTGGAAATCAGTCTGGCGATTCCTCAGAAAACTGGGCACGTCACTTCTGGAAGATCCTGCTATACCACTCCTGGGCATATATCCAGAGGATTCTCCAGCAGGTAATAAGGATACATGCTCCACTATGTTCATAGCAGCCATATTTATAATAGCCAGAAGCTGGAAAGAACCTAGGTATCCCTCAACGGAAGAACTGATGTAAAAAATGTGGTATATATACACAATAGAGTACTATTCAGCCATTAGAAACAATGAATTCATGAAATTCTTAGACAAATGGATGGAGCTGGAGAACATCATACTAAATGAGGAAACCCAGTCTCAAAAGATCAGTCATGGTATGCACTCACTGATAAGTGGATATTAGCCTAGAAACTTTGAATACCCAAGACATAATCCATATATTAAATGATGTCTAAGAAAAACGGAGCAGTGGTCCCTGGTTCTGTAAAGACTCAGTTCAGCAGTATAGGGGAATACCAGAACAGGGAAGTGGGAAGGGGTAGGTGGGGGAACAGGGGGGGGGGGAAGAGGGCTATGGGACTTTTAGGGAGTAGGGAGCCAGAAAAGGGGAAATCATTTGAAATGTAAATAAAGAATATATCGAATAAAAAAAATTACAAAAAAAAAACAAAAAACAAAAAAACACCAGGATAGCTAAAACAATTCTCAACAACAAAAGTAATTCTGGGGGAATCAGTATTCTTGATCTCAAGCAATACTACAGAGCAATAGTGTTAAAAACTGCATGGTATTGGTACAGTGACAGGCAGGAGGATCAATGGAACAGGATTGAAGGTCCAGAAATGAACCCACACACCTATGGCCACTTGATCCTCAACAAAGGAGCTGAAAACTTCCAGTGTAAAAAAGATAGCCTTTTCAACAAATGGTGCTGGTTCAACTGGAGGTCAGCATGCAGAAGAATGCAAATTGATCCATCCTTATCTCCTTGTACTAAGCTCAAATCCAAATGGATCAAGGACCTCTACATAAAGCCAGACACTCTGAAGTTAATAGAAAAGAAACTGGGGAAGACCCTTGAGGACATCGGTACAGGGAGAAAGTTTCTGAACAGGACACCAATAGTATATGCTCTAAAGATCAAGAATAGACAAATGTGACCTCATAAAATTACAAAGTTTCTGTAAGGCAAAGGACACCATCAAAAGGACAAATCGGCAACCAACAAATTGGGAAAAGATCTTCACCAATCCTACATCAGATAGAGGGCTAATATCCAATATATATAAAGAACTCAAAAAGTTAGACAGGGCTGCCCCCTTTCTCCTTATCTTTTCAATATTGTACTTGAGGTAGTAGCTCGGGCAATTCGACAACATAAGGAGGTCAAAGGGATACAAATTGGAAAAAAAGAAGTCAAACTATCATTATTTGCAGACGACATGATAGTCTACCTAAGTGACCCAAAAAACTCCACTAGAGAGCTCCTACAGCTGATAAACAACTTCAGCAAAGTGACAGGTAATAAAATCAACTCAAGCAAATCAGTGGCCTTCCTATACTCAAAGGATAAGCAGGCTGAGAAAGAAATTAGGGAAATGACCCCCTTCACAATAGCCACAAGCAGTATAAAGTATCTTGGGGTGACTCTTACCAAACATGTGAAAGATCTGTATGACAAGAACTTCAAGACTCTGAAGAAGGAAATGGAAGAAGACCTCAAAAAATGGGAAAACCTCCCATGCTCATGGATCGGTAGAATCAATATAGTTAAAATGGCCATTTTGCCAAAAGTAATCTACAGATTCAATGCAATACCCATCAAAATCCCAACTCAATTCTTCACAGAGTTAGAAAGAGCAATTATCAAATTCATCTGGAACAACAAAAAACCCAGGATAGCTAAAACTATTCTCAGCAACAAAAGAAAATCTGGGGGAATCAGTATCCCTGACCTCAAGCAATACTACAGAGCAATAGTGTTAAAAACTGCATGGTATTGGTACAGTGACAGGCAGGAGGATCAATGGAACAGGATTGAAGATCCAGAAATGAACCCACACACCTATGGCCACTTGATCCTCGACAAAGGTGCTGAAAACATCCAATGGAAAAAAGATAGCCTTTTCAACAAATGGTGCTGGTTCAACTGGAGGTCAGCATGCAGAAGAATGCGAATTGATCCATCCTTGTCTCCTTGTACTAAGCTCAAATCCAAATGGATCAAGGACCTCCACATAAAGCCAGACACTCTGAAGTTAATAGAAAAGAAACTGGGGAAGACCCTTGAGGACATCGGTACAGGGAGAAAGTTTCTGAACAGGACACCAATAGCGTATGCTCTAAGAGCAAGAATTGACAAATGGGACCTCATAAGGTTACAGAGTTTCTGTAAGGCAAAGGACACCATCAAGAGGACAGATCGGCAACCAACAAATTGGGAAAAGATCTTCACCAATCCTACATCAGATAGAGGGCTAATATCCAATATATATAAAGAACTCAAGAAGTTAGACTCCAGAAAACCGAACAACCCTATTAAAAAATGGGGTACAGAGTTAAACAAAGAATTCTCACCTGAAGAACTTCGGATGGCGGAGAAGCATCTTAAAAAATGCTCAACTTCATTAGTCATTAGGGAAATGCAAATCAAAACAACCCTAAGATTTCATCTTACACCAGTCAGAATGGCTAAGATTAAAAATTCAGGAGACAGCAGATGTTGGAGAGGGTGTGGAGAAAGAGGAACACTCCTCCACTGCTGGTGGGGTTGCAAATTGGTACAACCACTCTGGAAATCAGTCTGGCGGTTCCTCCGAAAACTGGGCACCTCACTTCCAGAAGATCCTGCTATACCACTCCTGGGCATATACCCAGAGGATTCCCCACCATGTAATAAGGATACATGCTCTACTATGTTCATAGCAGCCCTATTTATAATTGCCAGATGCTGGAAAGAACCCAGGTATCCCTCAACAGAAGAGTGGATGCAAAAAATGTGGTATATCTACACAATGGAGTACTATTCAGCCATTAGAAACAATGAATTCATGAAATTCTTAGGCAAATGGATGGAGCTAGAGAACATCATACTAAGTGAGGTAACCCAGACTCAAAGGGTGAATCATGGTATGCACTCACTAGTAAGTGGTTATTAACCTAGAAAACTGGAATACCCAAAACATAATCCACACATCAAATGAGATACAAGAAGAAAGGAGGAGTGGCCCCTTGTTCTAGAAAGACTCAGTGAAGAAGTATAGGGCAAAACCAGAACGGGGAAGTGGGAAGGGGTGGGAGGGAGGACAGGTGAAGAGAAGGGGGCTTACGGGACTTTCGGGGAATGGGGGGGGCTAGAAAAGGGGAAATCATTTGAAATGTAAATAAATTATATCGAATAAAAAAAAAAAAAAAAACCTCAGGAGACAGCAGGTGTTGGCGAGGGTGTGGAGAAAGAGGAACACTCCTCCACTGCTGGTGGGGTTGCAAATTGGTACAACCACTCTGGAAATCAGTCTGGCTGTTCCTCAGAAAACTGAGCACGTCACTTTTGGAGGATCCTGCTATACCACTCCTGGGCATATACCCAGAGGATTCCCCAGCAGGTAATAAGGATACGTGCTCCACTATGTTCATAGCAGGCCTATTTATAATAGCCCTATTTATAAAGAACCCAGGTATCCCTCAACAGAAGAATGGATGCAAAATAATGTGGTATATGTATACAATGGAGTACTATTCAGCCATTAGAAAGAATGAATTCATGAAATTCTTAGACAAATGGATGGTGCTGGAGAACATCATACTAAGTGAGGTAACCCAGTCTCAAAAGATCAATCATGGTATGCACTTACTGATAAGTGGATATTAGCCTAGAAATTTTGAATACCCAAGACATAATCCACATATTAAATGATGTTTAAGAAGAATGGAGGAATGGGCCCTGATTCTGGAAAGGCTCAGTGCAGCAATATAGGGAAATACCAGAACAGGGAAGTGGGAAGGCGTAGATGGGGGATCAGGGGGAGGGAAGAGGGCTTATGGGACTTTCGGGGAGTGGGGAGCCAGAAAAGGGGAAATCATTTGAAATGTAAAGAATATATTGAATATAAAAAAGAAAAAAGTAATTTAGAGAAACATTATGTCTTTATGGTTACAGTCTATCCTATATTTGGCAGAGATTTTAAAATACACACTGAAGAATAGAAAGCATCTTTGATTAATGATGTTGAGAAAGCCAGATGTTTGGGTAGAAGACTGAATTTAGATCCATATCTGTCATCCTGCACAAAGTCATTTCCAAATGGACCAAAGAAATGGCTGGAAGAACACCTGGGCAGTATCTTATAAGATAGGAGTTTGGAAAAGGACTTTATGAACAGGACTACATTTACTAACAAATTAGTGCCAATGATTGGCACACAGAACCTCATAAAACTAAAAGATAAGATTCTTTAGTGACAATACTACATAGTCTTATAATCATTTTACTTTATTTTGGAGCATTTACTTAGAAAGTCTAAATAATCTTTGTTCATTTCACCATTTATAAAAACAATCTCATAATGTATATGTATTTAATAAAGATTGGATTAGCTTGAAACAATTTTTACGCAGTTTTTCTTTTTAGTTAAAAAACTAAACTAGTTTTTCAAAGCTATTCTACATTTTAGTCTTTGATCACAGGAAGACCTTATGATCAAGGACTTATGATCATAAGATGAAGTTTTGAATCTTTTTAAAATTTTTATAATTAAATTATTTTATTTATTTATATTCCAAATGTTGCTCCCCTTGCCGGTCCTCCCTCCCAGAGTTCTTCACCTTATCCCTAATCCCCTTTTTCTTGGAGAGGGTGCTCCCCCCAACTCCCCTACCTCCTCATCCCCCACCCCTACTCCAGAGCATATGATGAAGTAGGACAAACTGTGGGTCAAATGTTTTATGATTGGGTTGGTATCCTAATTGCTCCACTTGAGGCCTTGCCTGGTTACAGAATAAGACTACTTTACCCTTTAGGCTCCAGTATCCCACTATTAAGAGCTTTTGCTATGGTTACTATCATAGATTCCAGAGATTTTTCCACTTGGGCTTTTTTTTTAAGTCAGGGTTTCTCTGTGTCACCCTGGCTAGCCTTAAACTCACAGGGATTCCTCTGCCTCTGCATTTGGAGAGCTGGAATTAAAGGCATGGGCCACAAATGCCCTGTCTCCATTCTTTATTTTATTTTATTTTATCTTATCTTATCTTATCTTATCTTATCTTATCTTATCTTATCTTATCTTATCTTATCTTATCTTATCTTATCTTATCTTATCTTATCTTATTCAGTCCATTCACTGCCCCCCTACCTCCCTTGCCTCTGACAGGGTACCATTCCCACCAGACCTCCCCATTCCCCTGGGCCTCAAGTCTCCCAATATTAGGCACATCTTATCTCACTAGGGCCTGACCAGGCAGGCCTCTACTATATTTGTGCCAGAGGCCTCAGTCAAGCCTGTGCATGCTACCTTGTTGGTGACTCAGTCTCTGGGAGCTCCCAGGGGTCTGGGTTAGTTGAGATTGCTGGTCTTCCTATGAAGTCACCCTCCACTTTAGCTTCTTCAATTCTCCCCTTAATTCAACCATATTGTCTCCAACTTCAGTCCAGTGGTGGAGTGTAAGTATCTGCAACTGCCTCCGTCAGCTGCTGGTAGGTCCTCAAAGAAGCCAGCAATGCTAGGTTCCTGTCTGCAAACATATCATAGCATCAGTACTACTGTCAAGCCTTGGTGCCTGCCCCATGAAATGGATTCCAAGTTGGACCGGACATTTGACCACATTTCCCTCAGTCTATTCCCCATTTTTGTCCCTGCAGCTCTTTTAGACAGGAACAGTTCTGGGTTAGAAATTTTGACTATAGATTGATAACACTGTACCTCCACTTGATGCCTTGTCTATCTACTGGAAGTAGAGTCTCCAAGTTCCCTCTCTCTAACACTGGGGTGTTGGGTTAAGGTCATTCCCATTGAGTCCTGACAGTCTCTCACCTCCCAGGTCTCTGGTACTTTCTATAAGGTCTCCCCACCTCCTACATCCCTGAGGCTTCATTTTTCCATTCATTCTGCTAGCGCTCTGGGGATCCCTCCTGTGCTTCCCCCCACACACCCAATACCTGACTTATTCCCCTTTCCCCCTCCATCTCCCATCTCCAACCTAGTTCTATGCTTCCTCTGCCTCTCTTGATTATTTTCTTCCCCTTTCTAAATGGGATTGACACATCAGCCTCACTTGGGCCTTCCTTGCATGCTGAACTTTTTACTGTCTATAAGGTATATCCTAGTTATTCTGTGCTTTTGGATAATATTCACTTATTATTGAGTATATACAATGTAAGTACTTGGGAGACTGGGTTATCTCACTCAAGATGATATTTTCTAGTTTCATCCATTTGCCTAAAAAAATTTATGATGTCCTCATTCTTATAAGCTGAATTATATTCCATTGTGCAATTGAACCACATTTTCTGTATCCATTCTTTGATTGAGGGACTAATCTAAAGTTGTTTCCAGCTTCTGGCTATTACAAATAAGGCTGCTGTGAACATAATAAGCATGTGGTATGGTGGGGCATCTTTTGGGTATATGCCCAAGAGTGGTATAGCTGGGTCTTCAGGTAGAATTATTTCCAATTTTCTGAAGACATGCGGTTGTACCAGTTTATAGTCCCACCAGCATTGAAGGAGTGTTTCACTTTCTCCACATCCTCACCAAGATGTGCAGTCACCAGAGTTTTTGATCTTAGCCATTCTGATTTGTATAAGGTGGAATCTCACGGTTGTTTTGATTTGCAGTTCCCCAATGACTAAGGCCTTAGAACATTTCTTTAAATGCTTCTCTGTCATTCAAGATTCTTCTGTTCTGAATTTTCTGCTTAGCTCTGTAGCCTGTAGTTTTTAATTGCAATATTTGGTGTTTTGGAGGTTGACTTCTTGAGTTCTAGATATATTTTGCATATTAGTCTCCAGCAGATGTGGGGTTAATGAAGTTTTTTCCCAATCTGTAGGTTTCTTTTTTGTCCTATTGATATCTTTTGCCATACAGAAGTTTTTCATTTCATGAGGTCCAATTTGTCTATTGTTGACCTTAGAGCCTGAGCTAGAGGTGTTCTGTTCAGGAATTTTTCCCCAGAGCCAATGAGATCTAAGCTCTTCCTTGCTTCTTTTCTATTAGGTTCACTGTATCTGGTTTTATGTTGAGTTCCTTGATCCACTTGGACTTAAGCTTTGTGCAAGGTGAGAAGTATGAATCTATTTTCATTTTTCTACATGCAGACTGCCAGTTAGACCCACACCATTGAATGTGCTTTCTTTTATTTCATTGTATATTTTTTCCTTCTTTGTCAAAGATCAAGTGACCATAAGTATGTGGTTTTTATTTCTGGGTCTTTAATTCTATTCCATTGATCTACCTGTCTGTCTGTGTGCCAATACCATGAGGTTTTTATCACTATTGCTGGGTTTTTTTGTTTTTTCCTAATGAAGTTGAGTGTTGCTCTTTTCATGTATTTGAAGAACTGTGTTGGAATTTTTATGATGATTGCATGGAATCTGTAGATTGCTTCTAGTAAGATGCATATTTTTACTGTTAATCTTATCTATCCACGATCATGGGAGATCTTTCCATTTTCTGAGCTCTTATTCAATTTCTTTCTTCTGAGACTTAAAGTTCTTGTCATACAGATCTTTCACATCTTAGAGTTACACGAAGACATTTTATATTATTTGTGATTATTATGAAGGTTATTGTTTCCCTATTTTCTTTCTCAGCCCATTTATCATATGTATAAAAGAAGGCTACTGATTTGAATTAATTTTATATCCAGTCAGTTTGCTGAAGTTGTTTTATCAGCTATAGAAGTTCTCTGGTAGAATATCCGAGGTCCCTAATATATACTGTTATATCTTTATTCTTAAAGCCGTCACATACCCTACTCATACGCTGCTCATGATGCTAAGCTAGGCTACTCTTTTCAAATTTGACTTCTCTAAGATTATCTGATTCATGGTTCCCTAATCTATACTCCTCCTCATTCCTACCTTAAACTTCTTAGCACAGCAAGTACCAAAGGACACAGCTCAAAAAGTACACTTACAAAGAGCAGAGACTGCAGAGGAAATACAAAGAGCATGATAGAACTGCTGAAATTAATTTTTTATAATAAGGCAAGGAATTAGTGTTATTTTTAAGCTTTTAATTTACTTTTAAGATTGTAATTTAATTATATTTCTCCCTTCCCTTTCCTCCCTGCAAAGCTGCTCCTCTCTGTTCTCTTCCAAATTCATGACCTCTTTGTTTATTAATGGTTATTGCTCACATATGTATTTGCATATGCACTTATGTTCTTAAATAAAACCTGTTGAGTCCTGATACTATTTTGTGCATGTATGTTTTCAGGGCTAGCTGTTTGGGACTGGACAACCAATTAAAGTGCTGTTCCCTGAGAGGTTCACTTCTCTCTGATTTTCTCTGTTGCCTATAGTCCTTTTGTAGAGCTGAGGCCTCCTGAGCTTTCCCCCATCCAGTTTGCCTTGTTCTGCAGTGTCTTTATTTAGCTTTCTTGAGTGCAAATGAGCTACCTCTTTAACCCAAATTGTACCACATTCTCAACATTAGACATTTCCCAGTGCTAAGGAAGAATCACAGAAGGAGGCTCCAGTGACCTCTACAGACTGTACATTTCTATACTATTTGCATTTTCAAGTTCACCTAACCCAAGATTCAATCTGGTATACAGAAAATGCAGACAAATCAAAACACAAGTCTTCATTAGAAACTGAAGATGACAAATGTTGGCATGATAGAACTGGAGGTGAATTTAAGCATCATATAATCTGACTGCCTCATTTTACAGATGACAAAGGTACACAGAGAATAAAGTGATGGTTTCCCAAACCCATACTGGTTATTGGTGTGCAAAGATAATAACCCAAAGTCCCCATGGTCCTGATTACTGCTCTGTTCTGCCTCATAATCACACACTAATCATGTGTAACTTTTTTAAACTTAAAATATGTCACTTTCCCAAGTCTTATCTCTCACCAAAACCAAGTGCATAGTTGAAGACTAAGATATCCACTATATTTTTCCATACTCTACAGAGATTACCACCCTAGGAACGTTGTGGTTTTGGAATAAATGTGAACTCAATGAATTGTGCATTCAATTGTTCAATTGTTCAATTGTTAGTCATAAATTAGGCTTGGGAAGTAGAGGTCACAGGGATTGTGAAAAAATAAAGACACTTGTTTAAGCCTTTGTACTGTTGGAATTGTCGGTGTGTTCAGAAATCTGCCTGACTTCCACTATACTTTAGATTTAGAGGAACGTGAAACAACTGGAGGCGTAGAAGCTCATCTCAGCAATTTTCCCATGTGTAATTTAGTAAATTCTAATTCAAGTATGAAATAGGAAATCATTTTGTTAATTACTTGAAAAGCAACTCATAAGCAATCCTGGGGAAAAGTTGTGCTTCCTTGCTAGTGCATTTAACTATGGGCCATTTGCAAATTTTTGTATGTGCATTTGTAATTATAATTATTCCCATAAACTATAGCACAGATAGAAATTTTTGTTGATAAAAATATTAAAAAAACAATAAAGCAATGGGTAAGTTTAATAACCTCATTGTTTTACTGCTTAACTACAAATTATTTGAAACTATTCTGCATGAAGAGAATGTTGCTTAAATTGTAAGTAGTTACAATTAAAAGTAAGTACCACTAGATAATACTTTTTGTCGAATGTAATATGATGTGATTATTAAGGTAGAAGTGGTTTTTTTGCACTGCTACCTAACATTTAAGACATTACTAAGAACCTCAAGAGAATCTAACAAAAATATACACAGGTCACCCTTACCAATATGACAAAACTTACTTGATTTAAAGTTGGGAATTGAATCTCTTGAGCTGTATAATTTTAATGCCACTTACTTTATGTTAACAGCAGAGTAAAATTTCCTACTTATTTACAATTAATGGATTTGTATTTGTAGACAATACTTGAGGTGAGGAATAACTAACTGTAAACTATATAGTAGTTAAGTTGGTTCACAATTTGAGAGGTAAGGAAATTTTCTAGGACTTTTAAGATCCACATGTAAAATCTCAGCAAGATGTAGGGTCCTTGTATTTGCTCTTTGTAGTTTCCCAGTATAAGTGAAGAGGGCAAATTGAACTTTAAAGTCATGTGCATGTTGACACATTTATGAAATTCTTTTCTTTTATTGTTTTCCTTTAATTGAAAATAGATTCTTCTCTCGTACAATACATCCTGACCATAGTTTTCCCTCTCTCCACTTCCTCACTCCTGTCCCCCGATGTCTCCCCATATCCTCCCCATGTCCCTTACCACCACCACTCGTCTTCCACAAGCCCAGTGCCCCTGTTTTCCTTCAAAAAATATAATAAGACAAGACAAATTGAGACTGGACAAGGCAACCTGATAGGAGAAAGAGTCCTAAGAGCAAACAAAAGAATTAGAGACACACCAGCTCCCATTGTCAGGAGTTCCTCAAAACACCAAGCTAACAACCATAGTATACTTAAAAGGATCTGGTGTAGACCTATGCAGGCCTCCTATTTGCTGCTTCCGTCTCTGTTTGCCCATATGAGTCTTTCTGAGTTAAGATAGGCAAACATCAATTCACCCGTAAAAAAGCATTTATATTTCTATTTTACTTCAGGTGTCTTAGGGGGAAAATGTACATGATTGTTCTCTATGTATCTGTCTCTATCTCTGTGTCTCTGTCTCCCCCCCCCCCTCATATCCCCTTCCACCTCTTTCTCCCACCTCTATCTTTCCTTCCTTTTATATTTATATATGTAGGTATTTTATCTGCAGGTGTGTCTGTGTATCATATGTGTGCAATGCTCACAGATAACAAAAGAGGCATCAGATTCTCTGTGACTGGAGTTTAATAGAGTGGTGAGCCACCAAATGTGTGCTAGGAAGCCAACTGGGTCCTTGGAAGAGCAGCTAGTACACTTACCACTGTGCCATCTCTCCAGCCTTGTTGCTACTCTAAGTAAATCCATGCTTGGTACTATTGTTGTAAAGTACACTTACAGGTTTAAATGATGGTTTGATCAAATGTACCAAAAAACAAAAACAGAAAACAGAAAAACAAAACTAGTTCTATTTTCCTCCAATACTGATGCTGCATTTCTCCCTTAACTAATGGACACTAATGCACTTGTTAGTCTTAGGACTCTAAATACTCAGTGTTTTACTACTAACCAGTTGGTTTTATTGGTCCTTTAATCAATGCTCATATTTTCAAGGAAGAGAGCACCTCCTAATAGCATCTCCTATCTCTTAGCTCACCATCTCTCTCAGCTCCTTCCTGAGTTGACACCTGAGTACTGAATAATACAATGAGCAGAATGCACTGTTGCACATGCTTGTATAAGAGGAAAATGGGAAAATCTAGAAGTCCAATGTTGCTGTGTAATTACAGATCTTAGCATTCTGAGGGACTGCAAAACCTTGTGTTAATGGGTTCTCCACCTTCCCTACAGACTGATGGGAGATCCCCAGGCCTCAGAGTCAGCCTTTGATGCTGCCTTGCACTCATATCACTTGCCACTGAAAGGTCTGGATGTTTAAGCCTTACGACCTTCCCCTGCCTGACTCTGCACTTTCATGCACTGCAGTGTCTATTGATGAGTCACAATGTGGTTCCTCCTTCATGTCTGCTGAGAGTAGTATCTAGAGTGTTGCTTAGCTCATTTGTCTAGAATAGTTTCTGATTGAACTACCATTTCATTTTCATTCCACTTAAACCTTTTGTCTCATGAATAGTCCCCATCCATCAATCAATATTGTCTACAACAACTACTGATTCTCGATATATTCTTGTCTTTTTCTTTTGAAAAGTGAAAATCTAATATTCATAATCATGGATGGAAACAGGCAACTAATTTTTAGTTTAGTCAAGTTTAGATTAGTCAAGATTTTATTAATTTATCACAAGTAAAATGAAGATAAAATAGCTAAGTTATTGATTTTATGCCTATTTTTATATTAAGTGGAATATAAAATACTCCACTCAAAATACTGACAAAATGCTCTCAAAATACTGACAAAAATTGAGGATAGGAAAGAGCAATGTATTTTATCTAACTATATGTCACATGTGACTTAATAAAATTTAAAAACATTCATCTCTAGAAATAAGTACTAAAGATGATTCTCAATCTATGCTTATTTTCTGGATCAATGGCCTATGAGTTCTGGCATTCAGTGGATCATAATTGCCAAGTCTAAAGAGCAATGATTCTTGAGGATGACACAGGATATAAACTGGATAGGTAAAACTAACTTAGCTGTTTCTTAAAGAAATGAAGATTATTATCCAAAGAAATAAAAGAAATCAGAAACCCTCAGCGGTTGTTTGTATGCCTGAACTCTGTGAGATTAGATCTTATTGCTGCAATATATCTTCAAAAATTTAAGAAAATGCCCCCCACAGTATGACACCAAAAAAGAATTCCATATTCTCTTGCTATGTTTTCAACATTACTGATCTCTGTGATGTGTGACTGTTTCTCTTTCACAGCCCATTGTGACTGTCATGTGACCCTGTCTCCACTATGGAGTAAGACCATGGGTGTGATCTCTCACAATCCTATTCTCCTGAAAATGTTTAGAATCTGTACCTTCCTAGGGATGGTCCTTGTTGGATTAATGTTATGAGGAGTAAGATTTTCTTGAAACGCATCAAAGCTGTTACTCAAAGTAGAATTGTACTAAGTCTAGAGCCCTGGAGTTCTGTGAGACCTCCTCCTGCACTGGCTCTTAAATTTCTGACTATTCCAGAGACAGTGATGTCTGGATCTTATTAGAGAACCTTTGCAATGCTCCCCACTTCTCCCTCCCATTAGTCTACTTTCTGCCAAATGTCTCTTCAAAACCAAGGGAAAGTTTGCCTTAACTTCATTTATGCACACCTAGCACTTTCTACCTTAACTAACTCTTCTTGCCTCTGGGCCAAGATACCTAAAATATCTTCACAGTGAAACCCATAAGGAATATCAATGAAAATATCAGACTATTTGAATCTATGTTTGTATCTCCCCATGTACATCTAGAGATGAGTTCTGTGATTTCATATGAGAACAGAAATGCAAAGAAAATGCAAGGTCAGTCCTAAAACATAAAAATGAACAAAATCAAAAGGAGACCTAAGTCTTGAAATCTGATAAACTTCAAAAAAATTTAGTAAAATCTGGTTCTTGGTTCTTATCAGTAGCACTGTAACCTCCTTATTAATCATAGGAAACCTACCTTTGACAAAAAAAAATCATGTATAAGGAGTCCATCTTGGTGTTTTTATTAATTTGTAAATGATAACCATCTTCCTGACTTTGTGGGATTCTACTTAGAAATAATAGATGAAGAGACTGTAAGAGTCAGGAGGGGAAAGTAATCTGTGTTTGGAATTTTGTAGGAAGACAGTCTTACATACCCATTTCCTATTTTAGTAAACAAAAACCTCTCCTTAAAAAGGGAGAGGAGACTATTATATTTATACAACTTATTTTAAAAGAGCAAGTCATATCTTACAATTTTATCAAACATTTAAGGAAGTAGCATTATGTTTTATAAAAATTATAGTCATATTTCCAAATTTCCTGAACTCATGAGATTTGTAGTGATGTTAAGTATTGGCTTTAAAAAACACAAGTAGAGCCAAGAGAGGTGGCATAGCCTTTAATCCAAGCACTGGCGATGCAGAGGTTGGGTGACCTCCATGGTTAGACTAGCATGGTCTACATAATGAAGTCAGGGCTATGCCAAGATATGCTGTCTCAAAGAACCAATAAATAAATAAATAAATAAATAAATAAATAACAATTTTACTGTAATTTCTTATGCTGTGCTTGGTTGATATTCCTGGAAGGTCTGCTCTTTTCTGGAGGGAAAAATTAGGAGGCCTGGATCTGAGGAAGAGGGGACAGGGGAGAAGAGGGAGGAGCACAAGGAGGAAAACTGTAGTCATTATGTTTTGGGTACACATCAAATGAGATACAAGAAGAAAGGAGGAGTGGCCCCTGGTTCTGGAAAGACTCAGTGAAACAGTATTCGGTAAAACCAGAACGGGGAAGTGGGAAGGGGTGGGAGGGAGGACAGGGGAAGAGAAGGGGGCTTACGGGACTTTTGGGGAGTGGGGGGGCTAGAAAAGGGGAAATCATTTGAAATGTAAATAAATTATATCGAATAAAAAAATTAAAAAAATTAAAAAAATTAAAAAAACTGTAGTCATAATCTATTCAAAGTATGTCAAAAGTAAATTTAATTCAGCTACATGAAATGTAGAGTGTTATCCATAATTTGAAATATAATTTGCATAAATTATAATTTATTTTGAATTTTTCTTTATCTTAAGTACACAATAAATGATTTGGAAGCATTATTTGCTAATTGATAATTGTTCTCTTTATTTCAAACTGAGATTTATATTGAAAATTAGGAACTATACTATATGTCAATAACATACTTAATTGTCAAAAATACTTTTTAATGTAAAATTAAAGTGGTAGCATACTGGTAAGTGAAGAGGTGAAGAAATCATAATTCATATTTTCCTTCTTAATTAGTAATCAAAATTTTCACTTTTGCATGTTTATTTTAAGCCCACTGTTAGTTTTGCATATTGGCATTAGCTCTGAGCCTAGCCAAGGAAGGGAGATCAGTTAAGATTAGCAGTTCAAGACAACCCTAGGAAGCAAATGTTGTCTCAAAAGATAGAAAAACAAGAAAGTTAACAAATAGCTCCCAAATTTCACATGAAGTGGAATGCCTTTTGTGTATCACATTTTTCATATGTTATTCAAAGTAAATATGCATTCTTAAATAATAATAACCATTTTATTATACTGTAATCTTCTAAGTTATGGGCATCATCATTTATTTGGTGACTCTTATTTTTAGTATATTCTACCTTTAAAATAGTCATTTCAGGCAAATTTTTCAAATGGACATTCAGACTAATTATTTTTAATAAACCAACAGTCAAAAATAATTAATGTAACAAAATGTACACCCTTTAAAAGACCTTGGATATTTCTCCTCAGTGAAAATTTTCACTTACTACATTTTATCAAATTGAATTGGAGAAACATGAGCCAGAAGTCCTGAGCAGTACAATCAGCACTGCTCATGGGTCAGTGTAGGCAGCAATTAGAAACTTGCTAAAATTCTAATTCATATCATTGACACAGATGTGAGAGATTTCTCACATTTGCTCATAATTTCTCTTGCTTTTATTGATTATTTTTATCTTTAGCCTTTTTTTTTACACATATCTTAATAAAATACAGGACT
The DNA here is from genome assembly GCF_947179515.1 of Apodemus sylvaticus. Classification (NCBI taxonomy): domain Eukaryota; kingdom Metazoa; phylum Chordata; class Mammalia; order Rodentia; family Muridae; genus Apodemus; species Apodemus sylvaticus. The sequence goes on along the minus strand of NC_067476.1, from coordinate 42,969,073 downwards.
TTAGTAGTTGATTGAATTAAGTAATTTAAAAGAAGCAGCAGCAGGGAGGCTAGTAAGATAGGGTGGTTATTATAGTGCTTGAGTAAATGTGGGGTCACAGGTACGATTCTCGAAATCCAGAAGGAGAAAAAAGAGCAACGTATTGTGTTGTGCACCTTTAATCCGAGAACTAAAGATGTGGAAATAGATGGACCTCTGGGATTCATTAGCCTATGTGAGAGGCCAGAAGGAGACTCTGTGAAGAAAAGAAAGGAAGTAAGAAAGCAAGTTAGGGACAGGGGAGAGAGGGAGGGAGGGACAGAGGAAGGGAGGAAGGCAATGCCACCTAACCTTGTCCTTTGGCCTCCACATGCATCCACATATACATGAATACACCTATATACATATACATTCACATACATAGAGATAGCAGTAATTATATTTTCTATTTCCCATGCCAATGCATAGGTGTGTGTGTGTGTGTGTCTGCACAGATATATCACTTAGTAGTAACCCAGAAATGTTAAAAGAAAACACATAAATCCACAACCCAGGAAATATGTCTTTAAGATCTTTTCTGTGTTAATATAGGAAGGGTTAGACACTGTAGTATGCTAGAATCTATCCTGAACAAGAGATAATCTTCCTACCACAGCTAAAATGAAGGAAAATACAACGTAAAAATTAATAGACAAGACATGTTCTAGGCTTTGATAGATTTGAGTAGACTTAACCTGTAAAATTAAGGAGACCTTACTGTAAATACTAGTTACACGTACACTTGGAAGAAGATATGCATTCACAACCTTGTCAGCTTTTAAAAATATCCAGGCTGACTTTTTAAGGTCTATTTGTATAACACTGGGGGAAAAGTTGGCAAAAGAGAAAGTTCAAGATTTCTAGGGGAAAAGAGCCAATGCTGAAAAAAAAAAAAAAAAAAAAACAAATCACATTCTTATGTTTGAAATGCTTCCATCAAACCAAGTCAAGGGGATTCTGATTAAGAAGAATTTCACTCTCCATGCTGACACCCTCAATGTTTCCAAAAATTACAAAAATGATTTTTTTCAGACAGTGAGCATTTTTACTGCAATTTTAAACATCCCCATGTGGACAACACACACACACACACACACACACACACTTCTCAGTCCTTTTCCAATGAGTTCTACTTATAACTCTCTAGGTAGCTGTTTACTCCTGGTCACTGGACCATTATCAGTCTGACAACTGCTAAACAAGAACCCTAATCTGATTTAACAGATCTTCTCTGAAATGATTTACCTTGTCATAGCTACAGAGCAGGATAAATTGGAAAGCCGAATTAATCTGCTTCTCTAAAAGTGAATTCTAGCTTACTGTGCAGTCTGCAGAGGAATTCAAATCAGCATTGGCACCTCTCCATACTCAGTCCAAGAACCTTAGTAGGAATACATCTGTGTGTCCACTTGCATTGAAGTTTATTTACTTTGGCCATGTGCACACAGAAGATTCAATTATTTACAATGTTTTAGGCTCTTCCCCCACAAAACTACTGAAAGGACCATCTTTGTGACTCTCATCCACTTTTATGTAAATTAGGCTTTTTCTATTTCTTAAGAGTGCAAAAGCCAGATGATCTTGAATAACCTTTATGACAACAATTCATAACTAGTAAGTTGATACTTATGAAATAATTAATAAGCATTTTAAGTGTTTTTACTATATTAAAGTGTTTCTCTTATTTTTAGTATAGATAACACAAAGTGTATTTTTAGTACTGAATGATTTATCTCTTGCACGCCATTCCTGAAACCGAGTTTTAAGAGGGGTGTTCTTGCCTTCCTTTGAACTTGGGCTCTTGCTTTCTTAGTTTTGCAGGTCTACTTGAATCTTCTTTCCTATTTTCTTATGACAAAAAAACTCTAGCTAAGATCTCAATATGAAAATGTGGAGCAAAGAATAGATATGAGGGATTTGTAGAGAGCAAAATGAAAAGGTCAAAAAGATTTGAGGGGAGGCAAGATGAAGAAGAGAGATGCTTGAAGACTATGATTTCTGTTTCTCACTGGGAGTCACTGTGGTCACTGTGTACCTCACGGCATGTGGTCTTTTAGTTTTTCTTTAGTTGAGACAGGGTCTCTGTAATCTAGGCTTGCTTAGACCTCACTGTGCAATCCATACTGGCCATGAACTTCTTCTGTAATTCCTGCCTAGCATTTCTATCTGTTAAGAGCATTTTCATCAAGTTAGAAAGTAGCATGGGCTGAAGGGGTGGCTTGGTGGTTCAAAGTACTTGGTACTCTTTTAGAGGACTTGAATTTATAGTTCCCAGCACCCACACTGGGCAGTTCAAACCACCTGTGACTATAGCTCCTGAAATCCAATGTTTTACTTTTTCTACTCTATGTGAGTACACAAATGGAATACAAACACACACACACACACACACACAAATAAAGCAAGTATGTCTTTTAAAACACTGTAAGTAACATCGTGTGCTATGTCTGAGGTTTTCAACTGCATATATACAACTGAGGAAAGAGCTATGTCTCCCAGGTACACTCAGACACAGAGATGAAAGGACCACTGGGCTTGGACACAAGTGGGAGATCTTGGTTTCAAATTCTCTTCAGTATTTAAAATTATATAACTCAGTGGCTCTGAAAACTGGGTTGTTATTTACGTAGCAATTTGGAAGCATTTATAATTCCATGCCTATACATGGGCCTAGGTATTGCAATTTATTTTTAAAAGCAACTAAAAAGGTATTCAGAGGCAGAATCAAAAATATAAAAAATTAAAGATATAAAAGTACCTGAAAAGTGAAAATTTCATCTTATGTACTGTGAATATTTACTATAAAAATGGACTGATATATTTTAAATATAAATCAAATGTACTATAATATAAACAACAAAATAAATGTTGTTCAATCCAATAACATTCATTATCTATAATTCAATGTTCATTTACTACACAGAAAATAATCAATTTTTTAAAAAATTATAAGAACTAATAAACATTATTAAACCTAAACTTAGTTTTTTTGATTATACATATACATACCACCCCCACACACAGACACATACATCACAATATAGTGATCTATATCATATATAGTATATGTTTGCTAATGGTGTTTTATATTTTAGATTTCTTTTATTAGGACTGAAATATAGAAAGCTCTTAGTATCTTCATTTACAAAAACCTATATAAGTAACATAAATTCATGCAAACTAAACTCATTGGACAAAACAACTACAACTAAAAAGTAGGATCTCTTCCTCAAAGAATTTAAGAGACAATTTCTAGTATAAAAGAAAAAGTTTGGAGCTAAGGCTGTCCCACATCCTTCCATACCCAAATCCTTCCAGGAGAGAGCTAGTCTCCCAGAAGTGCTCTCACTCCTAAGCTCACAGGAGAGACCATCACTTTTGCTCCAATAACTGTCCAAAGAGAGACTCCAGGAGCACACAGGGCACAGGAACAGCAAAGCAGTGGGGGAAAGGATCCTTCAGATCTCCATCTGTATGATGGAGCTAAGAGTGTCCCATAGCCCTCTGTACCCAAATCCTGCCCAAGAAAGAGCTAGCCTTCCCAGCAGTACTGACACACCAAAGATCACAGGCTCACAGGCCCACATGAGGGACAAGCTTCCAGTCAGAGATAGGAAGACCAAATACCACCAGAGACAACCAGATGGTGAGAGACAAGCAAAAGAAACTAAGAATCAGAAACCAAGGCTCCTTGGTATCATCAGAACCCAGTTCTCCCGCCACAGCAAATCCTGGATACCCAAACACACTGGAAAAGCAAGATTCAGATTTAAAATAACATTTCATGATGATGATAGAGAACATTAAGAATAACATAATAACTCACTTAAAGGAATACAGAACACATATAAACAGATAAAAGCCCTTAAAGAGGAAACCCAAAAATTCCTTAAAGAATTCCAGGAAAACACAACCAAACAGGTGAAGGAACTGAACAAAACCATCCAGGATCTAAAAATGGAAATAGAAACAACAACAACAAAAAAAAAGAAATCACAAAGGGAGACAATCCTAGAGATAGAACACCTAGAAAAGAGATCAGGAAACACAGATACAAGCACCACCAACAGAACACAAGAGATAGAAGAGAGAAATGCAGGTGCAGACAATACCATAAAAAACATTGACACAACAGTCAAAGAAAAGGCAAAAAGCTACTAACCAAAAATATCCAGAAAATCCAGGACAAAATGAGAGGACCAAACCTAAGGATTATAGGTATAGAAGAAAGCAAAAATTCCCAATTTAAAGGGCCAGTAAATATCTTCAACAAAATTATAGAAGAAAACTTTCCTAACCTAAAGAAAGTGATGCTCCTGAACATACAAGAAGCCAACAGAACTCCAATCAGACTGGACCAGAAAAGAAATTTCTCCTGTCACATAATTATCAAAATACCAAATGCAAAATAAAAAAGAAAGAATATTAAACACAGTAAGGAAAAAGTCAAGTAACATACAAATGCAGACCTATCAGAATTACACCAGACTTCTCGCCAGAGACTATAAAAGCCAGAAGTTCCTGGGCAGATGTCATACAGACCCTAAGAGAACACAAATGTCAGCCTAAGCTGCCATACCTGGCAAAACTCTCAATTACCATGATGGAGAAACCAAGATATTCTATGACAAAACCAAATTTACACAATATCTTTCCTCAAAACTAGCCCTACCAAATTTATGCAATATCTTTCCACAAATCCAGCCCTACAAAGCAAAGTAAGTGAAAAATGCCAGCACAAGGAGGGAAACTACGCCCTAGAAAAAGCGAGAAAGTAATCTTCTTTCAAGAAAGCCAAAAGAAAATAGCCAAACAAACACAATTCCACTTCTAACAACAAAAATAACAGGAAGCAACAATCACTTTTCCTTAATATCTCTTAATATCAATGGAATCAATCCCCCAATAAAAACATAGGCTAACAGACTGGCTACATAAACAGGTCCCAGCATCTAAAGGCACACAGGAAACATGCCTCAATGACAAAGACCAATACTATCTCAGAGTTAAGGGCTGGAAAAAAAATTCCAAGCAAAGGGTTCCAAGAAACAAGCTGGAGTAGCCATTCTAATATGGAATAAAATTGATTTTCTTTTTTAAAAAATTAGGTATATTCTTTATTTACATTTCAAATGTTGTCCCCTTTCCTGTTCTCCCTTTCCCTGAAAATCCTATAAGCCATTGCCCCTTCCCCAATCAATCCACCCCTGCTTCCCTCTCCTGGTATTCCTCTACACTAAGGCATCAAGTCTTTCCAGGACCAAGGGCCTCTCCTCCCTTTGGTATCTAAAAAGACCTTCCTCTGCTGCCTATGTGTCTGGAGCCATGGGGTAACTCCATGTGTACTCTTTGGTTGATGGTTTTGTCCCTGGGAGGACTGGTTGACTCATATTGTTGTTCCTCCTGTGGCGCTGCAAACCCCTTCAGCTCCTTGGGTCCTTTCTCTAGCTCACCCACTGGGGACCCTGTGATCAGTTCAATGACTGGCCTGGCCGAGAGTGCTCCCCTCTGTATTTGTCATGTACTAGGAGAGGCCAAAAGTTATCGAAAAAGGAAGGAAACCTCATATAAATTAAAGGAAAAATATACCAAAAAGAACTCTCAATTCCGAATATCTATGTTCCAAATCCAAGGGCCCCCACATTCATCATGGACTCTTTACTAAAGCTCTAAGCATACATTGCACCTCACACAATAATAGAGGGGGACTTCAACACCTGACTCTCATCAACAGACAGATCTTGGAAACAGAAACTAAACGGATACACAGTGAAACTAACAGAAGTTATGAACCAAATGAATTTAACAGATATCTATAGAACAATCCATCCTAAAACAGAAGAATATACCTTCTTCTCAGCACCTCATGGTACCTTCACCAAAATCGATAATATAATCAGTCACAAAGCAGGCCTCAACAGATACAAGAAGACTGAAATAATCTAATTTACACAATGGAGCACTTCTCAGCTATTAAAAACAATGAATTCGTGAAATTCTTAGACAAATGGAAGTATCATCCTGAGTGAGGTAACCCAGTCACAAAAGAACACCCATGGCATGTACTCACTGAGAAGTGGATGTTAGCCCAGAAGCTCGGAATACTCAAAATAAAATTCACAGACTACATGAAGTTCAAGAAGGAAGATCAAAGTGTGGATGCTTCAGTCCTTCTTTCAAGTTGGAACAAAATACTCAAGAGAGGAAATATGGAGATAAAGCGTGGAGCAGAGACTGAAGGAAAGGCCATCCAGGACTGCCCCACCTTAGAATCCATCTCATATACAGACTCCAAACCCAGATACTATTGTAGATGCCAAGAAGTGCTTGCTGACAGGACCCTGATATAGCTGTCTCCTGAGAGGCTCTGCTAGAGAATTACAAACACGGAGGCAATGGTTGCAGCCAACCACTGGACTGAGCACAAGGTCCCCAATGGAGGAATTAGATAAAGGAGAGAAGGAGCTGAAGGGGTTTGCAACCCATAGGAAGAACACCAATATCAACAAACCAGACTCCCCAGAGTTCCCAGGAACTAAATCACCAACTGAAGAGAACACATGGAGGAACCCATGTTTCCAGCCACCTGTGTAACAAAGGATGGCCTTGTTGGACATCAATGAGTGAAGAGGTCCTTGGTCCTGGGAAGGCTCAATGCCCCAGTGTATGGAAATGCCAGAGCAGGGAGCCAGGAATGGGTGTGTGGGTGTGTGTGTGGGGGGGGCATGGGGGAGCACCCTCAAAGAAGCAGGGGAGGGGAGCAGAGCTTCTGGAAGGGTAACAGGGAAAGGGGATAACATTCAAAATGTAAATAAATAAAATTTCCAAGAAAAAAAAATGTGCCCTTAACTTTTAAATGTGTTTTCTGTTCATTCACTGTTATGTAAATGAAAGAAGTTATAAATCATTTTTCTTCCTTAATGTTTGAATTATGTAAATTACTTGATGGGTTGAGATTTTATTTTAAGTTGCCTAGTAGTTGATGTTTGGCTATTGTTAATGACAAATAGAACCAGACTGCAATTTTTTTTACATAATTTGTTTCAAATAGAGAACTGGAATAGGTTACTGAGAGTAAATAAGCCAGCAAAGTTTAGAACTTAATTTTCACATTGTAGAAAGAAGGCAGACCAAGAATAGGGATCAATTAAATATTACATAGATTGTAGAAAAAATATGTGATGAGGCATAGGTAAAATATTTTCTGAAGGCTAGTAGTTCAATTGCTTCTCAAGTAGAAATATGTGTAAACATGTTTCCCTAAAAATGTATATCTGTTTTCTGTATTAAAGACAATGAGAATAACACCTTTACAAAACATTTTGCCACCTTTATTCTAAGTTTAAAATATACAATAAAAGTAATTTCCATACAGTGAAACTATAATGTTCATATAAAAAAAAGCAAAACAATCTTTCCAAACTACAATGAATCCAAGAAAAAATTCAGTATAAAATACCATCCAGGCTCTAACAAGGAATAACTTTTTTTTTAAGTGAAAATAAACATTGACACTCATCACGAGCTGGTTTATTAGATTATAATTTATTTTTTATAATATGTGTGCCTGGAATTATAATATGGTGTACATGACATATTGGATCAATGTCTTCATCCCATTTCATTTTTACATTTGAATATAGTGACTGAGTAAAAATGAAAATAGTATCTAGACTCAGAAATCACAAGCATTACAAAAAAATAGCATTTAAACTCCGTCTAGTCCTCCAACTCTCTTGAATGTGATGCTGTTCTAGTCAAACTTTGCCTCAACCTTCTTCCTATGAATAAATCCCATGGCTTTATGCAGAACATTACAAAAACTGACCCCTTACTCCTTCTCAGTTCAGCATCTTTTTCTAAGGGTCAACTTGACCCCTTCTTTGGATGGCATTTCTTAGGGTTTCTTTTTTACATTTTCTTTTTCATCCCTCATCACTTAAATCTTCTTACAGGTATTCTTCAGTGGTGTAAAATTGCTATATTTGATATCCACTGGTGATAACCTTTCAAAAAAAAAAAAAACAGTTCAAAGTAGTGGAAAGCTAGTGTTGGAATAATTTAGGGAAAGTGGACAGGCCAACTCTCTAAAAAGTTTGAACATGGTCAGAACCTTGAATAAATATGCAAGGGTGGTTTCAGAGAAGATCCCAGAGAGGAAATAGAAACCCTGGATTTAGACACACTCTCTGAGCAGAGCGTCAAAATATCTCAGCTGCGAGAGTGTTAGACGAAAAAGTTCCATCGGTGTGCTTGGCAAGCTTGGGAGGAAGCTGGCTTTCAGTGTGCAGAAGAATACAAAAATAAATGAATGAATGAATGAATGAATGAATGATAAATAAATAAATAAATAAATAAATAAATAAATAAATAAACAAACAGAAAAAGTAGCCCAAGGCCAGGAGATGGAGTGCTGTGTAGGCTCAGGGAAGTTTGATATTTATCACCTTTTACAGAACTTTAACTCTGATGAAATTTCAAATGCTGCTTGGATTTTCTTACCTACGGCTTCCTTGGATAAATGTATCCAGTAGCTCTGCTGACAAGCAAGCCCCGATGCTTCATGCCAGCTGTGTCGCTTGCTTCTCTCAGTGTCTGCCTCTCTTTCAGGACAGTGCTGTTGCAAACTTCTTTTTTTTTTTATTTTATTTGATATATTTTTTATTTACATTTCCCCACTCCCCAAAAGTCACATAAGCCCCCTTCCCTCCCTCTGTTCTCCCACCCATCCCTTCCCACTTCCCTGTTCTGGTTTTGTCTTATACTGCTACACTGGGTCTTTCCAGAACTAGGGACCACTCCCCCGTTCTTCTTGTACCTCATTTGAAGTGTGGATTATGTTTTGCATATTCCAGTTTTCTAAGCTAATATACTAAGTGAGGTAACCCAGTCTCAAAAGATCAATCATGGTATGCACTCACTAATTAGCTTGGAAAACTGTTGCAAACTTCTTAAGACTCCTATGGTCGGGCAGTGGTGGCGCAAGCCTTTAATCCCAGCACTTAAGAGGCAGAGGCAGGCAGATCTCTGAGTTTGAGGCCAGCCTGATCTACAGAGTGAGTTCCAGGGCAGCCAGGGCTACACAGAGAAACCCTGTCTCGACAAAATAAAAAAAAAAAAAGACTCCTATGTATTTGACATATGCCCCTGCCCTTACCCAAAGACCAACTCCTTTCTGTGCAATAGTACTTGTAGCCAAAGACTGTTCCATATCATTTCCTGGTCAATACCGTATATTAATAATTGATGGCTCTCTCATGTTTTGTAATAAATATTTGACCTCAAAAATAAATCATTCTCTCTTCTAAAATTTGACATCAACTTACTTGTCATAGAACCTAAATTTGAAAGTAGTGCAGATTCTCTGGTCATCAAAAACAAGAACATGAAACACAGCCTGTTTAAGCTCTGAGATGAAGTATTGGGACCCACAAGCACATAAATATTTAATGACCCTTCGCACAGTTCTCTGTTTCAAAATTCCTACCTTTGACAAGATATGATTGAGGACAATATTTAATATGCAGATAACTACAGGGATTATCAACCATCAAATAAAAACACTACTACTCTAAAAAAAAAGATAAAGAAACTAGTTAAAATAGTTAATAAAGAATGTGACATTTAGATATAAACTAAATAATAGTCTTGTCATTAAAGGTCATCTGTGCCTTGATTTAGAAATTTAATCTGAGTGGAGTACTGATTTATCTCTGTTGCTGGAGTGTTAAATTGGAAGAGAGAGAGAGAAAGCGAGAGAGAGAGAGAGAGAGAGAGAGAGAGATACTTTAAAATACAAAAGTAAGTTTTATTTTTCAAGAAGGAAGAAATATTTTAACTATGAAAGCAAAACAGAGTCCATGTTTTGAATTAACTTTTAGTGAAAGAATTCAGATCTGAATCTCTGAAACCTCTACTATGCTAAACATAAACCTCTTCACCAGAGGGATGTTCCATGATGCTGACAACATTTGTTCTGGCCAGTAGCAGGTCATAGACATTTTCTGGGACATGAGTTCTTACCACCAATTATCCAGGCAAGCAAAATCATGAGCATCTTTCTTCCAGTGTACAGAGCTGAGCAATGTCTGTATTTCATTTTTTCTTTTCCTCTTGGCTAAGTCCTCACAAAATCTTAGAGCACTTGGAGACTGAAAATTATCTTGTGCAGAGAAAAAAAATTATTTTCTCTTCCTTCTTCTCCTTGAGAGATATTGGACTGTTCTTTCCCATTAAGCATAAAATCTATATCACAATTTTCAAAGGTCAATTAAGTCACCAATTTCTATGCAATTTGTATTCCAAGTTTTAAAAAAACCAGAGCTGTGGGTGTGGCTTAGTGCTCTTTGCCTATTATATGTGAAAACACAGGATTAATCCCCACCAATGCAAAACAAAAACAAATGTTCCTGATATACCTAATATAGTCTAATTTTCCATTTTTCCATTTCAGGAAGCATGTACCCAAGGCTATTTGAAAATATGATTGAGACCTTTGAGTCTTAAACTATATTTTCTCTATTGGAAATATTATTACTTTCTTGAAGAAAACTTAATATTCTTGTTCACTTTACCAAGTTCCTGAAATAGTGCATATCCACTACTCAGTTTGGATCTTACTTTTAAATGCTTACTCATTCAACATTTCTATCTATACAAAACTGTGGAAGTATCTTTTATTTGCCTGATGTAATTGTCATCTCAGAGTCTTGCTGAATAAGCTCTTCCTTTCTAGTTCCTTCTGAACTATGGCTAGCTGCTTTAACTCACCTGTTTTGGCCCAAATCACTCCAAGCTGACAGATCCAAACTAGCTTCTTTCAGCTTCCAACTGAATTGCTTCAATTGGCCTCAAACTAATTCTAGAAATCTGTTGTAAACTTCTGACTCCTTCTTATTCTCTAGCTTATTGGGCCTTCACCTAGAAACTACAATCTGCCTCTGTAAAACTGTCCCAATAAAATTCCCTCCTCTCCCTCTCTGCACTGTGCTCTTAAGTTGTCTCTCTTTCCTGTCTGTCTCTTTCCTCATGAGAGTTCGGTATATCCTCTCTGACTCATTCTATCAAATTCCTCACTTTCTCTGCCCCTCATTTAGAAGTCACTTTCAATCATGGCTGCTTCTTTCTACAAATATTTTACCTTAAAGATGTGTATCTATTCCAGCCAGATGATTTAAAGGTGTGTTATGTGTCTGCATTCTAGCAAGATCACAAGATCTTTGGATGTGACCCCTTTGCAAGAGTAACTATGTTGCTGAATTGAAATTTCTCTACACAAAATTATTGGGGCATTTATGGGCTTACACTGATGTGACTTCTAATCATATGGACAAAATAAAAGTTTACTAAATTCTGCCTACTTCACTATTGTGCTGTAAATCACAAGTTCTATTAAACCATTGTATGTCATAAGTCTACTCCCAAACTATGGGGATTGCTCAAAAACAGATCCTGGAAGTAGAAACTAAGTGAAATTATGATAGGAATTGAGAAGACTAACATGAAGACAGAAATATGGACAATGAATATGGTCTCATAATGTCTTAGAGGGGAGCAGAGGGTCTGTCAAAAACTGAGTTAGAGACTATATTATATCTAGGAGAGGCTCTGGCTGACTTCTGCTTGTGTTCTGAAAACTTGAGTGATGCTAACAAAAAAAAAAAAAGATGTTGAACCTTGTGGCACACATTGTGCAGGACTCTCTAGCAAGATCCCAGACTTAGCCATATTCATCTCCCTGTATTTACTTGATTTTGTTTAACTCAGACATCATTCTATTTGTCTTTCTATAAAGCACAGTATGAAGAATAAGGTAATCACCAGAATTTAAAAATAACACGTTGTAGAACCATTGCCCCTAAACTTGTAGCAGGTGATATTCTGCAGAGATCAGTCCTGGGTGCATTTAACATCTCTGTATGTGATTGATTACGAGCTGGGGAAGGTAGTCATTAAGTTTGCCAAGTACATCACATCATCAGGATTGGCAAGCACCTTGGAAGACAGGATTAGAATTAAAAATGACCTTGACAGTTTGAAAAATGATTACAAGTAAATGAAATTGAGTTCCCTAGAATCAACTCCACAGAAACATACCAAAGAAACCTCCAAGTGTACAGATTTAAGTTTAAAATGGATGAGGGAATGCAGGGTCACTAACTACCTAGAGAGCCCTCAGCTGTACTTTTCAGAACATTGTTTCACTGATTAGAAATCTAGCCTAATTCTGTATTGCACAATTAAGCAAAAGAGAGTAATGTATGTTTTATGAAGTATACTTAATATTTCATTAAATATAATGTAAGATTTTGTTACTGTACAAATGGAATTATAAATTAATCATTAACATTTTAAGTTAATATTTAAGTATACAAATTTAAAAGGCTCAGACACTTGGGACAGAGCCCAAAACTTAAGATGGATAAAATCTACAAGGGTAAAATGTAGAAAAATATCTAAGAAATGATGAAACAATTGAAAATGTAGGAGATAAAAAGCTAGTCACTTTCCAAATATAATGAAGATATAGTATTTTAAGGATAAAATTTTAGTTCCTATGTAGAGCTGAAAGTTCCTGAATATCATAAACTGTAGTTTAATAATATTCTTTTATGTGGTAGTATCCATCTAGATTGTTAACTTGTAGCTTTACCTGGACACAACAGAGAACATTTACAATCCCAGGATCCAGGTTGGATATAGCATTCATACGAGTTGTTCATTTCCCTACATAAAGATATGCTAATTTTTGAAAATAATGTAAATCAAATAAGCTTTCAAAATGAGTTATTACAATGATATTGTTTTAGCTATTAGAAAGCCATAAAGTTCCTTCAAATCTGTTCTAAAACTGTTTTATAAAATTCTACTATGTTTAATATTTCATATATATATAAAGAATTTGTGACATCCTTAATGCTGATAACCACATAAAGCCACTTTTGTGTGAAACAAGGACAATCAGTGTGGAATACTTTCTGTTCTTTCTGGAACTTTGCTAGAAAAAGCTTTTATCCCAATCCAAGTAAAGAGATAGATTGGCCATGTTCACATTAACAGTACATTTACAGGACTTCTAAAGATGATGGCGCAGTACTCCTCAGCATGCAGAAACGCCTTAGAATCGATCTGATCTTCCCATATCAGAAACTTTAAATAAATTAAGGTGCACCATAATTACATGTACAAGTACATCTGATTGAGTGTGTTCCTGTGATTATTTTTAGCCCAATGTGTTCCTTTAATAACAAGTTTTGGCTATTGTTATGGATAACTCTAAAAGCATTTTATGGCATGCCCTTGCATACATGTAATCCTAAAGGCATTTTATGGCATTTTGTGAATATGATCACCCACAACTCGAAGCACATTCTGCAAACATCCATCTAGGCTTGAGTAATTAATTGAGTTTTTCTCACTTGTGTTCTTTAGGTTGCTGCAAAGTCACTTTCCCACAAATTCAATCCTGGAATAGATTCTGCCTATTCATGTACCTGAGCAGACAAACAAAGCCAAGCTGGAGAATGACTTCCACAATAACAGGAGTTACCGCACAGAAAATGGTTTTACAAAACCCCTTAGCATTTCTCCAGATTCTGAAGAGGTCAGCTGCTGTTTATCACTTTGCTTTCAGCTGACTCTCTGTGTTCAGGGGATTCTGTCTCTTTTACTACCTCCACCTGGGAGAACAAGAAAGGGAGCCTAGGAGAAAACCAATTCACAGACTTGGAATTTTACACTTTAAGGCAGAAGGTTTCTCCTGCAAATAGTGCAACTACAAAGGCCAAAAACAATGATGTCTTTAATTTGGTACATATTTAAAAAATAGTACAGCTTCTGATAATATAGATTTCAATTTTTAAAAAAAATATTTGTAATCAATAAATACATGTATTCATATGATAGCTTGATACATACACAGATTGTGCCATTTCCAAAATTTAACTTTTTATTTAAAACCTCACATAACTATCATTTGCTTGTAGTAAGTACCCTTGAAATTCATTCTCTCCACAGTTTTGGACCACCCAATACACTGTGGTTACATATACACTCACTTTGCCATTCATTTTGTCCCAGTTCTTGTTCTTGCCTTTAACATTGCCCAGTTTAAGAGCATTTCTCTTTTCCTATCCATCCTTCACTTACTACCCAACCTTGGTAACCTCAATCCCACCACTACGTATTTGTTTTTTTTGTGCTTAGTTATTTCACAATGGTCTTCGAATCTGTCCATAATATCACCAATTGTAGAATCATGCTTTTATTATCAGGCTGAATATTCCATGCTGGCATTTAGTCTAGGCTCTGCCCCATAGTTACCTGGCAACTTTCTCTCCTCCCCTCTCCTCTCCTCTCCTCTCCTCTCCTCTCCTCTCCTCTCCTCTCCTCTCCTCTCCTCTCCTCTCCTCTCCTCTCCTCTCCTCTCCACCTGTCTCTGTCTCTACTATCCTCTCAGCTTCCTTCTCCATGTCCTGAATAAACTCTACACTATACCTTCGTGTGGATGGTCCCGCAGGGAGAAGGAATTCCACAGCATGGTTCCGCAGAGGTACCCCATTCAGCCATACCATACCCTGCCTCCATCAAACATATCTCCAGTTTCCATATTTTCATAAAAAGCAGCATTCCAGTATGAGTGCATGTGCATGTGTGTGATATTTTTTAATCTGTTCATTCACTGATGGATGTGGGATTCCCTGTAGGCATAAAGGCTATCAGTAAAAAAAAATTGGGAAGAGACAGGATGAAAACTTACTTCATCCTGATTTAATTGACCTGGATCAAATTTTGGGAATCTGATGCCAGCTGGTTTATTGCGAGCATAGTTAAACACCATACAATTTGGAAAAAAAAAGTTTCCTGATGTAATCTAATTGTTGATGTACAAGAAGGCATAATTATGAGAAAATTCAATTCAAAGTACATGTCATTTCTTCCAAGAAGATGGGATCTAGAGATAGGCTACCTGTATTTGCTTCAGTTCCTTGGGGAAGAGTCTGGCTTGGTCTCAGTCATATAGATAGCATAGAGGTCATTTGGATTACAAGCCACCTCTAGTTCTGGTTGTAGGAGCTTTAGGGAGCCTCTGGCTATACAGATATGCAGATCACCAGCTTATTTAACTTTCCTGGTTAAAGGACCTTAGTGATCCCAACAGATGAACATTTACATTGTTCTCGAATTTTGGCTCTTGTGAATGATGTTCAGTGATGGCGGAAGTGCATATATTTATGAAACATACTGATTTCACTTACATTGGGTAAGAACACAGGAAGGGATTAATTCTTTACTATTTTAAGGCCATATTTTCACTATTGTCCACAATCCTTGCACTAATTTCATTCTGATCAACTTTAAAAAGGGGTTCCTTTTCTTTATATTATCACCAATTTCTATCAGTTTTATAAATGCTATTCTAACTGTGAAGTAGTCTCTCAGTCAGACACTAACTCATATTCCCCACTTGTTTGTGACAAAATGCAGTTTTTATGTTAGCTGTCACCTCTCCATTTCCCATTTTAAAATTATGCTGTTATTTTTCTTGCTATAGACTTCTTGATGGATATTAGCACATTACATAGTTGGCAAATATTTCCTCCTGTTACAAAGATGATTTACTCAGTCGACTGATCATTACCTCTGTGAAGAGGAATCAGTTGCTTGATACATCCTGTCTATTTTTGCTCCTATTGTCTGTGTTTTATAGAACATAAGCAAGAAATTATTGCTCAAATTAATGTTGCCTAACTTTATTCTGAGTTTTTTCTGGCTGTTTTATAGTCAGTTACTAAATTTGTTTTGTAACACACTTTAAGTTATGTGTTGAGGTATATATAAGGATTCAAGCACAACTGAATTCTTCAGTATGCACATAGAGTATTCCTAACAGTGGTTATTGAAAGAATTGTTTCTTTGTGATGTATTCTTGGAACCTTTGTTAAAGATAAATTGAGTGCAAGTGTTAGGGTTTATTTCTGGGCTTTTTGCCTTATTTCATTCATCTATGAGTCTTCTTTTATGCCAATATCATGCTGGTTTGATTGAAATAGTTTTGTAATATGTTTGGATGCCAGAAAGAATAATGCCCCCATCCATTTTTTGCCCAGAATTTATTCTGGCTGTTTTTAGTCCTTTGATGCTTCTTATGAGATTCAGAGACTTCTTCTGTCCTATGAAAAATGATACTTAAATTCTAGCTGAAAAAAATATCAAATCAGTACCTCATTTTGGTGATGCATACATGATGATCATATCCATCTTTACAGTTTATAAGCACTGAATATCTTTTCATTCACTTGCTGCCTGCAATGTTTAACAATGTGGTGAAGTTTGCAGTATACATATCTTTCGTTGTTATAATTAAATTTACTCCCCAGCACTTCTCTGGTATTTTAAAGAATGGCTATTAATACAGTTTTCAAATATAATTCATTTATCAGTTCTAACTTTGTGATGATGTCTTCAGGGTTTTCTATGTATAAAGTCATGCTGTTGACAAATTCAAACATTGCACATCTTCATTTTCTGTTTGGATTTATGTTTTCCTATTGCTTTGGCTCATACTTCCTGGACATAGTGTGAATGGAGATAAAAGCAAACATATTTGTGTTCATGTTTTTAAATATTTTAAAATTTTTGGGTTATGCTTTAATCACAAGATCTCTCCCTTCACTTTCCTCCATCTCACCACCTTCCATATACCTTTCTACATCCTCATTCAAACTCATAGCCTCTAAAATTTAAAGGAAATTGCTCAGATTTTCATCACTGTCCATGATGTAACTTATGGGTTTTAGTGTCCTGAAAAACAGTACTGAAGTACTCTTTTTGCTTAAACTTTTTTTTTAATCATGGATAACGTAAGTATTTAGTATCTTTTGTGAAGATGATATGGTTTCTGACCTTCACTGTATGGCAAATCAAATGTCTTCCCTTGCAAATGTTTGGGCAATCCTTACACTAAAGAAATTATTTCTACTTGATAGTAGTAAAAGATTAATTTAATGTACTGTTAAATGGATTTTATGTCTATATTATATCTATGTTATGTTGAGAATCTATGTCTATATTTACAATGTATCTTGTCCTGTATATTTCTTGTAGTACAACATACTGGTACTGTAATCAGAGCTTCATATATGATTGGGCTTCATAAAATCAAATTGGAAATATTTTTTCATCCTCAAATTTTCAAAATATTAATTTCGATTGGTGATATTATTTTCTTGGTATCAATAATTCAAAGCCTCTCTACACCAAGAAAATTGGTTTCATTGTATAAAGGAAAATGAGGAGAGACTATGAGTTAAATACAGAAAAGGTAGAAGGAAGAAAGGGAAGAAAGGAATGAAGAAGGGGAAGAGAGAAGATACAAAGAGATTAAACTCCAAAGATGTAATTACTATGGCGAGTGGGTGATAAAGATATGTCCCTCGTAATTCCTCAAAGCCTTCAACAAATTATGAATTAAAATTGTAATGTCAAAACAGAACTTTATTTTTCAGTCAGAGGAAACCTCTACCTGGTAAGACAAGACCTAGTGCCTTGGTCACAAATATGATGCAAGATGGAATCCTTGCACAGAGAGGTTCCTGGTGCTATCATGATCCCTGCATCCTTTACAATCACATGCTAGACTAGAAAAATAGTACTTAAGGAACATGTGCAACATCTGGCTGTCAGGGATGACAGCCCAGTGCCTGTCGTGAGAGCTGTTGAATCAATGAACCAATTAGTCTGTGTCAGTGATAATTTGATTCAACAATGGCACTTGCTTATGAAATTCAATCTTTAACAAGTATTATCAGAAATGAAAAGTGTAAAGAGAGCAACTTCATATAGACTTGTTTGCATGTATACACATACACACAAACACATACAATCACAAATACACATTTATTCATAATCACACTGAACCTAATATAGCTATTATTATAAGCAACTAAAATTTTTGTTTGAAAATTAGGGAACAGGGAAGGTATGGGGAGGCAAGGGAGAAGGGAAAATTTTACTGTCACATATAAGAAGCAGTAATTCCTATATCTGGATTATTCTTTCTTAAAGTTCGAAAGAGTAATGCTAAAGATGCATTTTAAATTTTATAAATGGGACGGGAAAGATGGCTTAGCAGTTAAGAATACTTGCTACTCTTGCAGAGGACTCAGGCTCAGATAATAAGCGCCTTGTGGCAACTCACAACCATCTGTAACTCCAGTTCTAGAGGATTCAACATTGTTTTCTAGCCTACCTGGATACCAAGTATGCATATGCTGCACATACATACAAATACATGCAAAGAACTCATAAACATAAAATAAATACATCTTTTTATTATTAAATTGCATATGATGGTGTCCACGAAAGATGGTTTGCTGGGAAAAGAGACTTAATGTGCAAGACTTCAATCCCCAGAACCCATATAAGGGTAAAAGATCATGTCCTCTGACCTCCACTTGAATTTTTGGGTATATAGATACACACACACACACACACACACACACACACACACACGCACACACACACCACTTAGTGGAAGGAAAAACTGAAAATAAAATTAAAACTGAGCCACTATCTTTTTAATATTAAAAATAGGAATGGACTAAATCTGGCTATGTTTACTGTGGGCATTTGAAATGTTTATTTTCACTACTTAAGAGTGAACCATATCTATCTTTTCCACAATACAAAAACCTCCAAATTCTGTCTGCCTACAGTATTATTTTATGCATATGAGACAAAAATGACTGCTTTATAAAGCCAAATCATATTTATAACCATACATCTACTTATTTTGGTAATCAGAAAACTAACATTCATTTGCATATCTGGTTTGTAGGCCTTCCGTGTGTTGTTGTTTTCTTTTGTTTTGTTTTTTTGTGGCCTTTGAACTAAGAATGTTGTTTGAATTTTTAAATTACTTGAAAATCCTGGAGTGTGCATAGCCCCATGTGGATCCTAAAGTATTTGTCATTAGCTCTTTGTCTGTATACTCACGGTGTAGTTCCTTTCATGTACAGCTTGTGTGGTGATGAGCAGTTAAAGAAATGATATGGATGAAATGGAACGCGGCTCTGTTGGCCTGCTAAGAGGAAGCAGGAGGTACACACTCTGATTCCCATCAGGAAGTGTTAGAATATGCTTCTGATGTGGAATTAGTTGATGGAGTGTCAAAAAAGCATCAATATTTTGATATCAGGGAGAAAGAAGCATTTCTGTTTATAGACTAGGCCGGCTCACCAGAAGCTGAATAAGTTGACAAAGCTGAGCCTTGGCAGTTAGTCAATAAGCAGGAGTAACAACATCAAACTCTCTATTCATTTTCACATCCATACATTAACACATATACATAAATAAAGCAGCATTCTATTTTCCAGTGAGTAAGGACTGGCTCTGGGGTCACTATGGAGAGAGAATGTAAACAGCCGCAACAGGCAGTTTTTGCAGTGTCATTTAGCTCCTTAGGTACATACAGATCACCTAACTGGTGACACCACTGCCCAATATCTCAGCCTGTCCAATGCATGGAACTAAAAGCCTATTTTTTTTCAAAGCACTCAAGAGTTTGTGATCCAGAGTCCTGTAAAAGCCCTGATTAGACAAATGTGCTCCCTGCTTTCACAACCCCCAGCATAGTCCTCTGGGAACACTATTTATTAGGCTGGACCCTGAGTACACTCAACTATGTTCTCCCTGCTCTGATGGCTTCCACCCCTTTCCTTGATGATGTACTTACCAATGCATCAGCATCCTTGCCTGGAGAAAACTCTAGGGCTGATTGCAGATTGTGGGTGAAACCTTTGTCTATCAGGAGGCTAGGAATAGATCAGGACACTCAGCACAGCTCTGAATTAAGTAACCTTTCAGCTGTAGGAGACTTGAATCACCCCACCAACCCAGCACACTATTCTTAACTGTTTCTTTGTCAGTATTTTGTGAAATTAAAAAAAAGAAAAATGTAAAACTTCATCCCTTTAACTTTTTCCTTTTGGCCAATGGAGAAGACAAAATTTGACATGCACCCTAACTCCATTAGTGCTGTATGCAAGACTTTACCACTGTGGTAAATATTACTACTGTGTTTTTAATATTCACAAGACAGTCACTAGAGTCTCAGCAAGTTATTAATTATGTGTACCTGACAGCCCTATCACATTGAAACTCAAGTGTCATCTACAAGAAGGAAAAAGTTTGCTAACAGGAAAAGCACATTTGTGTACTTAATTCAGTAGAAAAGAAACTATTAGCAGTGTGGGCTAAATTTCAAAATTGGAAATTATAAAGTCTTCACTACTAAAATAAGCAATATATTAAGTGAATAACCCATAATTTTTTCTGTGTATGTATATGGACATGTTCATGTATGTATGCGGGTGTGTCTGCATGCATAGGTCATGAATGTACAAAACAGAAGTCAATATTGGATGTTTTGATCTGTGTGCTAGTTGTGTACCTGACTTGCTGAAGAGGCAAGATAAGGGCACTGGATTCTCTGGACCTGGAGTTGCAGATGGCCATGAGTAGCTGTGTAGGTAATGGAAGTTGAACTAGTGTCCTGTGGAAGAACAGCCAGCATTCTTAAGTGCTGAGCCATCTCTCTAGACCCTTTAAATGTTATTGTTATTATTATTATCATTTATCATTATTATCATCATCATTATTGTGTGCATACTTATGTGCATATGTGTTGCCATGTATGTGCCACAGTGTCTATGTCAATGTCAGAAAACAATTTTGTGGTGTTGCTTCTCTTCTCCAAGCTTTATTTAGATTCCAAGGGTCTAATTCAGAGTGGCAAGCTTGTGTGGCATAACTATTAGCCATGCAGTCATCAAACCCAACACTTTTTTATAACCTAGAGCTCGCCAGTTGGCTATAGCTGCTAGTTTATGGACCCTGGGATCATCTTCTCTTGTCTGTGCTACTCTGTGTTGGGATAGTGATTGGATAAAAAGCTTAAGTCACCTGGTGATGCACTGAACGTTGTCGAGGACTCACCAGCTACTGTGACTCACAAGCTACAGAGATACTGGTTACTTCCTGTTATTTCTTTCATTGCTTGTGTTTTTCTGTTGGTGTCCTCCACAATGTAGGTGAGAGATTAATTGTGAGAAATAAATATTTTTTTTATAAAAGTATAATTCTAGGGGCTGAGGAGATAATCCCGTGGTTAAAATCAGGAGCTGTTTTTCAGAGGGCCATGTTGTAATTCCTAGTATCCACATGGTAGCTCACAACTGTAGCTGCAGTTTCAGGATGTCCATCCCTCTCTTCTGCCCTCCATGGGCACAAACATACAATAGGAAACACCTATTGTTTGTATAGGGAAACATTTACACAAAAGTAAGTAAGTAAATAAATAAATACTTTCTATTACTTTTATTTTTTTTATAGTACAGGTGGTACCCTACTCCCGGTCCATACTTTTTTATTGTGGTGGTTTGAATATGGTTGGCCCAGGAATTGGCACTATTAGGATATGTGGCCTTGTTGAAGGAAGTGTGTCACTGTGCGGGTGGGAATTAAGACCCTCCTCCTAGCTGCCTGGAAGACAGGAGTATTCTTCTGGCTTCCTTCTAATCAAGATGTAGAGAGAGCTCTTGGCTCCTCCAGCCCCACACTTATGTAGACACTGACTTGGCTCCCTGCCTTGATGAGAATGTACTGAGCATCTGAACTTGTAAGACAGTCCCAAATGAACATTGTCCTTTATTAGACTTGCCTTGGTCATGGTAACTCTTCATAGCAATAAAATCCTAACTAAGACATTTATTATTTTACATGAGCTAGTTAATTTTTTAATATAGTTCTGGAAAGACAAATGTAAAGGAAGATCCTTGTTCTATTAAACTCACTTTCTGGTTTAAGTAATTAGAAAAATGGCAGGGGAGGAGGGAAGAAAGTGGGAAGGAGGAAGGAATGAAGGGAAGGGAGGGAAAGAAACAGAAAAGAAGGGGGAAATGAGATGACATGATACAATGATGTAAAAATAGTGGAGTGTTGAATTGGTTGGTAAGAAAGCTTTTTCTGTGAAAATGACAGTCTAGGTATGCTATCAGTGTGGAGAAAGCCAGTCCTTGGAAAGGTGGCAAAATACAGTCAAAGGGTTGAAACAGCCAAACCTCCAGGAGACGGGAGGAATTGAGCATATTCTGTAACATAAAACTTTTTCAGCTCAAAGCATGAGAGATATGATCTGTAGCCAAGCGCTGTGTATTCTTACAGGCAAGAGGGATGAGCATGAACTTCATGATACTATTGGATGATTAGTAGGGCACTCCCTGCTTTACATATTCAAAACATACTGAAGTACACATATCTGAAAATAAGAAAGTAAAAGGAGATGGGTGTTGTACTTGACCAGACTACCAATGGCAGAAGGGTAGCAGGGTAAAAATAAGTGAGGAAGAATAGAGAGTTTGTTTGGGTTAAAGTTTAGACCTCCCACTTTGTAGACTTTCAACTGACATATTGGACAGGAGACCTTGTGCTGATGAGTTAGGAAAAGAATAAAAAATGACTGAAGGGTAAGTGCTGAACACAAGGAAGACCACAGAATATGGCCTCACATCTGCTCTTCTCTGCTATTACTTTGTCTCTAGGGTCTCAGCCTCATGCTGCATGGTAGCTTTCAAGGTCCAGTCTAGGCTGCATCCATCAATGTCCTCATGATGCCAGTCTCCATCGGCTCTTACACTTAAAACAGCCTTTGTGTGTTTGTCTCTCCTTGCAGTTTTTACAATATTTGCTCTGGCGCTTTCGTGTTTACAGCTATTGCCCTTGCCAGAATTTGAGGAGGTGTGACTTCCCTCCCACTCAAATGCACTAGCACAAATGCATAGTTCACGATGCAGTCTTCTCCCCCATGCTGTTCTCAGGAACTTTCTCAACCTCTTTCATCTATGTGAGACAAAACTATCTTCTAATACATTCCTACATCAAAGAGAAAATCTGCAAATGGCGAAAGCACATGAAGTTGCTTCCCTGTTCTCTAATTTAGCATTTCACATCACTTCTCTGCTCCTAATTTCCATTCAGAGCGAAATCATGTACATCTGGGGTTTTAATCTGGATCATTAACCAATGGCTCATGCATACAGTACACCTAGTTTAGATATTTTATTTTTCTGTACAAATCATTTATTGTGTCAGTTTTTATTCTACATTCAAATATATCTAATGAGACAATATTCTTTGCTGAGTGATGTTGCATGCATGCATGTGCATGCACATGTGTGCACACACACAATCCACATATCTCTCTATTTTGGGTTCATAGAAACACATTTTAATTATCAAAAAGATATCTCATCGTTTGCCTCTTGTTCAACATTAAAAAAAAACTCCTTCCTTGTCTGTTTCATTTTCTTTATTTATCCTTTAATAATTAGAAAAGCCAGTGTTTTGAGCCTTCTTGCCATTGCACCTGATACACAAAGCTGAAAGCCTTTACTGGTTATTATTTGACCAGAATCAGCCAGGATGCCCTTGATACCTTTCTGTTCTTTCAGGATTCTTGTTCCATGATTTCTGAATCCACTTGCTAAGAAAGTAGAAATTGAAATTTCTTGTACATTTTCAAAAGTGAACAAGTTAGATCATATTTTGCAAATCAAATTAACTATGAAGTTAGTCTACAGATGAAAATATAGCTGATGCTATGAATGGGGCACAAATCACATGGTTTCTCTTATATCTACTGGTCTGCCAATCTTGATAGGTTGCATGTGGTAATCTAGTAATGAGGCAATAGCTATATTTAGTCAGATGCAGAAAGATAAAGAATGAAAATTGTAGCTATTTTGAAGAGGAGAATGAAATTCACCAAAAGAAATGAATTAAGGCAATGAACTTTGGGTTCTACAAACTTAACACATTTGTTAGAGATGTCTCACTCTGATGAATATCCAAACTTTTATATGGAAGGATTATATATAAAATATCATAGAAATAGAGAAAGACTAATTTGGCAACTAATAGTAACAAATTAAAAAATTAAATCTATTTTATATTGTTTGGAAATAAGGCTAGAAAGACATATGTCAGAGATTGAAAATTAGATAAAGTCATAAAAGTATATTTTTTGCTGAAAAAAATCAAACTTAGATTTGTTCTCCTTTTTGCTCTCCTCACTAACTCCTATTTTAAATAATAGAAAGTGGGTACTACTGAGAGTTGTAAAGCCATTGTGGGCTTGATGCTATACATAGGACACCAACTGGACCATAGGTCTCAAACTGGCTTCTCTTGGTTTCTCTCTGAATTGCTGTGCTTGGATAAACTGCCTCTGAATTCCATGAGCTGAACTGCACTCAGTGCATGAACTGAATGGAACTGAGTGAAACTGAACAAAACTGCACAAACTCAACTGTATTCAACTGCACCACCACATTGAACTGAACTCAAATGAACTGTATTCACTGAACTGCCCTCAGCTCCTGACTCATTCTGTGCTGCTCTTAAGTAGCCTCTTTTTCTGGTGCTGTTCTCCTGAGAGTTGGGTGTATTCTCTCTCTGACTCATTCTGTGAAATCTTTCTCTGATTCATCACTTTGTTGATTAGATATCATTGTATGGGGGTAAAGGTATGTACTAAGGATGTGTTCGTATTCCAGCTGCATTGCATAGACCTAGGTTTTTGGATGTAATCCCTTTCTAGAGTAGCCATGTTGCTGGATTAAAATTCCTCTGCAGTCAGGCCAGCATCAAACTCATGATCTTGCTTTGGTCTCTCCAGGAGCTAGAATGACGTGCATGCCCCAACAGTCCTGTCCTTATTTTTTATTAATCATTATATATGTGAGTATCCTTTTTGAAAAGAAATGGCAAAACTAGGAAATGACATGAACCAAAACAGACACATAAGAATACAGGTTTAGATTATAAAATGGGTGTGTGCATATATGCCTCTCTCTCTCTCTCTCTCTCCCTTCCCTCTCCTGCCTGTCATTCTCTCCCTTTACTCCTCCCTCCCCTCCTTCCCCCCCCACCTCAGTATGAGTGTGTGTTTGTGTGTGTGCATACATGGGTGTTTGATTTTTAAAAAATACATAATGTTTTTCCGTTCTTCCTCTTTTTTACTTTTTTAACGTAAATACTATAAGGACAATGTTTTTTTTTTTTTACAATAAAATGGATATTTAAAAAAACTCAGGAAATATTGTTACATAGCCTTTGTACTAGTTCTTTTACAGTAAACGTGATAGCTCTAGAAAGTAACTGTGAATGCTTGTTGCAGAGATACTGAAGGAAGGAGGTATATTTTATAAAAAGGAATCTTTTTCATTGTATTCTAAACACTTTTCTTGATTGCAACATCTCAAGTGTAATTTTCTATGAAACATAATATATTGGCCTTAAAATACTTACCCGAAAATGATAGTCATAGTGTTTGATGAAATCTATTCCAGTTTCTCTAATAGGAATAACAGATCACTCATAAATAGAAAGTATACAGTGTAATAGACAAGCAGAAAATTAAATACATAAATTGCAGGGAAAACTATATATACACTATGACAGAATCCATGTATATGAATTCATTTAATAACAGCAGAGAGCTTTGCTTACAAGTAATAGTTAAGCCATAAAATTAGAGATGGAAGAAGTCATCCATTCTGAGGGGAAAATATGTATGCAGTCCATGAATTAGGGCCTATAGTTAGCATGAGGTTTTGAAAAATGTTAGTCACGCTGATGATAGAAACTTCAATTATATCATAGATAGTGCTACATGTGAAATCTGATACAAATATGTATGATTTTTTCATTTAAAATAAAAATTGTCTGGACTGTGAAACCATACATACCAAGTTGTATTCAAGTTCATATTAAATTTGTGGCTTTTTATGTTATTATTGATTCCAAGGCTTCTGTGTCTATTACTAATGGAAAAATGAACACAATAAAAAGTTGATAATAATAGTTATAGTACATCAACTCTCTACTGTATCAATTAATTAGGCATTTCATACCATATCAGACAATGTCTTGGCACAATGATAAAGCACTATGTGTTCTACAGATTGGGCTAAAATCAGCTGGTCCTGAAAGTTCCTCTTCTTTGGCTGATTTACAGGGTATCATTGCTGGGTTACAATCATCAGTACATTGATTGAGGACAGTGACTAGGGTGGTCCTTTTACAGGTGTTGAAGACTCATCTGGGATGTATGCATAGGGGCCATCTCTGGATCTTCAGAACTCAGTGATCTCAGGGTTTCTAAAGGACATAACATGACTCTTGAAGCTATATCCTGAAAGCATGTTATTGGGCAATGTACTAGTGAATTTTCTTTTCATTGCAATGAAAAACCTGATGCTAAGAAATTTAAGAGAGAAAAGACTTAATATATTTCACAGTTTAATACTAGAGAAGGTGTGGCCAAATTCCTGCCTTTAGTATCAGAAGTTTTTGTCAAGGCTTGATCACATCGCCAGACCTGGAAGCAGATGTCAGGCTAATCTGGGCCAGCTGTAACTCTTGAGCCTCCTA
The DNA here is from genome assembly GCF_947179515.1 of Apodemus sylvaticus. NCBI lineage: Eukaryota > Metazoa > Chordata > Mammalia > Rodentia > Muridae > Apodemus > Apodemus sylvaticus. The sequence goes on along the minus strand of NC_067476.1, from coordinate 42,942,562 downwards.
GCTATGTCTACCACCATGTTCAAACAATTTGCATATTCTTAAAAGAGCATCACCAGTTGAAACCAAGTATTCAAACGCAGGAGTCAATGGGGGATATTTCACATTCAAACCCTAGCACATGCTTGGTATTGCTTAAATATTCTATTAATTAAAACCAGTGCCATTTCTTTATACATTAAGTTGATAGTAGAGTATGAATGGCACTTCCCTTTAAATATTTATTTTTTGTTTATCAGTATTATTTGCAAGTGTGTGGGGGGTGTGTTGTGAAGACATCCTTATGGAGTTGGTTCCCTATTTTCACCTGTCTGTTGATCAAAATTGTGTCATCAGGTTTGCATCATTGGATGGCAATTCCTGAACTATCTTGCCAACTAAGCATTTCCCTTTAAAAGGAAAAATACTTATGTTATATTTCAAAAATTTTATATAGCAATAAAAGAAATTTTTCTCATATTTTGAAGTATACCTTTAAATTTTTAGAATACTTCTTATCATATGAGAATACATTATATGTTTTAGTACCATTTTTAAAATATTGCATGATTCAGGGAAAATTGCTTTGTATTTCTTGCATTACAGATTTGTTGTCCTTCTCCATAATTCATATAATTTCTCCTCTTTAAATACAAATAGTCAAGAATAATCAATGTGATTAATACCAAGGCAATTATAACTTGTCTTCACTCTAATATAATAGTATTTGTAGAAAATCATGCCATGAATTTGAGTTAAAAAATTATATGGAATATATATTAATTAAAAGCTTGTTCAAGTTATCATTATTTAGTAGTTTATCCAATTGCATTCCCTTATATTAGCTAAGAAGTATTAGTTGATTACACAGAAGATTTGTTACAAATACTTGGTAGCTGTAGTGGCATTTAAGCTGTAAAATAAAAATCCTTGAGTTATGGAAAAAAATTTGAACATGACATTATGACATGGGGCATGGATATACTGGTTGTCTTGGTTTATACATTAGAATGATTAATTATTGGTGTGCTGTAAGAATACAGGTTTCTACATCAAATGGTATTAGAAATTAAAGAAAATTGGCCACTTGTAAAAAGTCTGAATTCTATTTCACTTTTTTAAAAATCTGAATTATTAGATACATCTATACATGATTAGATGTATTTCAGCTTTTAAAATGAGACTTTTGATATACTACATTTTTTAAAATTGTGAGCATATCATATTATTACATTTTAGTCAATAGAAACTATGGCTTACTACTATTTTATGAAAGAACAATTGATATTTGCGGGACAGAAGCAAGGAGACTGTGATAATAACATAAACATAAGATAAATAAACTTAGCATAGAATGGAAAAATATAAGAGACCTCAAATTACAAAATTGTTAAGAAAACTGGAAACAAGAGACATCTGTGCTTCAAAGTAGTTATAGGGGTGGTTCCAATAGTCCACTTTTAAATCCCCTGTTAAATTAGAGGGGACACAGGGAAATGCCAAACCCAGACACTAAATCAACATCATCTCTTAGCCCAGAGCACATAGCAGCCCAGAGATCCTTCCTTGCTCTCATTTCACTCAGAGCTGTGTAAGTTGGTGGACATCCTTATCTACCGACAGTACACATCATTCCACAAAGCACTCATAAACATCCATATACTGTGAGTGCTACAACACTTCATCAAAGAATGAGCTCTTGCTTTACAGGTAAGACAGTTTCAATAGATATGAGAAAGAAACTTGCATGGAGCTAAATAAAAAGATTTAAATGAAATAACTGAGGAGCAAAACAAAGGTATCATGCTAATTCCATGATACCTTTTCTTTGTAGAGTCAATAAGAACAACTAATGGCAGTGGTGGCACATCTTTAGTCCCAGCACTAGGGTGGCATAGGCAGACTGGTTGACAGAGTGAGTTTTGGGACAGCCATGTCTACACAGAGAAACTTTCTCTCAACAACAGCAATGACAAAGCATTAGGAACTGAAACTTCACTTACAGGACTTCTATAATGACTGGTTGAAAGAACAACTAATAGGTAACAGCTAATGTTGCAGAATTGCCTGTTTACAAATGCAGTCACTGATAAGTGGATATGAGCCCAGAAGCTCTGAATACCCAAAACACAACTCACATATCAAATCATTCCCAAGTAGGAAGGAGAGGGCCCTGGTCCTGGAAAGGCTTGATGCACCATTGTAGGGGATTACTAGGACAGAGAAGTGGGAGGGGTTGATTGGGGCAGAGGGAAGAGACTTATGGGACTTATGGGGAGATGGGAACCAGGAAAGGGAAAATCATTTGGAATGTAAACAAAGAATATAGAAAAGAAAAAAAAAAGAAAAAAACAAATGTAGCAAATTGTAACATTGTCTGACCTTGAAGTTCTGAACTTTAATGAACAAACTTAGATGTGCGAAGACTGAAGGAGTTTGATCATGAAATATTTTGTTTCATTATGTCTATGCACTTTCCATAGCACTAGGACTTAGGTCTTAAGGTGCTGATCACTAATACTTTGAAATCCTATGATACTTTATGAGCTAAACGGCTGCACGTTGCAGATTGGGTCTAGGATCTAGGCTTTCCAGTGGATTTGGTGTTGATTCACTTTTCAGACTGGACTCTGAGGCTAGAACCATTTTAGAGAATGCTCTACACGTATTACCTTAAACATAGGGAACAGAAGAAATGCCATTTAAATGGATCTAATCTTTAAATGACTCAAAATTTAATTGGTGAATACTCAAAGAGTAATGTAAAGGATTTTGACAAGTTTGTTAGCAAACCCTGATCTAATGAACACTGAACAATTTATATTGCATATAAGTATTTATATATTTGTGTATGTTCATGAAACTTCAACAGAGTATCTGATTATTGGGTAATATCAATTATAAAGTATTTAGGCTTTGAATTGTGAAGTAGATTTTGCCCTAATGGCTCAAAGGCATGCTGTAGATATAGCAAGGGACCAGAACAGTAAATATTGTTTTCTTTAGGGGATTTTTGAGAGTTCTATTGAGATATTAGTGACTGATTCTTAATGCTGGTGTCCCAACAAGGCAGCTCTAGCTGTCATATCAAATGAATACTATTGATTTCAGTTATGTTGGTTGTTTTTCTGGTAATGAACATATAAATGTACCTCAATTACAATTGTGCTCAGAACTATACACATTGAACTTAGTTCTAGTTTGCCTCGCTTGCTTTTAAATAGATGCATCAATTGCACTTGGGAATATTTAACATTGTATATAGAAACTATGATAAGGGAAATAAGGTTACAGATTAGAAAGACTTCTAATCTTCTCAAATTCTGTTGTATTCATGAAATAAAACTAGTAAAAACACAGTTATAGTTTGAATTATGTCTGCTGTGTATAATGGGAAACAATGTTTTGCTACATATAAATAACTATGAAAGTGGATTTAAGATTTTTTTTCCGACTATAAGAATCCCTTTATTACAACAGATCTGAATTGATTACCTATCTTTTATAATGTAGTCACATACTCAAGGCTGGGACAGATTTCAAGTAAAGTTTCCCAAACCCTCAAAATTAACTAACAGTCAGTTTATGGCTTCTAGTCAAATATGTGTTTATATCCTTCAAGAATAAAATGTAGGAGGTTAATGGCAAGAAATACCAACAATTAAGAGCACTCACTGATCTGGATGAAGTTCAGGGTTGAGTTTCTTACACTTACATGGGAATTCACAACCATCTTTAACTTCAATTCCAAGGAATCCTATTCCCTTTTTTGGCTTCCACATGCACCATGCATGCACACAATATACATATGTACATGCAAACAAAACACACATATTCACAAAATAGAATTAAGTACATCTCAAAAGAAAAACCAAAAATACAACCAGGAATACAATTTGAATGTTAGCATCTACCACAGAATCCATTTCCATTCTCTATACTAAAAATAGATTTAAAATATCTCTCCCTTATGGCGGAGCTGCAATATACCATTTTAAAATGATACTCTGTGTGGGAAGACCATGAGCTAGCAATTTTGCAAAACTTATGTTAGGTTGTTGCTGGATTTTCTTTCCAGATACAGGTGATGTGTAATATCCAATCAATGACCATAGAGCAATCAAGATCAATTGCTCTGATTTGAGACCAAATAAGACCCTGGATACTTCCTATGATGATTGTCAGAGTCGGATATCACCTAAGAAGCTGTACTCTACACTTAAGCAGGAAATGACCTTATCTACCCAGGCCTTGAGAATCACTTTTCTTCTAATGCTAAGACATTAAGGCAAGCCTAGTTACAAAGAGCGTGACTCAACTAGGCCCCCTTCCATAGGGATGGATTCAGAGCTGAGTCACTGAACATTAGATTGCAGAGTGAAGACACTGTGAGTTCCTGACCTATTCCCATGAGGGAAAGGGAGAACAACAAGCCTCCACTGAGCAATGGTGGCAGGGGTTTCTCTAAAGGAAACTGTCCTAGGCCAGAAGTAATACTGTGTTTCATCCTTATTATGTCTCACTACCAAAGTGACAATTGGTAATATACCGCAATGCATTTGAGAATATAGAGTGAATCCTCCTGCTTTTCATTTATATTATTACAAAGGACTCCAGAACTTCCTCTTCTGACCTGAGAAATCCTGGTAGGTTGTAGTTTCTGTTTAAGAACAACAAATCTCAGTTTAACAATCCCATTTACCTGACCCCTAAGACCAGATGGAGTCTCATTCTATCCCAGCAGGGATACCCTTGATCTTGGGGTATCACCTTTCTCATAAATCTTAGACTGTGAAGAAGAACATTGGTGTGTAGCCATGCTTACTCAGGCGTGCCTGTATCATCCTATAGCCCATCCAGCCCATTTTGTTATACAACTGACTTGTATATTAAGATTGCCAGCCCTTCCGGGAGACACAATGTTTATAGTTTTCAAATGGAAAGCCTGACAGGGCAAGAGAGAGCCACACTCAGCAGTTTAGTCTTTCAACATCTATGTATCTGTCCTACATTTCTCTGGCAAAGTTGAATCCCTTTATAATGATAGTATACTAGACATCTCTCTCAGATATTTGTTTTATTAATTATAAATCAGACCAAGTCCCAGTAAATTAATGATGCTCCATTGCCAGTTCTTCACTCACATTTTATATTGTAAATAGATTTCCAGGTGAATAGTAGCCAATATATTCAACATAATGTCTGTCTAGTGATATAACAAGATTATATTATGCAAATAAATTGTATCCTGGGAAAATATTTTATTTAAATACGTGTTGTAGATATCCAAAAAGAATTTGGAATCAAATAAAACTTTCCATGGTTAGAAAGGACAGACAAGCAATATGACCTGCAATGCCTTTCCTCTTAATGAGGTAAAGACTAAGCTCTAGCCTCCAAAGACCGTGTCCTAAATACCTTGACATTGACTGTAATAAAATGACAATTCTATTTTTTACTAAGCTGTTATATTGGTGATGGTTGTATTGTTCTGCTACTCATATATTTTGTGAAATTCTGAAAATAGCTATCCATTGTTGTTTGACTTATGGAAATTTCTCCTATCATTAATGGCCTTGAAAGTGTAGTTATTAGCAAAGCAAGTTGAGCAGTCTGTCCTACTGGAATTAGAATTCTTTTTAAAAACCACAGTTTTGAAATTTGGACCGATGCATCGATTTGCTTGAATCCGTCAAAAATAATGGCAACCACTAATACTTGAAGTCAAATGGAAAATTTTCTGCTTAGGAAGTGTGCCCCTATCCCAGGCTTGTTTTAAGCCTGCTGCCATAACTCATCATACTCACAACATATTCTCTGAAAGTTGGGAAAATTATGTTGCTTTGTTACCCTAAATTTATTTGTATGTGTGACTCATGATGGGTTCTATCTATATTGCCCTTGGTTCACAACAGGAAGAATTATATGACACTTTTCCTTCTCCTCTCCAACTCAGCCACACATTTGTCTCATCTTCTTCAGCTTTGCTCCTCCTGCAACATCTCTTTAGTAGAGTGCTTTGATCTCCTCTATTTTCTTTCACTTAAACAAGTCATTTATTCCTTCCTGGGTAGGCAGCATATAAAAACATTTGTAATTAGTAAGTGGTGGGTTAAGTGACAGCAAGCAAAATGCAAGTGAATTAAACTGACTTGAACTTAATGGACTGCACTGTCCTAGGATGAGATAAAATTGAATCCATAAGATAAAATTGAATTCATGAGATAAAATGGAATCCTGTGTCTGATCGTTGATTCGTCCTTGTAGAAGTCTGCTATTCACACATACTGTGAGCCCTAAATTTATTTCCATGTTTACATTTATTAAGTTTTTATTTTTACTTTTTAATTAATTACTGTATATGAGTACAATGTTGTTGTCTTCAGAAACACCAGAAGAAGTCATTGGACCCCATTACAGATGGTTGTAAGCCACCATACGGTTGCTGGGAATTAAACTCAGGACCCTGGAAGAGCAGTCAGTGCTCTTAACCACTGAGCCATCTCTCTGGCCCCTGAGCTTTTATTTAATTTTTTAAAGCCTATTACCTTATTATAAAAATATCTTTCTAAGGAATAAGATCTGGCTCTTATTTTTCACTTTGTTGGAACTAAGTGAATATTATTTTTTCTAAGAATTAGTTTGTCAAACCTCTTCTAAAAAATGAACATGTAGTGTGAATGATAAATAATATAAATATGATGCCCAAGTAAGAGAAGACTTCAGTAAAAACAGAGAGGACATACTGACTATAGCTCTGTGATATCTCTAGCGTGTCTAGAGTGGGCTGTAGAGCTTTATTTTCTAGATATTTTCAAGAGACCAGCCTGGAGGATGTGTAACCTGATCTATGTTTAATTCAGTTGAAGGATGGCATGTAGGCCCAGTTGTTTTCATGAGCATGTTACTAGCCCTCCTTCAACCTAAAGAAAGTTTTCTTTTTCCCGTCAAGGGGGATGTTTGTAAACCATTATCAGAACATGTCACAAAGGAGAAATCTCTGTGATCTCTTCACTGTTTCCCCAAAGTTCCACTCAAGTGTCTTCCTGAAGACTTTTCCTCTCTGTGATTATTCTGTACCTTCCCTATGTACCATGACCAAGGATCCGCAATAACTCACTCACTACCTCTGTGCTCATTTAAAGACACAGACCTTCAGGGAGGCCCAAACCCCTGCCAGATATGCCCAATCTATTCCATGCATGTCTCTCATCTCTCCCTTTTGTTCTTACTGGCTGGGTTAGTTAATCTACCATCACCCTTCAAACTGTCCCCCTATTATTTCATTACACCAAGAAATACTCAGGGTTCCATGCTGTAAGCAATACATCAGACACTAGGGAGACCAAAGAGTCTCCAAGCTCCTAGCAGAAGGTGAGAAAATAAAACTTTGATATTGACACAGCAGAGGATCAGGGAGGACATTACCTCCTTGGAGATGTGATTGTTGTACTTTTCCCTAGAAGCTGCCCTCAGCCAAGAAATACTTCATCTCCCTCTACAGGAACCAGAGTTGAATTAATCTGTATTTAGCCTGGGACTTCTTCTCGGTTTCTCAGGAATAGGTGAAGATGACTTCACTCTGGGAGGAAATCAAGGGACTAATTTAAAGTAATTGTAATTTTCACAGAGATAAGCTTTGCATCTTGGTGCTGGGAAGTCTCTCCTACTTCATTCCTTTCTCAGTCAGCACAAATAAGAAGCACCTTGTCTTTCTGTTAAAATTAAACATTTTATTCTTTAAGATTCTCATAGTTTTAAGGCATCTTAAGCTTCATCTATAAGCCTAGCACCCCCCCCCCGACACAAACACACACACACACACACACACACACACACACACACGCACGCACGCACGCGCGCATGCACACACGCACGCACACAGGCACGCACGCACACAAAGGTAAAACAGAAGCCTCATGTATTTTTCTCTTTATCCTAAGCCAGGTTTCCTATTTGAATAGAATTATTCAGTTACTGAGCCATTCCAACTATAAAGGCTTCTGTAGACAGAAAACAGCTTAAATTTTATTATGTTGCCATATCAAACAGTCTTATTAATCAAAATGAAATTCTATTTTTGTTTTTAGTAGAATTGTAAATATTATGTTAATAATAACAGTTTGGTAATCCATTCTGCATAAATGCATTTGTTTAACTAATGATAACAAAGAATATTTACAAAGAATGCTGGATTCCTATCTAAGAGTTACTTTTCTGTTTTTATTTATAAATACATGTAGCCCAACATTCAATTTTTATTAAATTTGTTTATTTATTATTGTTTATACTTTCAGCCAAGTTTAGGCAAAAAAAAAAAAAAACCTACAAGGCATGACATCTTTAGTTTCTTCAGCCATTGTTATTTATCTGACATTAGTTTTGGATTTCTAAACTCACAGTTGCATTTCGTTTCCTAACCCTTTCTACCCTATTCAGGCATTCAACAGATCTCCATTTGCCAACAGGAGCTATATCACTGTCTAGTTTGTTAGGCACTGTGTTTTTGATGTCTCTCAAATTTATAAAAGCATATTTGAAATCTTAAAACACAAAACAAAATATATTTTAAAATATTTTGAAACAATTTATACCAAATATGTCTTGTATTATTTAGAGTTCTCTAAAGGAACAGAACTGATAGAGTGGATGTTTTTATTTAAAGCGCTTACAGGATACCGTCCAGGTAATGCAACAATGGTCACCTCACACATAAAAGACTAAGAATCTGTTAATTGTTTAGTCCAGGAGGCTGGATGTCTCTACAGTACTAATCCCGACCTGAAGTCATAAAGCGTTCCTGCAGAGCTGCTAATTAGAATCCCTAACAATTTTGCTGTAATACTGGCAAATGATGCCCAGCACCAGGAGAGATGAGCATGCTGGTGAAAATGAAGGCAAGCAGACAAAAAAGCCAAGCTTTCCTGTCCATTTCCCTTTATCTGAGCTGCTGCCAGAAGGTGCCTCCCAGATTTAGAGTGGATCTTCCTACTTTAAATATTCTGAGCAAGAAGATTTCTCACAGGAGTGCCTAACAGCTTGTGCGGGTTTTTGTTCCCAGATGCAGTCAAGTTGACAACCAAGATTAGCTATCATATTATAATCCAATGATTTTTAAGAAATAGATAAAGCTATTTGCCCTTCTATAAAATGTTACTTTTATATATTCCCACTTAGTGCCCTACCAAAAATCACACAGACACCCCCCACACACACACACAACACGCCTTCAAAGCTTCCCTCTTTTCAATTCATGAAATTTTTTCTAAAGGAAGTCAAACTATTTTACTCCAAACTGCAAATAATGAATGTTCTCAGAGAGACTTAGTCAACAATTAGATGCACAGTAAGATAAAAAATAATTAAAAGGAGATGCCTTCAGAGAATCATTCCTGACAGGAAAAGTTCAAAGCCTAGAAATACTAATGTGATAATAGATACAAACTGAATCCCAGGAAGATGTTATGAAACAGGTTTCCAGTGACAACTGTTTCACATCTAACACTCTCCTCTGGAAGAGTTTGCTTTTTTTTTTTTTTTTCCTGATATTTGCTGGAAAGAATCATCGTCACTACTGGGTTTAGCCAAGGGAAAATCTAGAGAAGTGACCAGCCAATGGTTGCATTCTTTGGAAACTATCAGAAGTATGTTCTGTGCAAAATTTTTCAAACATGTCATGTAAAGGAACTTTAGCAAGAAAGCTGCTTTGGCAAGGGATCACAGCCAGACATATCCTGGATCACAGTATGATCTGGCTAGAATACAGAGGCACCCTTAGTACACACCTATAATCCTTAACAATTAAGGTAACGTAAACTTGTAGAAGAAAGCAGCTATAGTTGAAAATGACATCTAATTGAGTGGCAGACAAAGTGACAAATCAGAGAAAGATTTGAAAGAATGTGTCAGAAATGGAATATGCTTAACTCTCAGAGAACAGCAAAAGGAAGAGAGGTTATTTAAGAATAACAGGAGAGAGAAAGGGAGTGTATGTTGTGTGTTATGGTTTGTGCATATGACAATATTACTGGGGCAGTTTAGAGAGACAAGTTACAGAAAAAAAACAAGCTAGACACAGGTGGAGAGAGAGAGAGAGAGAGACAGAGAGAGAGAGAGAGAGAGAGAGAGAGAGACAGAGAGAGAGAGACAGAGTGAGAGAGAGAGAGAGAGAGAGAGAGAGAGAGAGAGAGAGAGAGAGAGAATGAGAAGGAGCCTGAAGATTATAACATGTTGTCAAAGTTCATAAGAGGCTAGGCAGAGCAAATCTGAAGCCGAGGTAAGCTGGATTGAATCAGTCAGCCTGAAAGATTAGATTGTATGGAGGCTAGGAGCTTCTAAACATGGACTTAGGGATAGTTATCACAGAGAAGAAAACACTCTGGGCTCAGTCAAAGTCATGTAGTCACATGACTGGGATATGCTTCTCCTCTATCTCATCACTTCCTCTGAGGAAGTAAATGCAAAATTGAGGTATGAGCTACAGCACAGGGTCTGGACTTCATAGTTCTCAGAACTCAATTCTATTTGCAGGGCTATAAGTTTTGATGAAGATGCATTAGCTCAGCTGCTTAGGAAGTCAAGGATTATAAGCTGATGATTGGGTTTCACTGCATTCTATTTCTTCACTTATAAAATGAAACTAGTAATGCCTACATGGAAAGAATCTGGCACTATTAAATATAACCTATGTGGGACTTGTGAAAATACCTAGCTAAGAACAGTCCTTTAATAAAAGGACATTAATAACTTGCTGAATATTAGAGAGTCTACTCTATAAAGAGGAAACAAACGTGCTTGTACAATCTTTTGTATCTTATAAAGCAGTTTCTCCGCAATTTTTCTTTTCTAAGTCTGTGAGGGAAGAAATAAGTTCTGTGCTCTCAATATTATAGAAGTAACTAAAATTAGGTTAGGTTCCTTCTCTGAAGTTTCATGGGGGAAAAAAATCTAACAGTAAAGAAGCTGGATACAGAGCTCAAAGTTCAACCCTCAAGGTCTTTCATCTAAGACCCAGTCCATTCACTGCTCCACCAAACCAGCTCCAGGATAGCAGTGTGCAAACAAGCAATCATCCACACATCTTCAGCATCATTTACACGTGACTCCCCTGATTTTTTCCCATGCCTATCCAACTGAAACCAGGTGTTCAGGATTGGATGGGTTCAAGAAAGACCAGATAAGTTTGTAGTGCATTTGCCTACTTGACAACGTTTCAATTTTTCATGCCTCTAACAGATGTGATTAAGTTCTTGTTCATATCTCTTCTGCACATTTCTCTGCAAACCTCTCTCTTGTTCACAGTGTGCTTTTGGTCATCATCATTGCCCTTGTTAGCTCAGAATCCTACTCACTACTATTTTTATCCTCTCATAAAAGCAAGCAAACTCAAAAACAGAATTATAGAAACAGGAGACATAGTTCTATAATTGTGAAGATGTTTTAGAAAGGGAAGGGAGTATTGATGGATTAAAAAATAAATAAACCAGGCAATATACACCAGCTGAGATGAGGCCCCCAAAACATATGCAGCAGAGGACTGCCAAGACTGGACTCAGTCAGAGAAGATGCACCTAACCCTCAAGAGCCTGGAGGCCCCAGGGAGTGGGTAGGTCAGGTGGGGTGGGGAGTAGGGAAGGTGGGGACATCCTCATGGAGACAGGAAATAATTATGGAATATGGAACAGAGGGTGGACCAGAAGGGAGATAAAATCAGGACTGTACAAAACAAGATTAAATAAAATTTTGAAAAACTTTTTAATTGCCCTACCAAAAAATAAATAAATAAAAATTAAATTATCTCAAAGAACGAAATAAATAAAGTGAGTCTGAAAATGTATAAGAGGAAGTAGTGATTAACTTCTCTGGCTGTCCCACCTGCTTTGCCTCTATACAAAGAGATTCTACTTCACACCAACATCCCAAATGGTTCTAATTTATTAATCTTGACCTTTTGAAATTTAAAGAAATCTCATCTCCTTTCTTATCATTACACTTAAAGTTCAACCTTTTGAAGATGACAAATCAAAGGATAAAAAGATAACAGGGTGGACATATTTCTAAAATGTTTAAAGAATAGCAATTAATCTTGTTGCACCAAGATTCCCTAATCCTTACACAGTGTTAAAGAAAGTCTTCAGCCAACTGAATGCTACTAAAGTTATAAGGAAAATTCTACAGGGTAATTTAAATTCCTAACAGCAGTTTAAATTTCCAGTTATTTGGTATACAGCCATGATCTTTGAAGCAAAAAAAAGAATGATACACCATTAGAAAAAAATGCACTTTTGCCAAGGACAGGCCTCTTTCAACACTCTTGAGTTCAGTTTACAAAAACACCCAAAGAATATGGTTATAAAAGGTGATTCTGCATGACATAACACAATTCCCTCAAGCGATTTAGCTATCAGAAAAGATCATTCATAATTTTTGAAGCACTGAAAGAAATAATTGTTTGGTTCAAATTAATTTTACAGTTCTTTGGTTGAGGGTTTGATTATCGAATGTCTCTGTGATTGAAATCTGAAAAAAATTGAAAGGTAGGTTTTTTTTCAATGATATCGTTTTCATATTTCAAAACACAAGAACTCACGTTTCTAATTTCCAAGGTAAAATTAGTTATTCTAACTGATTAAAAAATAAGTGTCACGTCCTAAAAATAAATACAGAAGGACAGAAGAGATCATTCAGTATTTAGGAGCACAGACTGCTCTTCCAGAGGACCCTACCCTACAATTCCAGCTCCAGAGACAGAATTTATTAATCTCATTTCTCTTTTGTAGGCACTGCACTCATGTTTAAATCCCACATAGGCATGACATTACACTAAAAAATAATGAAATGATTTTAAAACAATAAGTAACAATGTTGAACATGATGTCGGCGATGCCATCAGGATGTGGTAAGGCCCAGTAGATCCACTCAGTGTGGCTGGGAAGCTTGCAGTGGCTGAATGTGAAAACTGTGATGATAAATAAACCAACCTGGCTTCACATAGCACTGTAGATACAATGTGCAAGGAATGGGTCCACAGGCAACATCTGGCTGTCCAGGATTGCATCATCTGCGGCAAGACAGCCAACAGGGGTCATCAGGATGACTCAATAGGTAGATGAGCACTGTTTTAGGACTCCCAGCAGTCAGTAGGCAGGTCACCTAAATGCAAATCTGCGGACAAGGAGCAGATCTCCTACAAGCCAGATACATGGATTCATATCTCCTGTAGGAAACCTGACACAGCCAAGCAGAGACGAAAGCAATTTTTTAAACACTGAAATGTAAACAATAAAACAATCAAATTAGCATAAGAAGACTAAAAGGACTGAGCAGTAAGTACAGCAGCAGGAGCCTGGTTAGGGTGCCTGACCCAGGAGACAATCAAAGCAGATGCCAGTAAACTTTACATGCTCTTATATCTCCATGCCTGCCACATTGCCAGTTCTGATTACCCGCTAAAGTTCTCTGCTCAGTGACTTGGTGTCTGCACAGAGGCAATCACAGTTAGGAATGCCCCAGTTTTCCTACAATTCTGAAAAATCTGCTAACAGGGTAATATCCAGCAAGCAGTTCAATGAGCGATTGATAACTAAAATAAAGTCAAGAAATGGACCCTGTTATATTACTCCTGGTTATATACCTAGAGGATTCCCCGGCATGCAATAAGGACACATGCTCCACTATGTTCATAGCAGCCTTATTTATAATAGCCAGAAGCTGGAAAGAGCCCAGATGTCCCTCAATGGAGGAATGGATACAGAAAATGTGGTATATTTACACAATGGAATACTACTCAGCAATTAAAAACAATGAATTCATGAAATTCTTAGGCAAATAGTTGGAACTGGAAAATATCATCCTAAGTGAGGTAACACAATCACAAACGAACACACATGGATGCAATCACTGATAAGTGGATATTAGCCCAGAAGCTCTGAATACCCAAGACACAATTAACATATCAATGATTCCCAAGAACAGAAGGAGAGGGCCCTGGTCCTGGAAAGGCTTGATGCAACAATGCAGGGGATTATCAGGACAGAGAAGTGGGAGGGGTTTGATCACAAAGGCAGAGGGAAGAGGGCTTATGGGACTATTGGTGAGGGGAGAACACAGAAAGGGGAAATCATTTGGAATGTAAACAAAGAATGTAGAAAATAAAATTAAATAAATAAATAAAATTTCAAGAAACTATAACAGTTGCCATTATCATCTCCCTGAGTATAGAAATGCTACAAGAAATATAACTGCTTTATCAAGGGAGAAACAATTCATGGATTACTGTGTAAACCCAGCCTGACAATACTGTACGCAGGAGAGATCATGGGCTTAAATCCCTGAAGAGAGACTTTGGGTCATGGATGTTACAATGCACTGATTGTGAAGTCTCGGCCATCATGCATGTGTATATGACTAGAATGAGGCCACGAGTTTGTTTCAGTTCCAGTCATCTATACTTTCATTCCAGAACTACAAGAGGTAAACATTGATGGGCCCAAAGATTTTTTTCATCTCCATCTTGCACAGGGCATTCATAACACTGAGTGCTTACATTAAAAAAAAAAAAAAAGAAGCATTTTGTTCTCCATCTCTCCAGAAAGTCATTATAACTTATTAAGTAAACAGCTTACATTTCAAATGTATTCATACAATTAAGAGACCATCACAATGGAATAATTACAGCTCTATTGAACCAACTGTCTACTAGCTGTGTGATGGAGCCTTTGTTCCTTTATTATACAAAGAAGAAGAAATTAAGACATCAAAAATTAGCCATGTTAAAGTTAAAGAGAGACAGAAATAAAGCCCTGAAATAATAATGAAGAAAAGTCTTTCAAATGTCAATGAAAATTCAAAATAAAGCCCAAGCTCTGCCTGTCACCTGTGCATTATATTAAACAAACACATACCTATAAATCTTCCACATAATTTTAATTGTCCATTGAAAAACACAAATATCCACCCTTTAGAAATACAGCTACACTAACGTGATGCTATATAGAGTGTTCAATACATGTGCAGTTAAATGTGTGTTTTAGGATAATTAAAACACATATCTAGCACAAATTTCAAATTCTTTTGGAATTATCCATTTAAAAGTAATAATTTTTCTCATAATTTGAATGAATAAAACACTACAATTGTCAATGCTGTCCATTCTGTCCTTTGTAAATAACAAATCCATGATTTTTCTGCAAGCTATCCATCCTCAGGGCAATCTCCTTTTGCTGGTGGACATTTGCAACAATACATTTGCACATTTGCTATTCTAGGAGCCAAGTTTGTCCCAGTGTTTTCTATAAAGTCTTGAAAGTGACCAGCTTCCCACTGTCCACCCATGGCTATGACCTACTCTTCATACTAGTGTCGTGAGAATTCCTTACTACTAGTCTCTGCCTATAGGGTAATACTCATCCACATGGGATCTGTAGTATGTGTTTGCTAGGTATGACTGTGTTCTGTGTGTTTCTGCTGAAACAAAAAATACTAGATTTAAAATGGAAGCCCTTTAATTAGAAGTTCTCTATTTCTCTTTGTAGATGTAAGCAGCAAGTATCGGGTTTTCACCGGGTATTTAGTTCTTCTTAGAAACTTGGTTAGTGTATCTTAGTTAAAACAATAAATGTTTACCTGAAGGGCCAAGTTGACCATCTCTCATATTTGTCTTTTGTGTCCCCAATGATCAAATTTTTAATATAACTGTTCAACCAAAGCAGACCATTTGGAGCTTTATGGAGTTCAGTCTTTGAACTCTTATTTTTCTTTGCCATCAATTAATAAGCTAAGGCTGCTGTCAAAACATTTATGGACATCTGAAATTGCATTACCCCCAAAAATTACATTACCCCATAATAAAATTGGACTGGGAAAGTGACCATGCTCTATCCTAAAACAGATTTTGGAGAGGTCATTACCACAGTAATTGCTCTGTCTAACAGACTTGTAAAGTCTGTGAAATATGACAGAAAGGGAACAAGTAGAGCAGCCAATGGAGAAAGGCCACAGCCTCCTAGGTTTATATCTTTCTGAGGCTTTCAGTCTTCACCACAGAGTATTAATGTGGAAAAACATGGATCCAGACAGATGAATGTGACTTACAAGTATCTTAAATCAATAAATAATAAACCAATGTTTATTAAGTATGTAGTATGCTGAGCATATGATGTTTCATTTATTATTTTCACAAAACTATACTCTGCCTGTGTTTTATGGGTGCAGAAACAGAGGAACAAAAGGTATAATAATTTTCCCAAGGTCCCACATCTCCAAATTAAAAAAAAAAAAGCCAATGTTTAATAGCAGGTAGAATGATAGAGAGGTGCTGGGTATGTCTACCACTGTCCTCCCAAATGTAAATGTATCAAAGAAAACTTATTAGATGATGACATTTGTGAAGTGTACTACCCATGTTAATGATTTCATGAGTCTAAAACCTGACTCCAGACATAACAATTCCTGATATGTTTTTACAATCATTATGATTAGTCTCAACTCTCACATTAGGATGCCACAATCACCGTTTACCAAGTGAATATTTAATGACACATTAAATGATATTTTTGCACATAACAATTGTATGTAAAATATTTTCACAGAAATAATGCTAACCAATTTTTCATAATTTTATTACTCAATTAAAAAGTTATTCCTTTATTACACTGTGTCAAGATGACTTGCATGCCACACTTTATCCAATAACTTTATGTAAAATACATATTTCTTTTGTACTATTTACTTAAGGATTCAAATATGTTTAAATACTATGTATTGTCTAACCTATATAAGAGGTCATATTTTCTTCTGCTAGTTTGTTTCTTGAAAATCTACTGACTTATTTGCACATAGTACTTGGAGTACTTGGAGAAATGAACAGAAAAGGAACACCTTTTATGTTACTATTGTCCTAACATTTTAGAGGAAATACCAAAAGTGAAAAAAATTACAAGTCATCAAAAAGATGACTGAAAGTCATTCCTCATTCTAAGACCAATATTCACTTAAAGATGAAAGTCATTTTGCCTGTTCCACAGATGTGCACTTTGAAGGTTATATTTATTTATTTATATATTCAATAAATATATATTTATTGGATATTTACAGTGAAGGCATTATTTTAGTAGGAAACCATAAACACAAATTACTTAGAGGTTAAGGAACTCCGCCAATACTAATTCACCTCTAAGCTCAGAGCCCTCAAAAGGAATAATGGCTCCCAATAGTATCTTTCAACCAGCATCATACTTCCTTTAGCTAATGAAGGATTTTCAAAAAACCTGTAGAAAACTATTTCAATGTTTTCGAGTTCATGACATTTTGTCTAAACAAATAGGTGACACAGATGTGAATATAGGTGTACTGACCTAAAGATGCTGAGGGTGGACATAGTAGAAGCCAAGGCTTGAATGAACTTCAGAACAAAATCATGTAGCAATTTCACAGATGCGAAAATATTATGTTGTATTTCCTTAATCCTTAACCAATAATCCTTATCTCTTAATGTTACAAAGTATTAGTGGTCAAGGTCACTGAATATTCCCTACTGCAAGGAAAAGTACACTGTATGAGTATCCCTTTAAATTTATCAAAGAAAATTTGCTCAGGGCCTTCCAAGAAAGAAAAGCAGAATAGATGAATTGTATAGGTGATTTTAGGGGTTAGTGATTCCTCTTTCACCTCTCTGGACCTCAATTACTTCAGAGGTTCACGACCTGCTTCATGATAGCAGAGCAAAGAAAATTCATTGAGGAAAAATATTAGAAAGTAACATTCCTTCTCAAAGACTGAATTAATGTTTTTGAATAGGACTTAGTAGCTATAAAACCTGCCTGTCTCCCAAAACTTGATGAAGCCTTGTAAGCTCTCTAGATCATATCTGTAATCATGCAGGAAAAACCCACATGTTTTAACTATACTTCCAAGGATTCTAGCAAGAAAGGTTTAAATTAAAAAATAATAAAGGGCTAGAAATGGAGAGAGAGAGAGAGAGAGAGAGAGAGAGAGAGAGAGAGAGAGAGAGAGAGAGAGAGTAGAGAAGCAGAGTAATGTATTCAGTGACTTTAAATGAATTATTCATGAAAATAATTGTTTTAAATAAAATTGCATGTAGGAAGATATACAGAGAAGAAAAAGATGAAACATATTTTAAAGTTTTTTTGTTTTTTTTTAATTTCTTTGAAAATTTTGTACTGCATATGGTGTGTTTTGATCTGCTAAGTTTTAAAAAAAATAATTTTGACTTTTATATTACTGAATTATAGAGTGAATGTAAAGCTAAACTTTATTCTCAATAATTGTTTTCTAAAGCATTGAATAAGAATAGCTGTGAATGTTAATGGAAGAACATATTTCTTAAATAATTCTACAAGAGTAATAGATCATTGCTGTACATAACTTGTAGAAATGAATATTGAAGAGTCTAGGAAGTCATGGTTTATGTAAGTTGATAGATTATTAGATTCACTTACTGTCTGTAACACCAACAACGCACACATTGTGAAGTCATCTCCTATTATCTAATAGAATTTCATTTATAGAACTTTATATGCCTCCATCCAACAGTCAACAAACTGAAGATCTTTTGTTTAGTTGGCTGTCTTCACCTTTGTGTTATACTTTGCCAACTTTGAATCCAGTTTATATCCCTTGTAAAAAAAAATACGAGGAAAGGACTCTGATCTGATAATTTACAGTCACAGAACAAGAAGATGTTGAGTCTGCAGTCTTGAGTTGATAAGTTTGCAGTTTCTTCTTCTACTTTACTATTATCTTGAAGAAACATACTTGCCCCCCTTTGCCCCTGTGTTTGCCACACAAAGCAAATGGCCACACAAAGCAAAGGTTGTGTGTAGGTAGATGCAAATGACCGTGTTGTGTTAACAAATAGGACAAAAGTTGGAGAGATTAAAATACAATTATCCATTTATCTGAGAACTATTGTCATTTGCCCCTGACATGTCTAGTGTTTTTCTGTAAGTCTTCACATACTCTCAACTGAAAACCACACCATCCACCAAGAGGTAAAATCAACTGGGTACTCAGATGAAGAGAGCAAATATTCAGTCAGTAAACCATGCTGATTGAACTCAAGGACTCTACAGGGAGATGCTGATTCCTGCAAATTTAAACAAGGCGAATAAGCTATCTTTCATTTGGTGGCAGTCACTTAAATTATAAGTGGAAAAAACTGTTACATTCTGAAAGTGACCTTGTATTGGTGAATCAGCTCCACGATACTGTGAAGACAAAAACCATTCCCTCATCTTTAAACCTCAGTGAAAGTCATAGGATTTCCACCAGAGCAAGCATTTTTCTGTGTTTCCATAGCCACGCCAAGGATGGAGATCCAACCCAAAATACAGAAGAACAGAATATTTTTCCAGGCATTTGATTAAGACTTTGAATTAGTCAGGGTTCTCTAGGATAACAGAATTTATAGAATGAATATATATGTGTACATATATAGTAAAATGAATCTATCTAGTATCTTAATGTATAGAATATATGTATATGTGTATGTATATTTGTATATGGGATTAATTAGAATGACTTTTAGGCTGCAGTCCAGCAAATTTAACAATGGATGGCTGCGAATAGAAAGTAAATGCTCAGTCCACAAGGCAGGTTGTCTCTGCTGGTCTTCAGTATATACTAAAATCACAAAGTATGTTCCAATGCCAGCAAAGGATTAGATGTGCTAGCAAGGTGATGGCAAGCAGGCAAAAAGCAAAAGCTTCCTTCTTCTGTCTTTTGTATAGGCTTCCAGCAGAAGGTGTGGCCTAGATGAAAGGTGTGTCTTCTCACCTCATGACCCTGATCAGTGTTACATGTTTCTATCTCTACCTCAAAATCCAGACTAGAAGTTCATTCACCCTCTTGAAACCAAGCAAAAATAATCTATCACGGGTATATCTTTCATTTGTGAATTATAGTTCACTTCACATGTTGTCAACATGACAATCAAGAATAATCATCACGGGCTTCAAGAGACCAGGGAGATAAAGTTAGGCAAGACAACCTATGGGAAGGAGGGTGGAGGAGCTTGTGTCTCTGGGGCTAGGTTACAAGAAACTTCTTTTGGAAAAAGTCTTTTGCTACTCCATTAGAAATCTGAGCTTCTTGAAAGCATCGGACAGAAAGCAGCAGTTCTGCTTCCCAGGTTTAACTTTTGAGCTAAGGATCAGAGGTCTTTCCCTGGGCAGCTAATACTCCCAATCCTTTGTCTTGGATCTTTGCTGAAGCACATCAGACTCATTCTGAGCCCAGCATCCAGGGATGTAAATACATCCCTAAGGAGCTGCCCGCCCCATCATCAAACCCACTGCCCTCTTCTGTAAAACATAAGACAATATCAGTCATCTAACTCTGCAATCATGTGCTAGCTGTATTATTTTAAACGAAGTTATGAGTATTATTAATCAGTTGTAAAATCTAATAAAAATCCACATCTGTCTGAACACTACAGATCAAGGCAGGAATTATTCCTGTTTGACATGAGATACTTTACAGACACAAATATCCAGTGAAAATGGCCCTCAGACTTAGTTATTTCAAGAGTGACTTACAGAATAAGCAAATGCCAAGAGCCACTGGCTAAAGCCTGTTAAACTTCTGCAACTCTTCAATATTTTTAAATCAGAAAAATGTGATAGAAATAAACTCCTCTTATTTTGAATCTATAAGCCATAAAATGACATCAGTTTTATCTAATAAATCAGCTTTAGTGATGAAAGATGGTATTAAAATTATGTATTTTAAAATACAATTATTTATCATTGAATTGACTAACTTCACTGGCTTAAAGACACCAACACTTCTTATTTTGAATATTTCAAAATATTAAACTCCTCTTATGCATAGAAGATCAAAGTCAAGGCTGGTATGTCCTCTGTCACTCTGTCCCCTTTTGAGTTCTAGTTCCTGGTTCCTTCACATGCTAAGTAACTGTACAGCAGCCTGAGCCTGTTGAAGCAAGCAATCTCTTTCCCATAAAAATCAGAGCCTCCTTTCCTTCAATTTCCCCTTAGGCCAATGCTTTGGCTTATGGAGGCAAAGGGTGTTTTCAACACAAACGGGCCTAATACCAAAGCCTCACATTCACACACCATAAAATGCAAACACCAGAAAAAAATGAACTTCCAAGCATAGATCAAGCTTTATAAATTCATAAATTTTGTAGCTATGCAATTTGGGACATATTTCATGGGATTCTGGCAACATTGACTGGCTACTTATCATGTAAAGTTTATTCCTACAGTTAGCACCCTCACCACTTTCTTCAACTTACTCCCAAAGAAAGACAGCTTTATCACAGACAAATACATTGTCAAGCCTGTCTATCAGAAAATAAACACTTCAGAAATCATTAACATGTCCACACTGGGTATCAGGTGGCAAAACTGAGAACAAGTTCTAACCTCTTTTGTTAACTAATAACTAATAAATGTCTATGATACGGCTATACATAGTAAAATGGTTACAAAATTCAGAGCTCCATGTGCCCTTGCTCACAAACATAATTTTCTCCCACCTTCTTACAAGCCTGCTGATATTCACAAACACACCCCACAGCTCAGAACATAGTCCATGTACATACAATTTTGTGAGCAATTGTCTTCTGCTCTACTTGTCTTGTTCTACAGCCATGCTGTATCCTCATTTTCTTTTATATTTTTCATTTCTTTTATTTAATGTACATCTACGAGCAGGGACAGTTGCATGCCATAACTCATACAGGGAGGTCTAATGACAAATCTGTCAAGTTTCTTCTTCCCTTCTAAATGTGGGTCCTGAGGACCAATCTCCAGTCAATAGGATTAACAGCAAGTGTCCATCTAACTCAGTAATCCATCTTGCCATCCATGTAGCTTCCATTTTAAAGCAATTAAAATGAACACTTTCAATGCTAAGGATTCCTAAGAAGCAGAATGATACCTCTGAGATAATATTGGAAAATAGTTATGGACACCTTGATTGTATAATTAGAAAGAGTAACAGAAGCAGTTTTCATCACTTTCTAATGTTCTAAAATGAAATAACTTTGCAAATGTTATCATTGTGACCATGAATGGGTATCAAACAAATTGTAAGGGTTTCCTATCACAGTGTGTGCTACCTGCATGGCCATTCTGCTGCTCGTGATCACAGCTAACTCCCACAGCATTTCTCCATACTATTTTGTAATGCTCTGATAAGAGCTCTTTCATCAAGGCCTAGTAACTGAGAATGTATTATGAAAAGGTTGTTATTTTCTTTCTCTCTTTTTTTTATTCGATATATTCTTTACTTACATTTCAAATGATATCCCCTTTCCTGGATTCCCTCTCCTGGAAAGTCCCATAAGCCCTCTTCCCTCCCCCTGTTCCCCAATCAACCCCTTCCCATTTCCCTGTTCTGGTATTCCCCTACACTGCTGCACTAAGCCTTTCCAGGACCAGGGGCCTCTCTTTCCTTCTTCTTGGGCATCATTTGATATGTGAATTGTTTCTTAGGTATTCCGAGCTTCTGGGCTAATATCCACTTATCAGTGAGTGCATACCATCAGTGAGTTCTTTTGTGATTGGGTCGCCTCACTCAGGATAATATTCTCCAGTTCCACAACACTTGCCTAAAAAATTCATTGTTTTTAATTGCTGAGTAGTATTCCATAGTGTAAATATACCACATTTTCTGTATCCATTCCTCCTTTGAGTGATATCTGGGTTATTTCCAGCTTCTGGCTATTATAAATAGGGCTGCTTTGAACATAGTGGCACATGTGTCCTTTTTACATACTGGGGAATCCTTTGGGTATATGCTCAGGAGTGGTATAGTAGGGTCTTCAGGTACTATCATGCCCAGTTTTCTGAGGAACTGCCAGACTGATTTCCAGAGTGGTTGTACCAACTTGCAACCCCACCAGCAGTGGAAGAGTGTTCCTCTTTCTCCACATCCTTGCCAGTACCCGTTTTCTCCTGAGTTTTTGATCTTAGCCATTCTGACTAGTGTGAGGTGAAATCTCAGGGTTGTATCCCTGACCTCAAACAGTACTACAGAGCAATAGTATTAAAAACTGCATGGTATTGGTATAGTGACAGGCAGGTAGATCAATGGAATAGAATTGAAGACCCAGAAATGAACCCACACAATTATGGTCACTTGATCTTTGACAAAGGAGCTACAACCATCCAGTGGAAAAACAAATGGTTCTGGTTCAACTGGAGGTCAGCATGCAGAAGAATGCAAATCAATCCATCATTATCTCCTTGTACTAAGATCAAGTCCAAGTGGATCAAGGACCTCCACATAAAACCAGACACCCTGAAACTAATAGAAAAGAAACTGGAGAAGAGCCTTGAGCACATGGGCACAGGGGAAAAGTTCCTGAACAGAACACCAATAGCTTATCCTCTAAGATCAAGAATTGACAAATGGTACCTCATAAAATTACAAAGTTTTTTTGTATGGCAAAGGTCACTGTCAAAAGGACAAAACAGCAACCAACTAATTGGCAAAAGATCTTTACCAACCCTACATCCAACACAGTGCTAATATCAAAGATATACAAGAACTCAAGAAGGTAGACTCCAGCGAGCCCAATAACCCTAATAACTCCAGAGAGCTAAACAAAGAATTTTCACCCGAGGAATATCGAATGGCTGAGAAGCACCTAAAGAAATGTTCAACATCCTTAGTCATCAGGGAAATGCAAATCAAAGTTTCTTATTTTCAACTGTAGATTTGGTTCCTGTTAGCTGGGAGTTAGGAGTCTGATCAGTTCTATAATGCTATGCTCCAGTAAGTTCCAGAACCTTAGTTACCAAAGATTTTCATGCTTTTGTTCCTATCCCTCATCTATTTATTTAGATGTATAATTCTTTCAAAAAGAAGCAGTTTTGGTTTCCAATTTGTGTTCTTCATTCTGGTTTCCCTTCTCTTCCTATGGTTAAATCAAAGCAGCAAAAACCCATACTTGTTGGAGGGAGCAAACAAGTTCAGCTCTGCTACAGCACAGAGGCCCATGCAGGCGTGTGCACTTCATGGGTTCCAAGGACTTCATTCAGAGCAGGCCTCGGTTGGCCATGACATGAAGAAAGGCAATATTTTTAGAGAGCTGTTTTGCTTTTTTAGATTTATTTATTTATTTAATGTATATGAGTTCTCTATCTGCATGTATACCTGCATGCCAGAAGAGGACATCAGAAACCAAAGATGGTTATGAGCCATCAAGTGATTCCTGGGGATTGAACTCAGCACCTCTGGAAGAGCAGACAGTGTTCTTAACCACTGAGCCATCTCTACATCCCCAGAAGGTATAATTGACAGTTCAGTTGTTACCCTTTACCCTAGAGGCTATTTTTCATTCATTCATTTCATTCATTCATTATGTTAAATATAAGAAAACAAACTATAATCAAATTTTAAAATCATGTCACATTGAAGTTAGGCAAGACAAACCAACAGAAGAAAATAACCCAAAAGAAAACACAAGAATCGGTGACCCATTCATTCCATTAAGGACTCCATAAAACCACTAAACTGGAAGCCATATTATATCCACAGAGGACCTGGGGCAGACCTGGGCAGGCTCTGTGCAGGCTGCCTCAGTCTCTGTAAGTTCATAAGAGCTTCGCTCATGCTGGTTTAGAGGGCCTTGTTTTCTTAATGTTCTTATCCCCTCTGGATCTCAAGCTCATTCTTCCTTCTCTTCCACAGGGTTCCCTGAGCTCTGTGGAAAGGGATTTGATGGAGACATACAATTTATAGCTGAGTATTCCAATGTTTCCCACTCTGTGCATAATGTCTGGCTGTCTGTTCCCATCTGATGCTGGAGGAAGCTTCTTTGATGATGGCAGAGCAAGGCACTTAACTAGAGTATAACAGTCTATATTCATTATATTATATACTTATTAGCAGTCATTATATCATTGCTTGTTGTTAAAGACCAGTAGTATTTACACTAAGACCCTGGGATATTTACCCTCTGGTTCTTGGATATGGTTTTCATCTCAAAGAGTGGGACTTAAATCCAATCAAATATTGAGTGGTTTTTCTCACAAGCTTTGTGCTACCATTTCCCTAGCATATCTTGCATGCAGGGTACCGTTGTAGATCAAAGTCCCTATGTTTGATTTGGTGTTCATGTTTCTCTTTTGAGACCATGCAGAGTATCTTCCTATAGTGAAGATGCTGAAACATAGGCATGAAGGCTCTATGTAAATACCAGCTCAACCTCTCCGGTTTCAATAAATTGTGTAGGTGTTTTCTTCAACAGTGGGCCATTGCTGTCAGTTTGTGGAGAACAGTCTATAGTCTTGGGAACACTCTTGGCTGTTTGGGGATTCACATGGAATCCCTTTGGCCAACAACTCAATAAGATGCAATCTAAATCAGGCACTGTAAGCATTGTTTGGTAACAAAAGTTATCCAGATGGGACTCTGTCTTCCCCATTATGTGGCAATCCACTTAGATTGCATTCATATATTTTAGGATGTTTCTACTGTATTAGATTTACCTACTAATCCTTAAATGTTCCTTGGTTTTAACTGTACTTTCTACAACTATCTCCTCCACTTTGGCCTTCCATTCCAGCACCCCCTGTCTGTTCATTCATAATATCTATTCTGTTTCCCTTTCCTAATTAACGAGATCAATCTATTACCCCTAGCCCTTTATATAAACCCTCTGTGGTTTCCTTGATTGTAGCTTGGTTGTCACCAACTTAACAGTTAATAATAACATATAATAATATCATACAAGTTAATACATACAAACATTGTGTTTCTGGGTCTGGGATACCTAACTAAAGAAGTTTTTTTTCCTATTTCCATCCATTTGCCTGCAAATTTCATGTCATTTTTTTAATGACAGAGCAATATGCCATTTTGTAAAAGTACCACATTTTCTTTATCCATTCTTCCATTGAAGAATATCTAACTTGCTTGAGATTTCTGGCTACTTCTTTAGCAAAGGGTGTTTGTGTCTTTTGTGATTCTCAATGACTTATTAAACAATTTGAATCCCTAAATTTGTATGTCATTAACTGAGTAAACCTTTTGAAATATTCTATTTGTGTTATGGGTCATTTCTGGCTAATGGTAAAATCTGAGTTTAGAACTTTTCCTTCTGTTTCTAATAATACTAGAGTACCTCCTCACTAGAGATACTATATTTCTCAGGCACAAAGCTAACTCTTGTTATGTTAAGAAAAGGAAATGGAGAGATCTTGAATGTGCTCTCATTGTAGAGGGAAGGGCCAAGATAATTTAGCATTTAACATTTAAAATCCTCTTCACAAGATGATACAAAGGCTGGAGGTTGAATGTGATCTCCTTCGTCTGCACTGAACACACTTTTAAATAGCTGCTTTCCACAGTACATAAATATGATTTTGCTTCTGATTTAAGTTCATTTAACATGTCTGTGCGCAGTGTAACTGTCCAGACTTTAAGGACATTTTAGAAATAGCAACTATATTCTTTAGATTAAATAGACTTTCAAAAAATGCAGTTTACTGAAATTGCATACACCTATCCACAGACACTTTCAGAACTGCAGAATTGCAATTTAAGGGTTTTAAAATACAAACAACAAATTAATTCACTAAGCTTTTCATCATAGAATTTATTATTGGCCTGATAGTTGTCATTGCCCCTCCTTAAGGGTAAGGATAAAGATTTACCTTACTCATTATTTTTCTCAGTGTTCTGTACATATGAAGCTCTAATAGGACATTTTATTACCTGTTTGTTAAATGAATAACTGAACTATTTTAACCAGACTTAATTGCCTATATTACTTTGCTTCCTGTTATGGCTAGAGTTCTATAAAGAGCACTTTATTGGTGGTCTGAATATGTCTGAATACATCTCGATTAACAGCAGAAATTTAAATTTTAATCGATCCTGCTTCACTTTGGAGCATGGGGAGATGAAGGTCACAGAACAAGGGTTTGCTACATGTTAATCTTCACCTATATAATGAATTGAACCATTAATATTTAACTAGTGCTTCCTACAGTGCGCAAAATATGCACTGGATATAGAGAAATGAATATTTTAAAATATTTCAGATGAGATTTTTTTTTCAGGAAATTTTAGTCTAGTTACCTTGTGCTTCTTACCTAAAACTGTTTTGTTACTATTTAATACTCTGAAAGGATGAGTACATATGACATTGTCCCATTGCAACAGAAAATTTCAGAAGCCACTATGTGAGTCTGCATTTCAGCACTGCCAGCACATTAGTAAGTCCCAAAGAATGGCAACACTTTTATCCTGATCTTAAGAAAAAGAAGATCTATGATCAGAGCACCAGATAAACCACTATCCCCAGAGCCAAGAACTAATAGAAGCCCCCATGCACACGTGAGAGCACGCGAGCATGCACACACACACACACACACACACACACACACACAATTATAAATCTTCCCCCCATTACCCCCTCACCATCCCAGAGAAGCTTGGGTACCACCCCACCCTCGAGCATCTATTCCCAACAGGACTAAACTCCTCCTCTTCCACTGAGACCCAACCAGGCAGTCCTGTTACTCTTTACCCCAATCTGTTTGCCATACCATACCCAAGATCATCAACAATCTAAAGAGCTTTGACAGAAACAAAGACTCTCAGAAATAAAAGTCACCTTCCTTTAATATATAATAGTCAATATTATGTGAAAGTATCTGAGACAACCAAGCTCACATATCTGTCATGGGACTTTTAATACAAAAAAAATGCAAATTTGTGCATAAACTAGGTGAAAGCTCCTTTAACAGACTGTATCAGATTTGCATTTTCCAAAGACAACTTTAGCACTATCTCTCCCCATATCCCATCTCATACTGCTGATCTAGCAAGAAGTGGTGTCTGTTTCTCTGCATCCTTCAATATAGGTAGACCCTGTTTTCCCTGTGGTTGAAAGAACCAATGTTGTCCCAAATTTTGCCTTAGTTGTTAGTCTTCTTTCTGCCTCCTGAAGAACAACTGGCTGTAATAATACATGCATTTGGATCCCTAAGTGTTAGGCTGCTCTAGTTGTGCTGCCTATAATACATATTGAGAATGCCAACTAACCTGGAGCCTTACCTTTCCTTTCCATCTGTCTTGTGCTTCTCCCAGTAAATGCCACAATTATGACTGAAAACACCTTGGTTTCTTAAGCAAACTATTTCCAGTGTTTCATCATATTGATGCTGTGACTTTTTAAAGTTCCACACTAACTTAAAAGTATCTTTTGTATGCTTTTACCACTCCTCTGAAAAATAATTCCTGGGAAATCATTGTCTTTATACAGAAAAATTTTGTTTTATTTGGTTATTTGTGTGTTGATTTAGGACTTTATCTTTGTTAGCTTTAAATAGAATGTTTCAGGGTTTGGTTTTGTAAAGCTAAGATGTCCCTATACAATCTAGGTAGGCTTGAAACTCTGAGAGTCACCCTCAGTTGCCAGAGCACTGTGACTGAGCATGACTAACAGTAATGGATTTTAAACACTCTGTCATATGAGTTTTCAAACATAAATTTTCTTACATTTTAAAATATTATCTCCAGTTCGTTACAGCCAGGTATTTGGAATTGATTCATTGATTGATTGATTGATGATTGATTTCTTGGGAGTGGGCAGAGATCCTTTTCCCCCAGATGTTGCTATAATTATGAAAGTAATACATATATTATTGTTCTCTGTTTCTACTGTCTGTGGACAGAGCAAAGAATCCTTTGAATAGTTATTCCCCAAAGCAAGTGTTAAATGTGTATAATGTCATCTCCCTATGAACTCATCAATAGAATTGAAGACTAACAGTAATGGATTTTAAACACTCTGTCATATGAGTTTTCAAACATAAATTTTCTTACATTTTAAAATATTATCTCCAGTTCGTTACAGCCAGGTATTTGGAATTGATTCATTGATTGATTGATTGATTGATGATTGATTTCTTGGGAGTGGGCAGAGATCCTTTTCCCCCAGATGTTGCTATAATTATGAAAGTAATACATACATTATTGTTCTCTGTTTCTATTGTCTGTGGACAGAGCAAAGAATCCTTTGAATAGTTATTCCCCAAAGCAAGTGTTAAATGTGTATAATGTCATCTCCCTATGAACTCATCAATAGAATTGAAGACAATAAAATAGATTCTTCACTGGTAATCATGCAGAGTGATTTCTTCTAAGCATTTTGGAGAGAGTGTATGAGTCAATAAATATTTCTCAAATGATAGCTTCAATTATAATTTGATAGCAAGTACTTCTCTTTCCATGTTCTATTTTATATAATTATATACATTTGTAGGTATATAAAATATATATTTAATAAAAATTATCACAAATGCTTTACTTTCAAGCCAAGTTTTACACCATATAGTATAATAAATGTTAAAACAAGGTTCTTTTTATTCTTTGAGTATATATGTAAGTATATGTGTGTATGTGGTGGAAGTCTGAGAATATTTAAATGTTTCTAGAGATACATTTCAAGATATGCTAAAGGGTATTTTTATAACTTAATCTATTATATGAGACTACAATAATCATCCTTACTTGAAAATTATGACTAGAATCCCACAAAGAGGAAAAATAACCTGCTTAAAATATAAAAAAAAATTTTACTCAAATACATCAGAATATATCTATTACCATCTGGCAAATACTCTCTTGATACTAAATTATTTTCCAAACTATGAAACTGCTAATGAGATTGCTAACTTTCATGCCAGTAGTTGAAAATAACTTTAGAGAACTCAGTAAAGTACAAGAAAATTAAAAAAAAAAATTCATAGTATTATCAAGATAAGGCCTCAACAATGCATTATTCATGAAGTCATACATAGTTCTAATCACAAAATGCTAAAGTTCAAATACATATGCTTATCTGTAGACAGAATTTGGACAGAAAATATCACACTGTACTTGATAAGAAACGCCATGAAACTAAGTGCTGTGATACTCAAACATTGGGTTATGGCTAAGAATCAAGGTCTGTAGAAGTTGGAGCATCATGGAAATGGATTCACCCCAGAGTCTCCAGCGGGAATGCAACTCTGCAAATTATTTGAGATTTCTGACCCCCAGAACGGCAACTTAATAAATTTATAGTGCTTGAAAATGCTAAATTGTGGTAATTTGTTTTATCAGCAACAGTAAGCATTTTCTCCCCTGTGTGCTGTGCTGTGCTCAAGAATTCCATAGCTCACTTCTCTGTACTGGAGATGGCAAAAGAGAAAGTGATGAGCTGTAAATATTTTTGTGAATCTATTTAACAGTCTAATTATAATTTTTGCTTTTTTCTTATCATTCTCATTCTCCATCAATTTTCTATATGATTTCACATCAGCTTTCATTTCAATTGTATCCAACCAAAATGGTGCAATGCTTGCAGAAAAACACATATATTCCTTTGTGTATTAGTTACTTTTCTATTGCTGTGCTCAATCAGCATGGCCAAGACCACTTGTAGGGGAGAAAATAGAGTATGTTTTGTATTTAGAGGGTTGGAATCCATGATAGTAGTGATACCAGGTGGCAACCATGGCGGCCGGAGCTGGAAACTGACATCTCCCATCTCAATCCTCAACCAGAACAAAAAGAACTAACGGAAAGCTAATAAGGCTTTTGAAACCTCAAAGCTTCACCTCACTGACACATTCTTCTAGGAAGGCCACACCTCCACAGCCTCCTTAAACAGTGTCAACAGTGACCACAAATTCAAATGGCTAAGAATTATGAAGGACATTTCATTCAAACTACTACACTTTGATTATTTTCTGAAATAATGTATTTGATGTGTGTGTGTGCGTGTGTGTGTGTGTGTGTGTGTGTGTGTGCGTGTGTGTGTGTGTTAAAAATCATACCTTAAACAGCTGCTTACTTGAAGATACGATGCTGAAGGTATGAGTAAACAGTTTCCTTAAACACCATAAGGAGATATAGTACAATCAGGCCAGCACTGTGACTCAATCGAAAAAGCCACTTACTACCAAACCTGATGACTGGGGTTCCAGCTTACAGACCCACGTAGTGGAAAGAGAGAACTCTAAGTTGTCCTGGGATTTCCACACACATGCCATGACACATGCTCTCACACATAAATAAATAAAAATAATGTTTAAAATAAGTCAAAAATGGTCAGGACTAAAATTTTACCTTTATTACTCAAAGGCGAAAGGGCTAAGGTAGAGTTGATAGCTTATAATTTTGAAAGGGGTTTGATGCTTCAGACAGAAACTCAGAAGAAAAACTGACAGTCGCATATAGAAGAAAAGCCAGGCTCTTTTCTCTGACAGAGTTGACAGAGTATTATGGGTTACAAGGAAAAGTAGAGTCAGACACATCCACCATGTTATGCTGGTGTTAGCAGGCAGATAACGCTCATATTCTCCCTAGAGCATAGAGAAGGAAGGAAAGAAGAGGGATCCAAAGTGTTGTTCTAACTTCTAGATATGTATAGAGATCCCAGAAAAAGAAAGTCAAAGCATTTCTCACTAGCTAGATTCTGAAATTATTCCCCACACACTTACTCTGTGGTCTTTTCTATTTTAATTTCCATTAACTCATTATTTGACTTATGATATTAAGGACAGTTTAATTTCTGTAAACTCATTATTTGACTTATGATATTAAGGACAGTTTTTAAAATGTACTTTAAAATAAAATATACTGCCCTGCTGCTCATGGTCACTGGTGACCTTGTCTCTTACTCATATATTTCTTGGTAGTAGTTATAATTCTTCATGTTATTACGTGAGATAACTTTTTTCCTCCCTGGATCATTTCCTTCTAGTTGGTTCCTTCCAGAGGTGCTCAGAATATCTTTTTTGCTTTCTGAACAGTACTATGCTAAGTCATTGTCTAATGGGAGCAATGAAAATGTCCCATGTAGCTTTTTAATGAATCATAACTGCTGGATAAGCCTCATCCATCATCTTGCAAATATCATTGGGATTAATGCTTCCTGAAGTGTCCTCTGCCCACATGGAAGCTAGCTCTATCAATCACTGTAACTCAATCTCCCTGTGGTGTATTCCCCAAAGTTCAAATTTTATGTGCAAGCAAAATATGAACCTTAAAACACTTTTTTCTTTTTTTGATGTGTATGTGAATATTTGTCTGAATGTGTGTGTGTATGTGTGTGTGTGTGTGTGTGTGTGTGTGTGTGTGTGTGTGTGTGTGACTTGAACATGGAGATCCAAGGCTGATATCAGAAATCTTCCTGGATTGCTTCTCCACCTTATTTAAATCAAGTTTTTCACCCGCAGGCCTAGGCTCCTTAACAACCTCTCTCTGGATATTCCTATTTTTTCCCACCAAGGCTAGAATTAAAGGTGAGCAAACATGCCCACATAGCCTTCACATGGGCTTGGGGGATACAGTCCCTAGTCTCATTTCATGACAAGTGATTTATGTTCTGATTCATCTTCCCTGCACCTCACTTGAACTTTTTAAGAATGTCAGAACAAAACAAATATCTGGAGAAATTTTACTGTTATTAGTTTCCACTGCCTAGCGGTGGAGTTCTGTGCATCACCAGCTTCAAAAAGGCCTGCTTACTCAATCAGAGATTTGGCGGTCTGAGGTCTAGAAGTAATGTTCTTGGTTCCCTCTTGGAGTTCCACAAGGTAACAACACCATATGTCACTGTAGAGCTGCAGTTCTCAGCGGGGTTTGGGTGCTCATACAAGTGTACTGTACGGTTGACTGTAGGATTATCTCCAATAGTGGTAGGCTGGAGTATCCACAGTTTTTCTCACTGTCCATTAAGTATCACATTTAGTTTTTGGAACTTCCATTTTATTCTGTCTTAGTCAGGGTTTCTATTCCTGCACAAACATCATGACCAAGAAGCAAGTTGGGGAGGAAAGGGTTTATTTATCTCAAA
Organism: Apodemus sylvaticus; assembly: GCF_947179515.1. Lineage (NCBI taxonomy): Eukaryota > Metazoa > Chordata > Mammalia > Rodentia > Muridae > Apodemus > Apodemus sylvaticus. The sequence continues at coordinate 42,909,735 of NC_067476.1, read as the reverse complement.
CTTCCGCATTGCTGTTCACCATAAAAGGAAATCAGGACTGGGACTTAAGCAGGTCAGGAAGCAGGAGCTGATGCAGAGGCCATGGAGGGATGTTCCTTACTGGCTTGCTTCCCTGGGTTGCTCAGCTTGCTTTCTTAAAGAACCCAAGACTATAGCCTAAGGATGGCGCCACCCACAGTGGGCTCTCCCCACCTTGATCACTAATTGAGAAAATGCCTTACAGCTGGATCTCATGGAGACATTTTCTCACCTGAAGCTCCTTTCTCTGTGACAACTCCAGTTTGTGTTAAGCTGAGACACAAAACCAGTCAGTACACATTCGGAAGTTCACACACAGATGTTTGATTTCTCCCAAACCAGCAACTATACAAGCCATTGAGAAATGTCTGCTTTTAAAAGTTTCAGTTAGATTAATTTTTAAAATAATGTCCCTCTAGTGTTCTTTCATCAACTTTACTACTATTTATTGCTTTTTTCCCCTCAGAAAACATTACCCTAAGTGGCCCAGAATGTCCTTGAACTCCATATACTTCTGCTCCATCCCCCAAAACATTTGGATTACAGGTGTTAACCACCACACCTACTTGGTAATCTCTTTTGCTTCAAGTCAACTCCACCATAAAACTGAAAATAAACATAGAAATCTTAATTCTATCATAGTCACGGTTTTGATATTATGCTGTGTGTGAATATCAAGAACTTAAGAAATGAAGGGTCCTGTAGAGTTCTACCTGAAAAATACTGTTGATGTCTAATGGCAGAAAACCTGCTTATATCAATTATTTTCCATTATTTTAAAGTCAGTCCTTTATCTTCAAAAGTACTATGTTCACTGAATATGATAGAACCTTTAGAATGTTCTAAAACACCCAAGAAGCATTTACTAATTTACTAAAAGCCAAAATAAATTAGAAAAATAAGCTGGGTACTAAGAATCAGGCAGATGTGGGCAAGTGTCTGGTTTCTACTTCCAAATGGCAGTAAACACTGGGAAATTAGCAAAGTAGATAGTGAGCCCTTTCAGTTAGCTTCCTCTGTAAGATGGCAGCTGTAATTCCTTTCCTTGGAAGTCCGGTGTCCTAATGGTGCCCTAATAAACAATTGTTGTCAAAGTCCCCTGTTCTGCTTACTTTTCCTTTTTTTCCCTGATTCTATTTGCATTTTATTTAAATGCAAACACCTCCAATACAAAAAAGAAACCAAAGTTTATCTTATGGAAAAGAATTTTTAAAAAACCCACACTTTGTTCTCAATGGTCTTCGGTGACCTCACAATTTATTTCTGTTGCCAGCCACTTGCTTGGCAAAGGGCTGCTGGTCTGAGCTGTTGTTCTCTCAAGTGCTTATTATAGAAATCACATGGGCAAACACATTGATCAGTAGAATAATAAATTACATGCTTAGGCCACTAGCACCAAACTTGGTGCACTTTAAAAATTGATTATGGGAATAGATTTATTTTTACTGTTTTGTGCAAGCAATTAATGTGATCTACTTTCCCTTTTCATGGTTTTAAGACACTTCCAAGCCTAATACAGTGTTTTTAGCTGACTTTCTCTTGATACAGAGTACATCTTCAGTGTGATTCCAAATTCTTACAATTTTAATTAATGACTTAGAAAATATTCCACGTGCTTCTTAAATTATTTTTGGCTTCGTACTTCGCATTGACTTTAAACTCTTAAGTGTTGCTCTAGCAGCTCTGGGTTTTTCTTCACTTTGGAAAATGCCTAACTGTGTTGGCTTTGGCTAGCTTTTTCTTCATTCACTTATATCAGCACTACCACTCGCTCATGCAAGATTTATGGTCAACTTATTTTCTTGGAGATACATTGTGTTGCTTTAAAAATAGTTCAGGATTTCCCAACAGGGACGATAATGGGCAGTTTCTGAATAATTTAGATCAAGTCAGTTTTGAAGTTTCAAAACTGAGTGCTGCTGTTGGGACAGACATTCTGAGTCCCCCACACTTTCATTAGAATGTTGAATTCACTCATGGAAAATTGCTGCCTCCTAATTTGCTATTCGTCTGAACACTGCTCTGAACTAAAACTTCATCTGGAAGTTCTAAGGAAGTTTTAAACTTAGAAAGTCATTTATCAAACCTAAAACAGTGCTACCAACATGCTTGATTTAGGACTCTACAAATTCTTCCTGAATAGAATTTGGGATGTATTGTTATTATTAAGTCTAACTTTGCTTGCTAGTGAATTTTGCCTTTAATAATACACCCATCTAGGTGATTTTCATTGCCATACTATATTTCTCTGTAGTTTTTTAAATATGTTATACTTGCCTATCAACATTTTATTTATTTTACTCGCCTGGTAGTATTTTTATCCTGAGTTCAACCAAGATTTAAACATTAAAATTGTGACTTTAATGAAGTTAATTTCTAAATATATCAATAAGTTCAAGGGAAGCAAACGATAACTCAAGAAGAACACTAGAAAACATGAACAGAGGGGATAGTTGTTAGTTTGACATAAACACAGCTATATGCCAAGCACCTTGCAACCGTGAAAATTTGTGAAAAATATAGCTAGTTAATGGCAACACCATGGGGCTGAAATCTTGGAAAAAAGCAATCTAGCATCATTTTCTTCCCCCTACCTCCAGGTTCTTTCTTACAACCGCCACTGCCTATGAAGCAAAAGGAAATAGTGGGGCATACAGGGTTAATCCCTAAAGTAGTCTGTGCCTGTTATCACCAGGAAGGGTGGAAAGACAGACTGATGACATAAAGCAAAATTACATCTCAATTCCTTCTTTAAAGCTGCTGCTTAAAAACAACTAATGACATTAATCAACTAATTTTCCCAAAACTTGGCTCCAAAGAAATAGTTAATATCACTGTAGTTTGCCATGCATTCCATACCATTTTAGCTTCTTAAATTTGTTTGGAAATATTCTTGCATTAAGATACAATTTGATTTCACCTGAACAAGAAGCTTTGCACAAAACTCCCAGGATGAAATGTCATATATACATATACATGTACATATACATGTACATATACATGTACATATACATATACATATATTCATTCCCAAGTTCCAAGAACAAGGAGAATAAAAAAAATAGCAACGAGCATGATGTGGTAGTACATGCGTATGATCCAAGCACTAATACCAATAATGCAGGAATATCACTAATTCAGTACCAATTCAGCTATATTCAGGTATATAGCCTGGGCTATATACCAAGGCTCTGCCCCCAAAGTAAATAGAAGAAAAGAACAGGAGAGGGAGAGGAAAGGAAAGGAGAGAACATCATATTAATAAAATTAGATTCGGTCAAAATTTGAATATGAATATAATCAAAATAGTTTTTTCACATTATCAAAGACTTAATAAAAAAACAGTAGCTAACAGAATTTCTTGCCAAGGCGGGCATGGTGGTGCATGCCTTTAATCCCAGCACGCAGGAGGCAGAGGTAGGCAGATCTTTGAATTTGTAGCTAGCTTGTCCAGTCTGGCCAGAAAGATATAGAAACTCTGTCTCAATCAACCACTCAATCAATCAATAAAATTTTAAAAAATATGTTATCTGAAATCCTAGAACAATACCTTCCCGTGTCTTCCTAATGATGTCATTAGATGGCCAAATTCTATCAGCTTCCTTGTTTTCATTAACACTGATACTATAGTATTGTGTGTGTTCTTTGTTTCTAACATTTTACAATGACAGTAAGAGAAGGGGGCATGGGAAATGAATCCCTTTCATCTTAACAATTTAGTCTCCCTCTTTGCTTTGCTTTGCTTTTGTAGTATCTATTACAGTCTCATCAGTGTGTTCATTCAAACAATTTTTTCAGTTCTTTACCATTTGAGATATAATAAAAGTCTCCAATAACAGCAAAATCGCTTACCTAAGAACCTAAAATCTCCACCAAGAGATTTCTTTTTATAGAGTTTTATTTCCGGAAAGTTCTTATTAAATGAGTTAGATTAAGTAAAGAAACACATATTGACACACTCACTAATCAGCATCAGGGGCATCAGGCAAAAGAAGCCATTGATGCTAAGATGAATGTTGTTGGTTAAAATAGTCAAAGGCTTGATGCAATTTACTCTAAATTTTATATTCGCCTATTTCTTGTTATGAAGTATCCCAGTAGCTGAGATGTATTCTCTTATGTGAACACAAGGACTTCTATGTCTTTTGAAGTCAGCAAGTATCCAAGAAGTCTTGAATGAATGCACAGATTGCACCTTATCTCTTATCTCTCATACTATCAGTCCTGTCTATATGTTAATAATTTGCTAGCAAGAAAACACACAATTATTCTCTGATGTTTCCTTTTCATAGAATCATACATTTTCATTGTACAAAGGTGATATTATAACCTTTTTATAGATATTGGATAATTCAATTATCACAGTATCACTCCAAGAATTCGGCTGTAATAGAGTTTTCATTTATAAATGACGATAAACTTCTGGAGCTCTTAACTGATTTATCCCTAGATAAAACAACAAGTGTCCGACCCAGAAGTTAACATCTGGAGAATGGGCACAGAGACTTTAGCTTGTCGTGTACACTAGAAACGCACACTGTCACTCAGAAAAACATCACAGTCTACTCAGCCTGTATCCCTATACCGTCTCCATAGTCTAGGAGCAACTGAACCACAGCAGTTACTCTCCTGTCAATTTAAAATAAATAGCAGGCTGTGTAATATATCCAGAAGTATGTTAGACATGTAAAAGCACTAAACGTGGACCGCTTCTTTTGCTGCCTTTGTAACATATCGCAAGCAAGATAAAGCATTGAAAATAAATCCTGGCCATCAGTCATCTGCTGCAGGCACATGCCTCACACATCCTTAGGGAACAGAGAACATCTGTAGCAGCCACATGCCCCAAGGCCTGGTGTCAAAGCCCGAGGGGAATAGGGTGCTCCCCAACAAGGCTGGTCATGCAGAACACCCACACTAGAAACAGACTGTAATCCTGATTTCCTCCAATGTGTTCATGTTCCTGCTACCAATCGGCAAAAACAGTGTGGGCATAATAAAAGAAAGTTTAAATTCTAACTTACCGTACTTAAGGAGGATAGGATATTTTATTCATTTATTTGAAAACATGAGAAGGCCAAGGTATAAAATAAAATAATTATGAAAACTTCACTTCTTTCTCATTTTATTAAAATTTCTTCCTGACATACCTAAAGGGCTTAATGATAAGTTAAGTGTGGTCCTTACCCATTGCTTGGAATTTACAGATGAGGCCTGAGTTTGTTTGTCATGAGCTTGCTATTTTAGAAATTGTCATTTTGCTGTAAGGAGTAATGAAGAGCATCCCAACGACTATACTGGAGCATAACTGGAGGGAAAATATGGAGCTCTGAATGACTTAGGTAATGCCCTGTTTTTATGCAAGCACACTACCCTTGAACCTATCCTAGCCCTAAATCCATGTTTCTGATCATGTTTGTACAACTTCCAGTACTTATTACAGTGTAAATACCTAGCACATAAGTCCTGGCTAAATTTGTCAAATGTATAGTTACTCATTCTAAGAGGTGCCAATATTATTTTATAACTTTGGTCCCTTTGCAAGCAGAAAAGAACAAAAAAATTCAATAAAACCATAAAAACAAAAATCAAAACTGCAAAATAAAAAACAATAGTTCCTTTCAATAAGCACAGAAATTCATGGACAGAATTTGCCACACATCCAACTATTTGTAAGGTCAGCTAGCATTTGTATAAACACAGCGGGTACATGGTCTCTGGATCTTCATTGTGATCTGACCTTGATATCCTGTACACATAACACATGTGCACACTTGCTTATACTCTCAGTCAGTTCACTGTTAATGCCACTTGATTGAATAAATGACAGTTTGGTGGGATAAGCCTGGTTTAGGTATTTGAGGTATAGTCAGAGGAATGTTCTTTGTGGAAGCATTTTTAGCTAAATAATCAAACATCTACTTCAGTAGAAAAATAAAAGTTTACAATTTTTTTTGCAAGTTTAAGACTCTTTTTTTTTATTCGATATAATTTATTTACATTTCAAATGATTTCCCCTTTTCTAGCCCCCCCCCACTCCCCGATAGTCCCTTCTCTTCCCCTGTCCTCCCTCCCACCCCTTCCCACTTCCCCGTTCTGGTTTTGCCGAATACTGCTTCACTGAGTCTTTCCAGAACCAGGGGCCACTCCTCCTTTCTTCTTGTATCTCATTTGATGTGTGGATTATGTTTTGGGTATTCCAGTTTTCTAGGTTAATAACCACTTATTAGTGAGTGCATACCATGATTCACCTTTTGAGTCTGGGTTACCTCACTTAGTATGATGTTCTCTAGCTCCATCCATTTGCCTAAGAATTTCATGAATTCATTGTTTCTAATGGCTGAATAGTACTCCATTGTGTAGATATACCACATTTTTTGCATCCACTCTTCTGTTGAGGGATACCTGGGTTCTTTCCAGCATCTGGCAATTATATATAGGGCTGCTATGAACATAGTAGAGCATGTATCCTTATTACATGGTGGGGAATCCTCTGGATATATGCCCAGGAGTGGTATAGCAGGATCTTCTGGAAGTGAGGTGCCCAGTTTTCGGAGGAACCGCCAGACTGCTTTCCAGAGTGGTTGTACCAATTTGCAACCCCACCAGCAGTGGAGGAGTGTTCCTCTTTCTCCACACCCTCTCCAACACCTGCTGTCTCCTGAATTTTTAATCTTAGCCATTCTGACTGGTGTAAGATGAAATCTTAGGGTTGTTTTGATTTGCATTTCCCTAATGACTAATGAAGTTGAGCATTTTTTAAGACGCTTCTCTGCCATCCGAAGTTCTTCAGGTGAGAATTCTTTGTTTAACTCTGTACCCCATTTTTTAATAGGGTTGTTCGGTTTTCTGGAGTCTAACTTCTTGAGTTCTTTATATATATTGGATATTAGCCCTCTATCCGATGTAGGATTGGTGAAGATCTTTTCCCAATTTGTTGGTTGCCGATCTGTCCTCTTGATGGTGTCCTTTGCCTTACAGAAACTCTGTAACCTTATGAGGTCCCATTTGTCAATTCTTGCTCTTAGAGCATACTGCTATTGGTGTTCTGTTCAGAAACTTTCTCCCTGTACCGACGTCCTCAAGGGTCTTTACAATTTTTTTAAACGCCACCACAAACATACCCCAATTTTTCTAACCATAAATGTAGGCTTGGTCTTTCCAAAGAATGAGTGTAGCATTGAACATCAGTTCCAATTTGTACTCACATTTCTCTACTATACTGATTCAGTATATCAGCCTCCAAATGAGTGAAGTCAAAGTACCCAGTAATGTTAACAGTTCATCTTTAAAGATATCCTTAACTATCAATAGGACAAAAATGTATGCTTTCTTTTCATTTCAAACACTGAGTCATTTATCTGCAGCTGATCACTATTAGAAAAAGGGTTTTTTCAATACTCAAATTTGCAAGCTGATTACTAAAGAGAACAATTGAATTTAACATCTGAATATAAATCTTACTGGAAATGTTTTAATGGCTAGGAGTGATGTTCCACAAATCAATTTTAAAAGTTGTAAATTCTCATATACTCAATCCTTAAAATTAGGGCACAATGACTCCTGATCAAAGACAATGAAAAATATTTTTTACATATAGTTCATGAAATTTCTACACTTATGATCAGAAAATCCGAGATGTTTGTGATGGCATTTTAAAAAATTGTATGCTTTTATTTTTCTACTAAAGTAAATATGTTGTTATTTAACTAAAAATGCTTTCCACAAAGAACATTCATCTAGCCATCCCTCAAATACCTAAATCAGCTTCATCCTGCAACTGTCATATACATAGCTCATGAAATTTCTGATGTATAACACCATTGGATTCTTTTTTTTTTTTACTTATTTTTACTTACAATAGATTTTTTTCTTTTTTTTCTACATTCTTTGTTTACATTCCAAATGATTTCCTCTTTCCCAGTTCCCCCCTCCCCATAAGTCCAATAAGCCGTCTTCTGCCCATTCCCCAATCAACCTCCTCCCACTTCTCTGTCCTGGTAATCCCCTACATTGCTGCATCAGCCTTTCCAGGACCAGGGCCCTCTCCTTCCTTCTTCTTGGGAATGATTTGATATATGAATTGTGTCTTGGGTATTCAGAGCTTCTGAGCTAATATCCACTTATCAGTGACTGCATTCCATGTGTGTTCTTTTGTGAATGGGTTTCCTCACTTAGGATAATATTTTCCAGTTCCAACCTTTTGCCTAAAAATGACAGAGAAGCACCTTAAGTTCAGCATCATTAGTCATTAGGGAAATGCAAATCAAAACAACCCTGAGATTTCACCTCACACCAGTCAGAATGGCTAAGATTGAAAACTCGGGAGACAGCAGGTGTTGGCAAGGATGTGAAGAAATAGTAACACTCCTCCACTGCTGGTGGGATTGCAAGCTGGTACAACCACTCTGGAAATCAGTCTGGTGGTTCCTCAGAAAACTGGGCATGACACTTCCAGAGAACCCTGCTATACCACTCCTGGGCATATATCCAGAGGATTCCCTGGCATGCAATAAGGACACATGCTCTACTATGTTCTTAGCAGCCTTATTTATAAGAGCAAGAAGCTGGAAAGAACCCAGATGTCCCTCAGTGGAGGAATGGATACAGAAAATGTGGTATATTTACACAATGGAAAACAACTATTGGATTCTTGAATTAGTGCTTTCATATGTTAAAACTATGAGGTACAAATTAGACTTAGGATGTGAAAAATTATATTATATTTTACTTAGCCATTGCACTAAACAGACTTATGAGAAATTAATGGATGCTATATACATGATCTAATGTGGCAGTGTGATTTATTTGGATCACTGAGATCTTAGACAATAATCATTACCAAGCACAATATATCAAACAGGTGCACAGCATTTAGTATCTTCCATCCTTTCCTGGACCAGTATTTAGTTATTTAAAGATTGTTCCTCTTCCATAAGCACCTAAGTGACCTATGATATTTACTTCCTTTCCTGTGAAGGGCTCTATGTGAGAAAGACAACATCAAACCATTTAATAATTTTTAATGATATTGAGAACAGATAGAATTTAACTACAAATTAATCTAAAGAGAATTTGAAGGCTAGGAATGCAGTTTAAGCAGAGTTGTTGCCAAGTATTCATGAGGCACAGAGACAGAGACACAGCTTTTAATACAGCAGGAAAAAGGAGTTAGAGGAGTGGGATGGGGAGAGGGAGAGGAAATGGGGAAGGGAGAGGGTGAGGGAGTAGGAGGGAGAGGAAGAGGAAGGGAGGGAAAGACAGGGGGGAGAGGGGGAGAGAGAGAGAGGAAGGGGGAGGGAGAGAGAGAAAGAAAGAGAGAAAAGGGAGAGGGAGAGGAAGATGGAGAGGGAAAGGGAGAGGAAGACAGAGGGAGAGAGGGAGAGGGAGTGGTAAGGAGAGAGAGGGAGGGAGGGAGAGGGAGAGAGAAGGAAGGAGGGGAAGGAGAGAGAGGGAAAGGGAGAGGGAGAGAGAGGAGGAGGGAGGGAGAGGGAGAGAGATGTTGGATTGTACAAAGAAGGTTTTAAAATGTATCTAAGCCTGTAAACTTCTAAATACTACTAATAGATCTTAAGCATCTACTGTAGACAGGTATTTTCTATAGATTTGTTAGAGAAATGTCTTACTAGAGTCATCTCCACATTTCAATCTTTGGAAGACATTAAGCAAAAGAAAGAATGAACTAGTGATTCCTCCCAGGGAGAGAAAAAATATCTATTCACCCCAGATAGGATACCAGTGACAGACCAGCAATAAAATTCCACCTGAGTCTAGATTAACAAGCTAATGAGTTTACTGGTTACATTAAAAAAAATATGAGTGAGGAGCTACCTATAGAAATTCAGTTATTCAAAGACAGCTGCAACATTGAAAAGACCACCTGAGCATAGATGACTCCTCATGAGAACTGCATTCTCCCCAGCAGTAGTGGGGAGAGTGACTTCTCCCCAGCATTCACTACTAGCAGATCTTTGGGAATGGGAGTCTTGTGAATCTTGTAAGTTTTAGGAACTTACTTAAACTGAGAGTTTTACATCATGATTTTTATAAGCCTTCCTCATCCTTCCAGATTTTATATGTTCTATTTCAAGAAATATTAATATCCAATACCAAGACATGTTAGAGCTCAAACTTAAGTTTCCACTACTTTCTTGAATACTTCTCTACCGGAAACTTTTACATGAAAAAAAGAATGTCACATGCCATGCATTCAGAAAATGGTTGGTCATAATTGTGGTGGTGATATACAGAAGGATACGAGCAACAGAGTAGAGCTGGTTTGTTCCCAGAAGACCCCAAGGCAGGACTTTCTGACTTCCAAAAAACAAAGGCTGGGAATCTATCTGAGCAAGAACATTTTGTAAATATGCAAGCATGGAAAGGAAGTGAAAGGGTTTAATTCTCAGGGAATTTCTATAGAAAGCAAAAATCTTTTCATATATACATGATTTGAAAATCAGGGAATTTGGAGTCTTGACATAACAAAGAACTCAGAAGAAATGCGTTTGGTCCAAACTGTCATTTAAAAAAAAAAACAGAGTGTCTCAGATTCATGGAAAAAAGCAAACTACATGATTGGCTGCTCTAATGTATGTGGGATGGTGGCCGTGGATATATGTATCTGTGTTTCCATGAGCCAGTAAATGACCTGAAAGCTTGTAAATCCATTAGCACAGTGGCTGATACACAACAAATACTAGAGTTTGATATGACACCCCTACCTACAATTTCCTTATAAGTGTTTACCAAAATGTTTTAAAATGCAAAATAATTCACACAATGCTATTGCAAAAAGAATTTTAAAGTATGCTTTTGTAGTCACCTAGGTATACTGTGTGTATTATGGGATACTTTACAAAAACAGAAAAATTTTAAGAATTAAACTAGGGCTTTACCACCACATAGTTAAAGAACCAGGGTATTAGCTAGTCTCTACTGTGACACCACCCCCATTCTGGTAGTTCTCTGGTTCATCTACTCATGCAAAACTAAGATTATTACATTGGTATGTTCATATCTATACTTCTTTCTGAGATAAACGTCTCCTAGATACCAGTGAGCCTTTGGAAGATGCGCATCTACTACTTTAAACAGAAAAAAAATACTTTCCCACAATTAATGACAATGGAATTCACTTCCATCTCATGTTTTATATGTCAAGCTCCTTTCTAAGTGTTTTAAATGTGTAATCTCATTTTATCTTACCAATATCACTGTAGCATAGCCAACTAACTGTCTCTTTCTTTGTTCACTTTACAGATAAGAAAGGCAATTCTTGTGGACATTTATTAAGAAACTTATATAAGGTTAAAAGATAAGAGTCAGGCTTCAGTGGGAGAGAGTGTGCCTAGCCTTGCAGAGACTTGATATACCAGGGTGGGGTGGATCAGGGGGCCTCCACTTGCTCAGAGTAAAAGGGGTGGGGGGGCAGAGGAGAATGCAGGACGGAACAGTGAGAGGGATGTAAAGTGAACAAGTAAAAATAAAATAAAATAAAATAAAATAAATAAAATAAAATAAAATAAACAGGCAGAGAATGGAAGCGGCCATTTCTACATGGAAACTGCAGACAGTATTGCTATTCCTCCTACCCCCTTATGCCTCAGGACCCTAGCTGTGCACATAATACACATTGCAGTATTATCTATCAGCTTCTGCCCGGTGATGCCTGGTAAACTGAGAATGCAAGGGTCTTTTATTTCAGGAGGAAGTAACTGTGTAGGCAGCTACAATAGAGATCACAGATGACTTAGAGATGTGATGAGGGATTGGAGAAATATCCAAGTCTGTCAGATGTTTCTTGTATAAGCATGAGGACCTGAACTCAGAATCCCATTCAAGGCATACCCCTCCCTTTGCTGTCCCAGGCTGGCATGGTAGTGTTCAGCTGTTATCCTAGTACTAAAGAGGCAGGGGCAGGAAACTTTCATATTCCTGGACAACTAGTTATATATATAAAGTATATGTATATATGTAGTTTTATATATATATATGTATATATAAAGTTATATATATGTAAAGTTATATATATATAAAACTTTAGAAACTGTAAAAAAAAAAAACCACAAGAGTAGAATAAGTGATGTATACAGAGAGACAATGTCAAGAGTACTACAACCTTGTTATTTTGTGTATGTAAAACTATTTAAATCAGATAATTACATATAAATTATTTGTGCTGATACATGAGACATTTGCTATTATCACACAGCAAAACATGATTGTCATACCCAAATTGATATGAATTAGACAAATTTGCCATTTAAAAAATGATAGGCAGTGGATAGATAATATTTATCTAGAAAAGTCACAATTCTAGAAAGGACAATTGGAGTTCTTTGTCGCTCTATTAAGGACACAAACCATCTAAATTTGTTTATGATTGCAACCATTTAATTATAATGGGGATTGAATATATTTATCATGTTAAGGATTTTTTCTTAAATATAAGTTATCACTAGATACACTGACTTTTAAAGTGTTTTTATTATAATGCAACTGGATAAAGCATTTTTACTAAGTCACATGGGTTCCTCTCATTTGTTTTCAGCATGCTTCTTTAGAGTTAGAAAAGTGGTTGGGAAAGAAGAAAAATAGCCACTGCTCCACTGATAGCTACATACCTCCCACACTAGTCAGGTTAGACCCAATCCATCAGACCAAACAGGCTGTATGTGCTCACTTCAACTGGCTGCTTCATTTATTTTTGTTGTTATGATGTTGGGTGAGAGTTATTTAATAGTCTTTCTAAATGTACCTCTGTCTCTTCAATCAAATATATAGCTCCTACATCTTTTGACTAATATTTTCCTTGTGGCATCACTAATAGCTACAGCATCCCATGTCTAAGTTCTATGTACAATGAAGTACTTCTTCACAAGATACTCTCGTTCTCAGAACAACTTGTCACATCCTTAACACCCAGAGACTAAATTCCCAAAACACCAAGGAAAGGTCTCACACTGCACGCATCCATCTTTCTCACTTTATAAAGTGTATTCTAGCGTGCATTTAGACAGTGCAGAGACAATAAGCAGGATAACCTCTATAAGCAACGTTGGTTAAACTCACAGGGTCACCAAAAAATAACTATAAAGATATGAAAGTAAAAAAGAGAAAGTGACTATGACCAAAAGACATTAAGCACTTGTAGTAAAATGCCAAAGAAGTCACGTGTCCTCTATTGCACTAATATTCCAAAGCCATCATCTTCCTGCTTAGTTCACACTGTGGATTCACACTATCAGCCAGTCATTTCAATGCACTCCAGCTTCATCTGCTTCATCCACGCTGGCCCCTTTCCTGACTTCTCCAGGTTGAGGCAAAAATATGCCATACATGCTGCTGAAACAAAATAACCCAGATATGTACTTATATAACAGGATCTTCTCCCTCACTGTTAGAGCTGGCAGTTTGGGGTTGCAAATGGTTATCCTTTACTACGTATCCTGATATTCTCCTGTCCCAGGGGCACCCTTTTGCTCTCTCCTGCCCTGTAAGGAAGAAGTCTGCTGAATTAAAATCCCACCTATAATCTTATTTAACTTCTTGAAAGATTTATCTTCACATACAGTCACTTGATGATGGTTCAGCATGTAAAGTCTATAAAGATACAGTCCAGTCCACATTAGAGTCTATTTATTGCCTACCTTTCCTTGAATTTTCTTAAGACTTCTTATGGTTCTCGGGTTTCCTTACTTCTTTGCTGAGATACATATTCCTCAGCAAGGCTTTTCACAGTAAGTTAAAAGTACTAACTTTCCTCCATACCATGGTCGCTATAGTCCATCTGCTTTGCTTTGATATGACATTCTTCTCATTCTGCAGACACAGAAGCCAGGACACAGAAAAGCTCAATGAGTGTCAGGTATCTGGTTTTCTTTGATTTCAAATTCTAACTTCTTAAAGCTGCAAGCTACTGCCCATTATGGTCACAAATGCCCCTTTATCCTGCTCACAAGTACCTGTGGACAACTTTATGTGACCTGTCTCACCAACAGGGAGAAGAAATGGGATCAGTTAACTCAAAATTCGGCTGGCACTCCCTTAACATGGTGAGACCTATAGGTATAGGCTATTAACACGTCATGTCAGGGAGTGTTGTCCTATAAGTACAGTGCACTGCTCTATCATTCTGTAGATGTGGTGATGAATTCTGTAATAGATCATAAGAAGTAATGAACAGTCTTTTATTATGTGCATGGCCAAACAAAGCCACATAAATTCTCCAATCTGTATTTTCTTCTAGTTCTGCTCCAATACTTCATCACATGACCCTTTCCTTGAGTCCCAATGTGTACAGTGGTGACACTGATATTCGGAAACAGGCCAAATGTATTTGTGGGTGTCTAAAATGTCTTGAATACAAAGTCAAAATAGTTCTTTTAATGGAGGCTACCTTATGGCTTTCTGTTAGGTTTTTTAGTTATCTCTATTCCCCTCTTTAAAATTTCCTCTGAAAGTTGTAATCAATTATGTCATTCTTAGTTCAATAAAACAACTGGTTATTTTTACAAGTCTCCTTATTTATATATAAAAGCTTATGCTCTTTCACCTTGGAGGCCAAGAAAGAGCAGTGAAAGACTAAGGAAAGGAAAGGAAAGGAAAGGAAATGAAAGGAAAGGAAAGGAAAGGAAAGGAAAGGAAAGGAAAGGAAAGGAAAGGAAGGAAGGAAGGAAGGAAGAAAGGAAGGAAGGAAGGAAGGAAAGAAAAGAAAAAAAGAAAGAAAAGAAAAAAAGAAAAGAAAGAAAAGAATATTACATACAGAAAGCCTAGTTGCAATTTGATTTGTTTTTCACATTTCTTTCACATAGGTCCATGGTAGGACATTAGAGGCCAGTAACTCACTACTTGTCTGGAACCAACATTCTCTTTGATTTTGTAACACGTCTTTCTATTCCAAATGAAGAGCTCTGCCTCTCCAGTGAGACATTTTCCTCCCTGAAGATTGCTATGTGTTATTTTTACTCTAAGACCAGTGTTTAATGATAAATAGATGATAGATAGATGATAGATAGATAGATAGATAGATAGATAGATAGATGAATGCATACATACATGCATGCATAGAGAAATACATAGATATATAGATATATATTTTAATTTTCTAAGGCCTTACAGTATACTAGAGAGAATGGAATGAAAGGTCCCAAGTATTTGCTAAACTGATCAGCTCAGAATAGAATAATCTCTAATTGAGGCCCCAACGACAAATTAAACATTGTATTTCTATCTCTAAGAATGGTAGAAGATAAGAGAAAAATGCTTGCAGAGTCTGAGGGCTTACCTTTCTGCATTAGGCAGCGTTCTCTATAGGAACAAAACTAATAAAATGAACACACACACACACACACACACACAGTTTGTTAGGGTAGCTTATAGTCTGTGACCAGCTAGTTCACCTATCAATTAGAAGTACAAGAATCCAGTAGTTCTTCAATCCATGAGCCTGATGTCTCAGCTGGTCTTCAGTATACACCATCCCAAGGAAGAAGGTTGTAATGCCAACAAAGAAATGGATTTGCAAGGACAAGCAGACAAAGAGCAAGAGTTTTCTACCTTCCTGTCCTTTATACAGGCTACCACCAGAGGGGTGGCCTAGATTGAAGATGGATTTCCCACTTCAAAACATCAAGATTATAAAGGTAGATCTTCCCACTTCAAATTACTTAAGGAAAATCCCTCATAGATATATTCAGACACTTGGGTTTAGTTACCTTCAGCTGTAGTCAAGTTTAAAACTAAGAATAGCCATCCCACTTGCCCTCTGAAGACACTGAACCAATGCGCAAATGTAATAGCTCATGCTATTGAATTTTACTTCATGTCAAATATTTTTCTAAGTGCTTTGTGTGTCTACAGGAGCTGTAGAATACTATGAAGTTTTCACTGTGGTAGCAATGCTGCTTATTTTGTCACCATCCCATGAACTTTACTCACTGGACTGCTGTTTGGATGATAATTTGGCAGGTTCATCCTTTGAAAAATCATTTGCAGCCATTGTACTTCTGTTGACTTTCTGATGTAGAAACAGAACTGGATACAACTTCTGATCTGCATTAAGCTATCAACAGCGTGTCTTAGCTATCTACCTGGCTCTCAATATGATGGTTTCTATTTGCTCCTCTCAAGGTATACGGTTGGGGGGGGCAGAACAGTGTACCTCTGGTAGTTTGTTGGCCTTCTGTGGGATTAGCAGATGTTCAGAGTTGACAGTGCCTCTCTGAGACAGATGAATGGGCCCTTGAGAGAATACATTGAACTTATACCTCCATTTAGCTGTCTTTTCCTGAATGTTCTCCTCTGAATAGTGATTCAGATGATACTTATCATCATACGATTTCCCTCCTGACTTTTACTCTGAAGTTCTCTCATTCCTAATTCTCTGAAGTTCTTAGTTCAATGCATGGATACAGGAGAATGGCCTCTGCCCAGACCACTGTCCTGTTCCAGTTACTCAGCCATGGCATTCGTGGTTCTGTAGGAGAAGAGAATGTAACGCCATCACTGCAGAATTGGGACTCCATGCTCATAACCTGCTTACTGTGCATTTCAATATCTTTCAAACACAAATCTTCTATCTCAGTTTTGAAAAGTACATTTCATTACTGAGTACGTTTAAAATTTCTTGGACTCTTATAAGTTTATGTTTTATACAGGACCTTACATGCAAACTCTTGAGGTGGGACAAAGGGAAGCTCCAGGTAGGCTTTCCCCAAAGAACTCTCTTCAGTAATCCCTTTCTACAAGTCTCCTTCCCATTCCCAGGTTGCTTTATGTCTGTGGAATAAGTTTGATGACTTTGTAAATCCACCGAGTTAGAGACAGATAGGTTGGTCTCATCATAAGGAAACTGTGGAAAGAAAGAACTCAGTTAAAGAATTGCCTCCTCCACTGTGTCCTATGGGTATGCCTTAGGACATTTTCTTTATTGCCAGTTGATGGAAAAGTCCCAGGCCTCTAGGCAGGGTGTGATCACTAGACAGGAAATCCTGTGTTGCATAAGGAAGTATCTGAAAATGAGTCTGGAAGAGAGCCAGTAAACAGCATTCCTCTAGAGTCTTTGATTTATTCAGTTCCTGCTCCATGTTCTTGTTTGAATTCATTCCCTGACTTCCCTCAGTGATGGACTGCGACATACAAGTGTAAGCTAAATAAAATCCTTCCTTCCCACGTTGCTTTTGGCACCAGGAATAGAAATCTAATGAGAATGGCTTGGTCGACTCTATCATCATATTACCATATGCTATATAAATAATTCTATTATAATACCTTGCTTTGTGGGTATTAACTTGTTTGGTTC